>NC_134108.1:79090000-79690000 GCF_040939455.1 Microcebus murinus | reverse complement strand
GCTTTATTTGCTCCCTTTAATTCAAAGAAAATATTCAAAGTTTCTGGTTGTATATGCCCTAAAGAAGCTGAAAAGCTCAACTCAAAATGTTCTACCACTGGTAAATTTTAAACTTTCTACTACTTTACATCTTTAGAGCACAGAATTCTAAGATTTGTTTGATATATTTACTATCTTTGCCGCTTAGGGAAATATAGCAGGTTCTGAAAGCAGTCGAGACAACCAGAGCTACATTTTATTAACCTTATAGTCATAACATTATCATTATTTAAAATAAATAATTTTAGCTGCTTAAAAATAAAAATAATCATATACAGAATGCCCTCATCTGAGGAGAGGCATCTGGCAGCCTCATATTTTCAGAGTATT
The DNA here is from genome assembly GCF_040939455.1 of Microcebus murinus. Taxonomy (NCBI): domain Eukaryota; kingdom Metazoa; phylum Chordata; class Mammalia; order Primates; family Cheirogaleidae; genus Microcebus; species Microcebus murinus. The sequence continues at coordinate 79,689,631 of NC_134108.1, read as the reverse complement.
ATTTCAAGTCAGAAAATGGGAAAAAAAATTTCTAATTCTGCCTCAATTAAAACATTGAAATGAGCCTAAAATAGTTCCATCCCATTCATGGTTTGGAAAGTAGATTACATGTTGTCAATAATAAATTAAACACATGAAGAAAACCAAATTATTGTAAAAAGCAAAGAAATATAAATGCATATTTATTTGCGATCATTTAGTATAGAGACAAATGTTAAAACTTTGAGTATTATAATATATAGATGACATTCAAAATGACTTTGAGTCACCAAAATAATATACATTGCCTTCAGTATCTAAATTCAGTACTTACTAGTGAATTCTAGAAAAAGTTACAGTAAAAGTCGTTAATATATAAAAAGTTTTAGAATATCACTTATTTCCCTAAAGTCCTTTCTTAGTAATAGGATAAAAGAGGAATTAATTTCTACATAAATACGAAACACCAAAAAAAGGAGTGTATGCTTTCATAACGTGTGTGGTGCACACCACCAGGGGATTGGACACATCAAGGGGAGGGAGGAGGGTCAGGGGCAATATTTGTAACCCTAACAATATTTGTACCTCCATAATATGATGAAATAAAAGGAAAAAAAATTAATTACACACTTTAAAAAAATGCCAAAATTCTCTAAAATGTATTTCATAATAATTAATTATACAAAATCTACTTACATACCTTGAATATTCATTGAAATATTAAAATAGTGCCCTCAAGTCAATATTGGCCTTCCATAATTATGGTATAATTGGTACCAAATTATAATTTACAATGAGTAAATAATTCAAACCTTGGATAAATTATATTTAAAAACAACCTTTTTATAATAGCTACATAGCATATTCACTACCTGTTAACTTAGTTGGTCTCTTTCTAGTCTTAAGAAAAGCTTTTTATACACAAAACAAAATAATAACTTAATTGCTATTTTTGATAATAGACAAAAAATTAAAGTATATAAAAGTATAAATTGTGCAATTTGTGGTTACTAAACTGTTGTCTTCACAGACTGACAAAATGGTTGAGCTTCTTTGGTCTCAGCATTGTCAAATTGCATTTGATGAAATGTTTAAAGTCATTTCTCATACATTAAACTTAGCCATAAGATCATGAATTCACAACAAATAAACTGCTGGGGAATATTAGACTGCCTTTAAGTAAAGTTTCATGGCATAAGTTTAAAACAATGTAGGAGTTATGAAGTAAAAAATGAATAACAGTTTTAGCTGCCCAGTTAAATATAAAGATTTCATGGTTTGTTTACATTTTATGTAGTTGAAAATACAATTATTTTTTTCTTTGGCCACATAATTTTTTTTTTTTTTTTTTTTTTGAGACAGAGTCTCGCTTTGTTGCCCAGGCTAGAGTGAGTGCCGTGGCGTCAGCCTAGCTCACAGCAACCTCAAACTCCTGGGCTCCAGTGATCCTTCTGCCTCAGCCTCCCAAGTAGCTGGGACTACAGGCATGCGCCACCATGCCCGGCTAATTTTTTATATATATATCAGTTGGCCAATTAATTTCTTTCTATTTATAGTAGAGACGGGGTCTCGCTCTTGCTCAGGCTGGTTTTGAACTCCTGACCTTGAGCAATCCGCCCGCCTCGGCCTCCCAAGAGCTAGGATTACAGGCGTGAGCCACAGCGCCCGGCCTGGCCACATAATTTTTTATTTTTCTTGCAGTAATAGAAAAGTGTAGCCTTTGTGAAAAAATTTTAAACTCTAAACTATTATGGTTTTAAGATTACTGTTTTGTCTTAACCAAATCAGAGACAATATAAACCTTTTTACTTCAAGGAAGAAGTGGCTGTTAAAATTTATTTTTAATTACAATTATGTTAACTGTATATTAATTTAATTATGCTAATAATTAACATAATTATGGAATAGTTTTAGATGTCCAAAGTAGACGGTTGCTTCTTTAGGAGTGTTAATTTTCTCTACATTATTGTCATAGTCATCTCCATGCATACAATACTTACATCTTAAAATTTTAGTGTTATCTGTGGTTTGCACAATTCATGGTCAGTATAAGAATGAAGATCTGCCACTCTTTTTTGTTGATTAAAACTGGAGTGATATTTTTATTTTCTTCATTAAAATTGATACGATATAATTTTTATTTTCTTATTAATGAAGCCATCAGCAATTCAACTAAAATAATTTTCCCTTTAGTAGAAAAATTCAAATAAAGAATTTATTTAAGTTTAAAGAGACACGAAATTTCTAAGCATTGACTTGTAGGTTAGCTCTAGTTCACTGTTAAGTGCTTGACTTGTGTTGTTGAAAAGTCACTAACTCATTCATTCTGTAAATTAAAGTAGTACACCATTTCATCATAATGTCTGAGGCATCAATAGTCATATTCATATTGGTATCTCCATAGCACCTTTGAGCTAAACTGTAACCAGTTCTTATGCATGTATATGTTACACTCTGTGTACGTATACTTAATACTTTTGAAGATCGGGTTAATAATACTGATTGCATGGCATTTATTCTTAATAGGTCGATGGCTGCTTTAATATAATTTGATATTTCCATCTTAGTGCTTGCATTATGGAAGCATACTGACTAAGTTTTTTCTGTGTGTACTCTCACCAGTAGGCTATAGGTCTAGTGCTAGAGAAAGTAAATCTACAACATTAACTGTGCCAGAACAGCAAAGAACAACTCATCACCGCTCACGTTCAGTATCTCCTCATCGCGGCGATGATCAGGGAAGGCCGCGTTCACGTTTACCAAATGTGCCATTACAGAGGTAGGCTTTAAAATGGGCTTAGTATCCCTGACAGTACATTTTTATTATAATACCATGTAAATTGCTGTAAGACTGTAACTGAAATGAAATCATGGTTTGGTCAATCAAATTATTTTTTTCAGAATCACTTGTAGGCAAAATGCTTTTTTAGTTTACCCAATTTATGCAACAATCTATTCTTTAATCTCAAGAAATTCCCCACAGAGTGGAAGAGTTTATGTCCCAAGCATAGCTTTTGAGTAATTGTCTTGTATTCTATTTGCTAGTTTTCTCTCCTCTTAGGATAAGTTGTATGGTGATGAATCAGAACTATGGAGAGAAATGACAAAGACGATAAGGTTAAGAGGCAGAATGGATTTTTAGGAGGTTTAGGGATTATCTCTTTGAAACACTTTAAATGGTACAAAACATAAAACATATAGTGTTCTATTTCATTTTATTCTGAAACACACTTATGAAATTATAATTAAATATGCAGATGAAAATTGTCCTTTTTTGACAGAGGTGCAAAGGAAAGTTGAAGAAATGCAGTGTAAGCAGGACACTCAGAGAATAAATACATTTAATTCATTGATCAAATAAGTTTTGGTTATGATGCCAACACTTTTCAAGCCATGTCTATTTGAAGATAACTATAAATTCCTTCCCTTTAGTTAGTTTAATGTTTTGTGAAGATGATACACTTTGACACACATACATTTTTGTAATCATCTTAGGAGTTTAGATGAAATTCATCCAACAAGAAGGTCACGTTCTCCAACCAGACACCATGATGCCTCCCGAACTCCAGTTGATCATAGATCCAGAGATGTGGATAGTCATTATTTATCAGAACAAGACAGGTACTTGTTCAAATTATGATCTCAACATTGTGAATTTGTTCCTATTTATTCTGTTTTAACATATATGGATATTGTGGCATAGTACATTAGTGAGTAAAAGTATTTCATCACTGAACACTGAACTTCTGTCAAGGAACAATTGTTAAAATATGCTAGTAGAAATATAATTCTAGGAAATATTTGGCTAATATTATATTGTTATAAATATTTTTTTACAAAATAAAAATTTGCATTTAGCCAGTTTGAAAGGCATAGCTTGTTGTTGACTTAGTGACCTAAATTATAGAAGGGAGTCTAACTAAACAATTATCAAATATTTTATCTTTTGTGGGTCACAGTGTTTGGGATGTTATTTATGTAATTATAAAAATTATGTTCTGTATTTAATTAAAAACATTTGGATACGGGTCATCTGAAAGACAGTTAATGTTTGTAGAGTTTCTATAAGAACTGCAGTAATAATTAATATAATAGTAATGTTTCTGTTATATACCTCTTTTTCATAAAATCTCTTTCCACAAAATGTTCATGAAATATAAAATATTGAGATGGATACTTTCTTGTGTGCATATGTACTTTAGTTCTTCATTTATTTATGAACAAATATTTTATAGAAATAATTACTATAAATCTATATTACAAATCTGTTATTCTACATGCCCACAGACTTTCTTCCAACATAATCATATACCTGTACAGTTAGTCTGACCACATGCCCAGGATCTGATTTATGGTTTTATAATACCTTGTTGAATATTCTCTTCTGGCTTTTGAAGTGGAGAAACTTTTGGTGAAGAGTAGGGGAGTGACAGTAGTGCTGAATGATTTTTCACCATGGAGTCAAGTACACAGGACATAAGCAGATCTTCTTGCCTACATTGTCACCTTTCTCTGGGAAGTAGGGCCATGACCTTCAAGAGTGGAATCACAGTGGGTACCAGGACAGGGAACTGCTCTGAGGAATAGGATTCCAGATTGTTCAGCTTGCGTTTAGTTGAGTCAGGGCCACTTTTGTCGGCATTCATTGGGCTACCGTGAATTTAGGTGAGGAGGGAAAACAACAGGCTTCCTGATCAGGCCAATTAATATAGGGAAATGAATTTGGATATAGAAAAAGTATCAATATTAAAATAAATAATTCTAATCAAGTATATTCTTAGTTGGTTAATATGAAACATGATATTGCATTTTCAGTGGCTATAAAGGCCAAGAAAATTATCGTGTTTTAAGTTGCTAAAAAGAAATTTAAAACTTTCAGGGTTCCCATCAGTATCAGAAAGGCCAAATTTATAATATGTTTTTAAAATATTCAAATGTCTGTAATTTGAAATAGATTTCTCTATCTTATTTGGGGAAGGTTTATTTTTGTTTTGTTTTAATATTCTATAAAATCTTTTTGAAATACAAGAGCTAATCAGCAACAGCTAGGACTTCTACCATAATGTTTGTATTTTATTGTTTAAATTTTTTAAATGCTGTCATGTTTATTTTTGTTTAACTTCTCAAGCAAATATGCTAGTGCAGACAATCTGGTTTCTTCCCTTTTCATGTTTTCATTGGCATACCATTGGCATAACCCATGTGTCATAATTTATCTGTTTCACTCACCACCCATCCTGTTTGTGCAGTGAGCTTCTTATGCTGCCCAGAGCAAAACGAGGACGAAGTGCAGAATGCCTACATACTACCAGGTAAATACAGGGATTTGGTTATGGTAACTTGTGTGTGATGACTCTCTTTCCATTCTGCTATTCTTCCGTCTCTCCCTTAGTGGTATTTTTACTAATAGGTAAAATAAACTCCCCAAGTATTCAAAATTTGCTTTGTTTAGTTGAATGTTATGGAAAAGGTTCCAAATGCATTTCAGTTCTGATCCAACAGACTACTTTGCTGTCTGTACATTCAAAACCGAGAGGCTGATGGGCCTTTGTGGAACTGTTTTCACAGTCCTAAAACTAAGGAACCGATTTCTGCAATTAAAATTCAAAATGCTCACTGTGAGCACACCCAACCTCCTGTCTAGTCACATTCCTGTCTAGTCACAAGAAGTCTGATCTTCTGTGTATGGCATTATTATTGTTTTCATGATTGTCATTTTGATGTTTTATCTTTTTATTTCTTTTCAAAATCCACTGTTGTTTATATTCTGTTCACTTTTAGTAACATCTTTGCCAGTTCGTCCTTAATGGCTGAGCTTCGGCTTCCTGGCTTCCTTCTTGATAAAGAGTGAGGATGTTTGACCTAATAACTGCTTAACTGCCCCAAACCCACCAGTTCAGAAATACTGCAGTACAAACTTTCTCATAAAGGCATGTGACAAGAGGATAACTCTTTAGAAGGGAAGAGAAAAGATAACATAATTTTCTCCTCTAAATTGGAGCCTAGAGCCTGGTGCTTTCTGTTAGTCTCATTACACTTTGAATTTTATATCCAAAGTAAAACTTCTTAAGGATTATTCATAGAGTATAGTCTATAAATATATTTTTTTAAATTTGAAGTTAATATAAAAGACAACAAAGTAGTAAGTCAGTGAAAACAACACACAAATTTTTATATATTTTAGCCAGTAAAAAGTAAGAGGAAAGAGAAGGAAAAAGGTAAAACTGCAATACCTGGGATGCAAAGACCAATGCAAGATTCATTGTATCTGTGGAATATGTGGTTCTGCTCAATAATGCAAACATGATTGGGTTTATAAGAATAGTTTGAACTTTTTACATGTTTAAAATTACCCTCCTGATAACTAATGCCATGTTTGCTTAGAGTGCCACAGTAAAAACTGAGAAAATATTAGTTCTGTTTGCCATATGAAGAAAAATATAAAATCATAAGGATTGTAAAAATCAACTCAAATTCTTTATAATGCTAAACTGTCCATGCTTATTATTAGTTATTCTTCCTGACAAATAATTTATTAATGAGAATGGATGGTTTGTTTACTAATTCTGGAAGTTCTCTAATAGTCCTGTATATGACTATGACTGCAAAAGAAGAAAAAAAAAAACACAAAACAGACACACACACAAAATCTTTATATTTATTGAGGTACCTTTTGTGTGCCTGCCATCCAAGGTGTGAATATTTCTAGGATACTCACATCAGTAGTCTAAATATAATAGCTAAAGATATTTTTCTTCTCTTTATTTTGTACTTGTAAACGTGAAATATCAGAATACACAAAATATGATATACTAATAGTTGCACACTTTTGTAGTCTTATCCTTAAGATTAATGCTTTGCTAATAATTTTGAGCTCCATATTTTCTATTTGTTTAATAGACAGAATCTGTATGTTGACTTTGAATTTTGTGATTTAGGCAAATAATCATATTTATAGGTATAAAATTTAAAAATGAATGAGAGCTCAGCTGAGGCAGATCACGCCATGTTACAATAAGATGGGAAGAGGGAGCAGAGCTAACTAAAAGTGTAGATCCAAAACATGTGTCACCAGTGTCTTCTCTTTCTTCATTCTTCCTGATATTTTTTATAGCAGCAGTATAAAAATGGTCTAATTTAACTGATTCCTTAACAACTGCTAATTGTAATTTTTATTACAACCATAATTACAAATATGATTTTATTCCTAAGTTTTCAAAAACTTCCTTTGCTTTCTTTCCCTAATGTATAATACCAAAAGTATGGAGATAGAGAAAACATAAGTTCAAGTATATGTATATGTAATCTCTTCTGTATTTATACTCAGGTATTTATAAAAACATTTTACTTTTGTCTGACTAAAAAATATATAAGATACGTACATATAAATAACCGCTGCTTTATATGAATACATCAATAATGTAGTTTGATTTCATATAAATTACAGAAATTTTTTATTAATATAACTATCTGTGGCTGAAATTTAAAGATTTCAAGCTACATCACATCAAGTTCACTTAGGACTTTTAAAAATAAAATCTGAGTATTTACTACTCTCCAGTAAACATAAGGAAAATAACATTTATTGAATATCAAGCACAATGTTAAGTATTTAATATACTTTATCTCAATATTCTGACAGCAATGATATAGTATAAATATTATTATACTTATTTTAAAAAGGGGAAAATGCTAAGAAAGTTTAATTTGACAAATAATAGAGCAGGAATTCAAAACCAGGTCTATTTGATATTTCTACCAAATTAGTTTTTCCAAAAATATGTTATGACAGTTAGTCCTGTGAGATATTCCACCAGTAAAAGTTTGTGACTCAAATAGATTTTGGAAACTTTGCAAATTAAAGTCTTCCCTATAAATGTAATATACACAGTATATTAAAGTCATGTGCTAAAGAAATTATATCATATTGCTTCCAAGTTATTTGTCAAACCCTTAATTAAACATGTCTTGAAGAAGTGGTGGTGTACAGAAGTGCTATAACTGCCTTTCTGTGTTCTAGATACCTTATACATGTTATCTCATTTAATTCTCACAGAACTCCTGTTAAGTGGATGTTATTTCTCACATTTTTAGATGTAGCTTAGGGACTTGACCTGAATTATCCAAGGCTCAGCCAATAAGTGGCAAAGCCAAAATAGGAACTTGGATATTCAGACTATAAATTTCATGCTATTTTCCAGTTTATTTCCTATTCTACATTGATCCCTGTTAGAATGTTCCTGGAAAAAAAAAAATCACTTTTGAAACAATTGCGTAGGAAAATTTTATAGCAACCTGTCACTAGAGATATTTGCCTAAGATTAAGTGTTGAAAGGAAGACACTATTGTCTATAAAGTAGGCTGAATCTTTAGTTCAGTAAACTTTGTCCTAAATTTGTATTTGAACATGGTACTTTGGTACCATGGTACTTCATTTTTAAACTTAAGCTTTAAGGTTTTGGTTTGATTTGACCATTAACATAAACATGACTAAACTAGTGGGGTGCTTGATATTTAGCATGTCTTTGATAAATGTTTATTTCCTTCCCTATTTATCATACTTTAATGTAAGCTTAGGTAGACAATGGATTTCCAAAACCAGCAATTAAATTTGCAGAACATTATTAAATTATCAAAAAATTAGCTGGACCTAGTTTTCCCTTCATGGTGTAGATAGTCCAGAAACCCTCATAGATTTTAAAGGAATTCAGGTAAAGTTGGATATTCCTTATGCCATTTTCTGCCAATCCAAATTCATATTCTGGTTTGCATCTAATGCCATCTCATTCAATTTCCAGTGGTAAATTTTATGTGTGGTTGGATTTGGATCCAGAAGCTGATACAGAGAAGGAACTTGCTCCTCTGCAATCACTTCTTGGCCTTTCCTCTTTCCTTTCTCTACTACGGTCCAGTACATTGACCAACCTTGTCCCTGGATTACTGGTCAATTCTTTACTTGTTATCAGAAAATTAAATCTTTTAGTCATATTTTAACTCCCAAATTACATAAATCATTTGATTTGCACTTTTACCTAAGAGTTGTTTACTCCCCTAGAAGCAGGCATAATAGTAAATCAAGGATGGACTAGTAAATTTAAATTTAAGTTAATAATAATTCATAGAGTTTGGTTAGCAGATATTTTTCTAATTAAGATAATTAAATTATAATTTTGAGTATCTTAATTATGAAGTCAGATGTCTATAATTTCATATTTTAATAATTATAATCCTGCCTTCAAATAATTATTGTGGTTTTCCTGAGAGAAAAAAAAAAAGATCCATCTATATAGCTTTATAGGCCTCCTACTTTCTTAATATCCTAGTAAAATTTGCTTCATGCATATTTTTCTGTCTCCTGCATGTTCGTGTTGCCACATTTCAGATACCTTGTTAGGCACTATAAAACATTACCACCCAAGATGCCTTTGTTACAGAACAGTTCTCACTGGACTATTTACAGGTAAGAGCCGTAACAGTGTGTCCAGTTATAAACTAATCCCTAATCCCTTGCCTACTAAAAATAGAAAATTTTCATTCTAATAAAGAAGCATTAACATTTTCTTTTGGAATTAATTATACAATGAGAAATACTAAATAAATGATATCTAAAAATTGTTTTAATTTTAAAACTTACTAATACTAGAATTCTCTAAATGAAATCTAATTCAGATATCAAAAATTTACTTGCCTTCTTTGTCATTTATCTGTTGTTTTACATGTTGATTCTAATTATTATTTATTTCATTTTATTTTATTTTAATTTTGGATAATGTTAATTTGTGGAGCTCGATTCTGCCTGCATATACTAAGACAAAATCAGTGACTAGACAGGACTTTCCCCTTCATCATGAATGCTTTAACTCAACAGTATTGAGATTTACTGATGATATATTGGTTAGGTAAGAACACCTGAAAATTATATCTTTCAATTCCCTTGTCTAGTGTTGTGAACCAAAAGAGTTGAGTCGTAAAATTATTTCTCCTCTAATGTCCTTCATTTTGTTTTGGTGTGGCATCTGTTCTTGGTAATGAAGTTTTAGGCATTTTGTTTTAGTGCTTCCTGTATCCGGTTTTTTTCATGAGTAGGTGTGATTTAGTGTCATTTTTCAGTCTGAGATCCTTTTAAAAATTATGCAAAGTAACTTAAGCATAATCTTTGTTTAGTTTCATTTTCTAAACAAAATTTTGCACTGTCATTCTGTCAACTCTTTCACACCCTTATGAACTGAATCCCAGTGATTCTACATTTTGTGTAAAAGGGACATTATTTTATGCTTTACTCTCTAACATGGTCTTCCTTTCTTTGTTTCCTTTGTCTTTCTCTTCTACCACTGGATGCAATGCACTGGCACTAGTGAACTGCAGCCCTCCCTTGACAGGGCTAGGAGTGCTAGTACCAACTGCTTGAGACCAGATACTAGTTTGCATTCACCAGAACGAGAAAGGTATAAAATAAAGACTTTCTTAATTTCTTATCATTTGTACCAGTGATTTTTTTTTCCCCCAATCACTTTGTTTTGTTTCATGAGGGTCTCACAGGTTTAATTCATTCATGTTCACTTTGCTAATGGTCTACATACCCCCTCCGTTATTACATGTATATATAGAGATATGTGCATGTGGATAAGCCCAAGGGTACACATACACATATTTCTATGAATGTTGTTGCAAATGATGTGATGTAATTTGTAACTGCTTCTGGCTGCCGCTTTTCCCCTTTTGTTGCTATTCAGTCATTTTATTTACACACTTCTCAGGGAGCCTTCGGTATGCTGATAATGTTTTAAGGTCCAGTGAGCTATCTGAAGAGGAGGATCACTTTTCTATTAGTACTACCGATAAACAGCATTTATAGGTTTAATAACAATCTTCTATAAACTCAAAACAAATAGCTACTTAAATAGAATACTTCCTTTGTGCAACTATATTCATTTTTAATCAACCTATTCTTTGATATAGAGAATGTTTTACATTAAATTATATTTTGACAACAAAAATAGTATGTTAATGATAGATTTCTTGATGCCTTACAACAATAAATTCACATATGTATACATACATGTAATTTTGCTTAAAACTTTTTATTAATAATTATAGTTATATTTTAAATATTCATTGATTATGTATTACACTGTCTCCTAATTGTAAGTATTCAACTTCTCCATTGTAATGGAAATGTCTAGTCCAGTAAATAGTTATAATTAATAATCTTGGTTATAATTGCTATCTCTTTTAATTAGAAGTCATTCAGATGAAATTTGCATACTACTTCTTTACAAATCTGGAAGAAAAATATTTAGTTGAACTAATGTCACCCATTTCTCCTTCTTTAGAGTCTACTTAAAGCTTTTCTTTAGCAATCTTTCTAGTCTGATTCTATTTATTTATTTATGAGGTGTTTTCTTCTGGAATTGAACAATAAGTACAGGAATACCTACCAATTTTTTAGTGTCTTTATAAGAATCTACTCTTATTTTGTATTCTTTTATATTTGTAAATTTGTAATAGAAAAAATGAAATTTGATTTATATTTTGTATTTCTTCATATTTGTAATAGAAATTTTAGTGGAAATGCCAATAGACTATTCTAAAATTGCAATTAAAATTGTTTTATTATTCTCTTTGGTCAATTATTACCTCCCCCAAAATAATTACAAGAGTAGCAAGAAAATTCTTTTTATTTTTAAATTATTATTATTTTCTCATTACAGACTATAACACCAATCTACTAACTATAGCACCATCCTAATATTTTTAATATCATTCAGATCAGTGCTATCTGATAGAAATATAATGCAAGCCACTGTATACTTTTAAATTTTCTAGTAGCCATAGTAAGAAGGTGAAATTAATCTTAATACTTTAATCCAACATATCCAAAATATTATCATTTTAATATGACATTAATATAAAGACTATTAGTGAGATATTTTACATTCATTTTTCATAGCAATTCTACATATTTAGTGTATTTTTTACTTATAGCACATCCTGATTCAGACTAGCCACATCCCACTGCTCTAACAGCTTCATGTGGCTTGTGACTCCTTCATGTTGACAGCGTAGGTCTATTCTTATGATGATGGGTGTATCCTATCTAGCATATGTTCCCTTGTGACACTGAAGCCACAGAGTTAACAAATTTATTCCTTGGTGAATTTAATCTGTCAAATCATACCCTTAAAACTGGTCAGCCTGTAGACAAATAATTTCGCAACAGTTCTTACACAGGTTGTTATAAAGTCCAAATGAATGTACTTATCTTTAATAGAGGAAGAAAAAATATGATTGAAACCCTATATTCACTCTATCTACTGAATGAAAAATTTTTCCATTACAAAAATCAAGGAGACAGGGATTTGTATTATCAATGATCTTTAATTTATTGAATTCACTTTATTGCCAAGAAGAAAATCAAGATAAGTTTTCATTAAGTAAACCACAGAAGTTGTAGATGCTTATTGATTTGGAGTATTGAGACTACAAATACCCTTTTGTACGCACACCTGTAAGCATCTTCGAAGCAGAACATAACAATATCAAGAGTGATGGCTTTTTTCCCTTTGAGGAATGCATCTAAGGTCCCCAGGCAAGATATGCACAGAGTAGAGGGTTTTCCAGGCTACTTAATTTCTCTGACTGATCATAAGCCTTATTTTATTAATACCTAATGTTCATAGTAGATAAAATGTTAGAGAACATTTTCTGAAACTTGATTTTATATCCTTAAGATAGTAACATTTCTGTAGCTCTGTGGACTATTAAGGTTAACTGATTTGATGATTGTAACCCATTTTGATTAGAATTTATATGCTGTTACACCAATTTAATGGCATTTTCTGAAGTGTCCTCACTAACTTTTAAAACAAATTTTTTTGTTAACACAAAGAATGAAGGTGTCAGTACAGACTCAAAAACAAACTTTACTAATGATTCAAAAGATAAAGGAGCAGCATTCTTTTCCTGAAGGAGTTAGAAACCATCAGATCCACCTTTCTTCTTTAATAAATGATCTGGCCCAGGTTAACAGTCAGGTTTTGAGTAGTGCATGTATTTAATAAAAAACATTATTTGGAAAAGAAGCCATTTTGCTGTAGGAACTCCTCCATTTTATTTTCTGTTGATTACACAAATTTAAAAGAATGCTTATGGAGATTACCATAATTCAGTGAATTACCCCAATTCAGTCATGCCTCATAAATTAAGAAATTTTGGCCTTGTTTATAAGAAGAGATAATCTCTTAGATAAAACCCATCCCCCCTTGCTTCCCTAATTGGGAAGGAGTGAGTTACAGGCCTGCTATTAACCTTTTCTTTCCCAGGTTTTTAAAAAAATTATTGTTTAAATGCTCAGAGACCTTGGTTTTTAGAGCCATTGGAGAATAGTTACTTTTCTTGAATGTTTTGTCTTCTTCCTTGATCTTTCAAAGTAATCATAGCCTTACTGAGGGCTCATGAAGGATGGTTCTATACCTACTGCCTCCATTTTTTACCTACCAGTAAATCCTGCAGTCTGACTCCTAATTCCTTCCCAACACTCTGTGGCTACTGAAACACTTCTGTGGATCATCTTGGCTCCCTAATTGTTAAGCAGTGTCTTGGAACATTTTACATTAGCCACTCTGTCACTCAAATTTCTCCTTACTTATGTACCTCTATAGATTTTCTTAAGCCTCTGTTATAATAGTCTTCATTGCAATCTTCTCTTCCTCCCCAGTTCCATAAAGCAAGGTATTTCCCTAGCTCTATTCTGTTTTGCTCTTTTGACCCACATATATTGTCCTGTCCCTTAAATTATATTTCTATCAAAGGCCCCCACCCTAATACATATGGAAACAACTCTCCACAGTGATTGGCCAGGCCAGACCTTTCCTCCTTAGTATGAGGCCCCAATATCTAAATGGTTGCCAGACACTAGGTACCTGAGCATATCTGCATCAATTTTATTATCTCCTCTCCCATCTCTTTAAAGCAAAATGTTCCCTCTTCCTAGATTTTGCTCTCATTTTCTGGCTTTGACATATAACTAACCACATAATCTGCAAACACTTTTCTTCCTACTCCTTTTTCAAATTCAGTTAAGTCAATAAATCCTATCAATTTCCCAGAACAGATCCTTCACCTTGATTATAGATAGCCCTTCTCCAGTTCCAGTGTTACTCCCCTACTCTCATTAATTTTCTCATCAGCTCTAATAGCCTTTGTTACTTTATATCTTAAGTTTTCTTTTTATTAAAAATAAAAGTCTTCTTCCTTTGTTGTCTGCTTAGAAATTCTACTCATTATTTTAAAAATACAGGTTAAATACCATATCTTTCTTAATCCCCCCGCCCTCCCAAATCCTCCCACATGCATACTCACTTGTCTTTCTTTTGCTGGTCAGAAAAAAAGACCCATGTAATTTTATATATTTCTATTAAAATATACTATATTTTACTGACTACTATAATGTTTTGTTTTTTCTGCTATATTGTACACCTCTTGAGGGCAAGGATCATATGCTTTTTGCCTTTTCCATCTCTAATGACAGCATTAATTATTATTTTTTACTTAGTAAATTCTCCATTTTGAATTTGGGGGGGGCTTAAGAAAATACCCTGTATTAGGTGACAATAAATCCTGTCAATTCAAAAAATTTGAATCTAATTGTGAGCTACTAGAAAGATAGAAGATCTAATTATCACCATAAATATGATGACCAAGTTTGTGCTCTGTGGCTTTAGGTTTACAAGCTTCGTAATAACTAACCCAAGAGTCAGCCAAATTCACTGAACCACGGAGGCTTCCACCTGGCAGAACTCACATTTCATGGCTGCTTTGCATGTTTGTTTTTGTGGTGTTCCCCGTTTACAGCAGCCTGATTTGGAAAGAGGAATCAGAAAGGGCTATGGCACTTAATGCTTGATTCTTTAACATAAAGTTACCTATCATATAAGCCACTCCTCCTTCACTGGGATGCAGTGAGGAAAGGATTACTTGAGTGAATTTCCCTACACATGGAAACATCAAACCTAAGGGAAAGGAGATTTTTACCTAAAAATCAACAGCTTGAAATTGAATCAAAATCAATATCATAAATCTTATTTCAAGGATGCTATATAAGCATCTATATTAATTAAAATAAGTAAAATATAGGATAAAACAGTATTGTGGGAAATGATTTTAAAGGACTAAAATGAATAATGAGAATAGACAATAAAAATGCATACTTGTATAATCAGTTATCTCATTTGGTTTGGTTTCTAATGTTATAATACCTTACAAATGTTTTTTATTTATACTATTTATGGAATGAATATTTTACATTTCCATGTAATTTCTTTTTTAGATAATTAACTTGCTTAGCCATGTTCTGCCAAAAGATATGCACCATTAAAAGATGTGTTATATACACAGTTATGGATATTAATTACACATTTAAACAAAAAACATTTGCTTTAAGATTTATCAGTGCTGGGGGATGGGGAGAAAGCCACAACATAAGAATCATTAAATTGCTTAATGTTAATTTCTTAAAATTCTTGTTATTTCTTACCTGGATTCCCACATAGCCTTATCTCCTTATTATCTATTATATATTCATAAATATTTATTATTTATTCTGTGCTATGCATAATGGATGCATTTGTCAGAAAAGAATAAAACAAATAAATACTATACTTCCTTCTGCAGGGAATTCACAGCCTGCTCATTCAATCCTACAGGCTACGGAATGACCTTTCTTCTTATGTTCTCAGCAGGGTGAAAGGAATGGGCTCCTAATGAATAGATGTTCCTGAATTAATGAATTCGGAATGCCTAATACTAAAGCACTAATAATTTACTAAAATTACTAGTAGAACTTATAGGTAGGCTGTTGTGGAAAGAGAAATCAAGAGAGAGCTGGTTTAGTTCAACTTTATGATTAAAATCTCCAAAATAGCCTGCCACATTAGCTTGTGCTATGAAAATAGAAATGGAAGTTGAAGCTCTATGTATTTTGTCAATAAACAGAGGAGAGGGATAAAGATTCTGTGGTCCTTCTGAGTGATAGGAGAAAAAAATAGAAAATTACAGATATTATAAAATCATATAAACTATGCTAGTATATTTAAAACTTACAAAGATGTATTATTAAAAATCAAGAAATGTCTATTCTTAGGACAAACACTTGGATATACATTAAATGACCCTGCTCTCATTATAGCCTATATGTGAGGAAAAAAGCAAACAGATTTCTTATATTGGTACTACATATCAGCATATTCAGAAGGACTTTGAGTGTACAGATATACATGTATTAAGCCAAATATTTGTTCAAAAATTATCTTTTAATCGCTTCCGTTCACAATTGCTTGTTTCTAAATGTACTCCTTTATCGTTTGTAGCTTTCACGGCATGTTTCATAATTATAGCATTTTTCTTCACTTTTTTCTTTACTTTTATGTTTAAATAAACACAAGGACTGGAATTTTGCCCTAGGAAGCAAAGTTACTCATAATCCTGTTGAATAAATGTTACTTATTACTTTACAGAAAAAATATTAACTCTATTTTTAGGGTTTCAAATAACACCATAAATTTTAACACAACTGAGTATAACTTAATGTAGAAAACACTGTAGGTTTATTTTTCACTTATTTTAGAAATATTTATTTTATCTAGAACAAAAGCTAGTAAAGTGAAAAGAAACATTTTAAAGCATTCAGGTTGGATTGACCAACAATTTAAATTTAAAATAAGTAAGTTAAAATTAATGCAAAGTATTTTTATTTTACAAAGATGTAACATAGCACATGAGTACATGCTACACAGTTTTCTCTTCTGCTCAATTTCTGCTATTGAATATCTTCACTTGCTTCATGGCTTCTTCAAAGCCCAAATGGGATCATGCCAAATTTACCTCTCTAAGACTGATTAAACAAAGGCTTCCAAAGGACTTTCAGAATTAAATATCTGCAGACTTCAGATATCCTGGTCACATGGTAACAGTTCTTTGTTGCATTTATCTGGATATTCTGATAAATCCAGTTAACCAAGTTATAATAGCAAGAAAGATGATTTTCTTTTCTTTTTAGATGTTAAGACTAGTCTCCTTTGGATAATTATAAAATTGTATTCCTAAATAGGTCCTTTAAGGATTCGGTCCCCAACCCCTGGGATAGCACATTGGTGGTGGTTTGTGGCCTGTTAGGAACCAGGCCACATGGTAGGAAGTGAGCTGTTGTGCTCACCCCCTTGAGAAATTTTCATGCTAAAATCCTCATATCTAATATATAAAAATTTCTAAATCTGGCCTGTTCAGTCCCCGATCACCTCTTTTCAGTTTTCAACTGGATATTTGTAACTTGTGATTATACACAGACAGAATCTAAAGATATGTTAATAAAAAGAATGACCCAGTTTTTCAAACTTTTAAGTGTTAATCACAAGAGAAGTATTATTGTAAATCTGAAATAAAAAGCAACTGTTTAACCAATTGAGAGATACTTGTGCAAATAAAGACTAGTAGAATTTTTAAAGGTAATGCTAATTTACCATTTCATTTATCTATATTCTCCACTCCTATTCATCAGTGCTTTTTACTTACAATTTTTAAAGTTCAGTAACTATACTTGTGGTTTTTGGCAAGAACACTTAAGATTTCACTGATAGTTTTCTATTAATTATTTTTTCATATCATTGTTTCCACACTGAAAAGCATTTTTATTTCTTCCACTTAATTGTGTTTCCACTTTGTATCAAATTCACACACCCCACCTTTGCCACTTAGCAGTTTCAAGGCCTGGTGTCATATAATTATTGGTGGCTTATTAAACTTATTTTATTCAAACATAAACTAGATAATCTTAAAGATACATCTTTAAAAATTAAAGTTGTATTCATATTTATTTGTGTGCGTATATATGTACACACAGCACATTTTAGAAGAACAAAATTACACTTACTAGATTCCAAACATCTTACCAATAAATTGTTTCTTTATTCACTTGTGAGATCATAGATTTTACTTTCTTATAGTATTATAACTTATTTTTCTAAGATTATAAAAGCAAACATTAAATTATGGAGCAAAGAATATACACTTTGCCTTTTTGGGGTGTTTTTCCAGTCCTCTTGTTCCATATATTCTTTTATTTTAGAAGTTACTAAATGTCCTGTTTTTTCCTGTCTTGTTCACTGGGCAAACAGGGGTAGATGGTCCCCCTCCCTAGATAGGAGACGACCTCCTAGTCCCAGGATTCAAATCCAGCATGCATCTCCGGAGAATGACAGGTACTAGTGAATTCCTCCTCACAGACAAGTGGCTTCTAGAGGATTGTAGGCCACCAAGTGAAGGATAACCGAGAGAAATGTTGGTTATGATGTGCTTCCTTTCAGGAGCCAGAACCAGATATACTGTGATTCCATCAATAATTGCAGCCAACTCTAATAAAGCACCTCAGAATGTGCTGAATGTCGGTAGCATACAAAATAGTTTAAGCACAGTGAAATCAGGATCCACTGAAAGATTCTGTTTTGAAGAGCATTTAAGTGTTTTGAATTTCTAAAAACAAATTTAAATACAGAGTTTTTTTTTTACATGTGAATAAATAAAAATTCTCAGGTGCTTTAGAGTATATTAAAATCAATCACAGAACCTATGCTGTGTTATTATATTGGCTGATGGTTTAATTTAGGTTGTCTTGTTTTGTCGCTATGTAAATTCATTATTAATAAAGTTTAGGCTTTGACATATATTAAAAATGTCTAATTTAAAGTAAGACTCCTGGTTCTTACATATTTTGTGATTATTATGTTTTTAAACAAAATATTGTCAAAGGCCAGGGTCAAACCACAAGGTAGGTTTTTAAAAATAGCATCAGTGCTTTGAATCTACTTTATGCTGATATATCAGAAGTGTCACAACATACATTTTCCATTACTTTATTCTTTTCAATTTGCAGTTACCCCAATTTTTCTATTTTATGGTGTGTGTTATACATAATCTTTAAATATTTTTCCTGACTGGTCACAAAATGTTTCTGGGTGTTTGAGATGCTTCTGGTGTGAGCAGAAATTCAGCCAACACATTGGTAATATTTATTAAGCAGATGAGTAGATATGGTATCTCAGAAACAGGACAACTAGCCATAAGAGCATATGAGCATACAGGTTAATTTCTTTTTTAAAGTGTGTATGTATAGCAGAGTAATTGTAGCTTTAGTTAAGAGTGATATAATTTATTTTTGTATCTGTAAGCAAGGTACCTTCAGGATTTTAGTTTGAAAAATCTAAGCATTGTCTCTAAGAAAAAAATTAATGCCATTTTAACAAATGTTGGAAAAGACCACAAAATGATATTTTATGAAAGTTTTAAGAATATTTTAGCATGTTTTAATCTCTAAGACATTTACCTCTTACTATGACTTATATTTACATATTTGGAATTGAAAATAAATTCCTTCTGCTACTATCTGATTTCTAGAATAGAATTCCTGAGAGTAGAAAAATTAGTAAATCTCCAATCTAAAAATTATTATAAAAGTAAAGACTTCAAATAAGAATACCAAAAAGTTGTATAAATTAAATAAAAATTACATCTATATGGCTACTCATTCATTTAATAAACACTTTTTGTAATCACACTGTATATACTATTCTAATGGCTAGAATTACAATAGTGTTTAAAAAACAAAATCCTGGCCATCAAGGAATTTAGAATTTTCTTTTAGAAAAGATAATTCTGGAAAGTCTTTGAATTTATTTGAAAAAAAATAAAACAGTATGTTTTATGTTCTCTAATGACTGAGTATAGGACAATTTAAGATGGTCTTTGTGATCAATACAAATGTAACTTTATCTAAGCATTGATTAAACAAAATGGAAATCCAAACAATAGGTTTCAGTTATTACATACATTAGATGTCATTTGCTTCATTTAATGGAACATGAATTAATTATGTTATTTAATTTCTTAGATTGTATGTATAACTGTAAGGATATTTTAGGATCAGAAAGGTCCTTTTAGATAAGATTATTAAAGACAGTTCTCATTAAATACATAATTTGCTTTTTGTGATGACTTATTTGTAAATAAGTCCTATGTTCAACCAAAAGAAATATATTTTCAATGGCATAATACTATGAATTATTACTATAGAGAATAGAAAGTTATATATAATAAATTTTTATTAACATTTAAGAATGTGTGCTCATAAAAATAGGAGAGAAGTTATTTATATCAACTAAATTCATCGGTAACCATGTCAACCACTTGACAAAACTTAATGAGCACTTGCATTTCACCTGTCATTACCTTTACTCATTTGGGGGTTACTACCAATTTCTAAGTGAAATGAATATGGCATCAGATTTGGATATAACAAATGTTCATAAGAATTTGGGCGTTGACAACTTTTGTCTTAGCTAGGAAATATTCTAAAGGCAATGACAATTTATACAATTAACCTTTGGATATCTTCTATCAGGGCCATGTTTATTTTGAAAATAACATTGTAGTACAAAAAGTAAATTCTTGATTAAGAGAGCTCTATAGTGTTTTTAAATGAGTCAAACAGCTTAGTTCAGTCAAATAGTTTAGTTCCTTTCTTATTTCCCACAGCATAAATGTGTGCACAGACATGTGCTAGCATGTGTGCACACACACAATTTTTAATGAACCATTTCTCCATAATTTAATTTTAATAAACATTAAAATTTCTAAGCAGTCTTGATGTTATCTCAGATGGTACCATGGATTTATTTGGAATTAACATGGAGGAAGGTATATCAGGATCTAGGAATGTTTTCTAGAAGTTGTAGGGTGTTTAAAACAATTATGAAGAAGAAAATACATCAATTTGGAACCCTGGGAAATGTTTCTGACTTTAAAATGGTAGTGAAATTTCCTTGTAATTTTATTTCTAAAAATGTTAAGACTTTTAAAAATCATCATTCCAATATCACAGTATTTCTTTATAAATAGCATTATTATAATACATAAAAGTAATATTTATGAACCTGTATGTACATAATTCTATGAATCTTAACAAAACTTAGATCTAGTTGTAGATCGAAGTTAACCAAAATTTGTGAGTAGCCATTTAGGAAAAAAAAAATGTATTTCAATATGCCCTAAAGGTTTGGGGTTCTAATTTAATGTTTACAGTTTAATTAATCATCCCTAAATATGAAAAACTAGTGTAAATTATTATTATCTAAATCAACTTTAAACTATTTTGGAAAATGCTTTTTATTCAAGAAAATGAAATATTCTCATTGGGCATATTTTGAAATATATTTTGACACATCACTGGCTTGGAGTTACTAATGCCAGTGTTTTGCTTGAGAATGTTTTTGCATCAATATATAAATATTTTAGGGGTGTAATTTATTGGTGCATGACACAAATACTAAAAATATTAGATTAAATAATCCTATTTTCCAGAACTTAAAATTATTCAAATAAATAAAGTATCCCACAATATTTAAGATTAATTCCTGAGCTGTTCTGCTAAATTAGCTCTAATTCCTTTTGCACATAATTAAATTTGTATAGTTTCCCTTACCTGGTACTTAGTAGCAATTATTTGTCTATAAGAATCCTTGACCAACAGTATCAAGTGGTTTCTTTTGTTTTAAAGTAAATTAATCTTCTTTCTCCATTAAAAATATTTCTGGGATAAACAAATCACATACTTTTTCACTTCCAGAATTCATGTCAGTTACCACATATATGTGGAGTTAGCATAGAACCACTTATAAATTCAGTGTATTACTTAATATTTCTTTTTGCTTCATAGTGTCCTTTATTATCAGTGCTTTTCAAAATTGTCCTTTATTTGAATGAATGAAATGTACCCATGTACTAAAATACTTAGTCTATTTAAAGGTTATAATTTATATATATATATATACACACACACAGGGGAGTAAATATATCTTAATTACATGCATACATATTACTAACATATGAATATTTCTTATTTAGGTTAACTCTATTAAAATCTAATTTTTTCCATCCCAAATATAAGAGTGAATAGGATGATAGAATTGCGTACCACATTAACATATAGTACAAGCCATCTAAGTAGTCAGCTAGCATTTAGAAAGATATATTTTTATGATATCAGTGTTAGTTCTAATTAAATGAAAACATTATGTGGTAAATTTTTGTAACATTTTCCCCAAAGCAGAACATATTATATTTTCATTTTATTATAAAACAGTCTTAAATAATATTATTATTTTATTAACATTAATTTTATTTTTAATAGAATTATAATATCTTTAGAAAAGCTTTATTTACTACTATCTTCAGGGAGTTCTAACTGAAATTAAGTACTGAAAAGTAAAGGAAAGTAGCACAGAAATAGATTTTAATGATTATCTCTCTTTTCATAAGTTCATTTTATAAATCTTTACATTTAAATTATTAGAAATAAAGAGAATAACAATTGAAAATGGAACTTCAAAAGAATTAATGTTTAATTAGGAGTATCCCCAGCTTTCTGATTATTATTCTTGCTTTGATTTAATAACAATATAATTTTTCTACCTTACATTTGAATGTACTTTTATAACTTTTTTTTTTTTTTTTTTTTTTTTTTTTGAGACAGAGTCTCACTTTGTTGTCCAGGCTAGAGTGAGTGCCGTGGCGTCAGCCTAGCTCACAGCAACCTCAAACTCCTGGGCTCGAGCGATCCTTCTGCCTCAGCCTCCCGGGTAGCTGGGACTACAGGCATGCGCCACCATGCCCGGCTAATTTTTTTTTTTTTTATATATATATCAGTTGGCCAATTAATTTCTTTCTATTTATAGTAGAGACGGGGTCTCGCTCTTGCTCAGGCTGGTTTTGAACTCCTGACCTTGAGCAATCCGCCCGCCTCGGCCTCCCAAGAGCTAGGATTACAGGCGTGAGCCACAGCGCCCGGCCCTTTTATAACTTTTAAACAATTTCATTTGTGCCCTGTGAACTAAGAAGCACAGCTATTAAATTGCATATAAAGGAAACAATTCAGGATTTCTCATTCTTACATGTTTAAAAAAATGTTCTTTATAAATAATAATATAAAGATGAAAAATTTTAATAGGGCAAAAAAAGCATGTTAAAACCAAAAATAAATAAGACATAAGGGAAACACTGAAGTGGACCTGTGTCTTGTTCACTTCTGCCCAGATAGCTTTTCAATAAAAATCAAATCATTCAAAATGTATGACAGAGTCAACACTGTATGAGAGAGTCAACAGAGAACTTTGCACATGGGGAAACGATGGCATTTTCACCAAGTCATTAAAGCCTAGATTACCCTGGAAAAGTGACTCAAGCTTTTCTGGACTCAGTTTTCTCATCTGTAAACATAGCTCACTGTAGATGGACTAGCTGAATTCTAATGTCCCATAGACTCTAAAATTGAGTCTATGCTGCCTTGTTGCATCATAGTAAAACATACATTGGACCCACAATAGTGACTGACAGTTTGTTATACATTAGGTGATGAACCAGAGGGCATGCTTAATTTATGGTATTCTATATTTTGCTGAAGCCTAGAAAACAATGTAAAATTTTATTTCTACATTTATTTGATTTGATGTAAACTGGATTTTATAGCCCTAGTTAGTTTTTTGCTTATTGTAATTTTTAGGCTCTCAAATTTTATGATAATACTCAAAATACTACTTTTTTAAACCTTCCATTCAACAAACATTTACTGAGCTACTACTCTATGCTAGATGTTGATGTTACAGTTATAACCCAAACAAAGGTCCACGAGGAACTTAGTGTAGTGTAAGGTAGAAGGCAATTCATTTTACTGCAGTCCATTTTGTGATTCCATAATCAATAGTTTTAATAGTATAGACATGAATATAGATGGATTCTCTAACTTTTCCTATTTTACACATCTCAAGCGTCTACTTATTCTAGAAAATAACTGGATTCAAATATGCAGTATATTTTTAGCTATAATTTAGGATTTGAGGTAAAAAAAAAGTTAGAATTTTCTATTTCCTTCTCCATTCTTGCTTTACATGAAATTAACACAATTAAATGCTTATCATTTAGCTCAATTTGTGGATTGTGTTAATTTTTAGAAGAATTATAAAGACATATCCTTTGTAGACATCTTTAGAAGTATCTTCAATGAAAGTTAATTTCAGTGGTATTTGAAGAGAAAAAAATAATCCTTAATAAGGGGGTTAAAAACAAAAGGGTTTGATTATGAGCCTCTGCATGAATATTTATCATCCAATTATGGAGCACTGGCTCTGCGTTTTATACTCTTATAGAGGAATAAGAGTATTTGCTTTCAAGAAACAAATACACGTTATTTAAAACAATACTTTAATAGCACACCACTTGCTAGTTCTAAGTAAGGCTAAAACTACTACAAATACTAGTTCTATATAATTCTACAAAAACTATAAGTACTAAGTAATATTGATATATTTAAAATTAGAATATGATAATATTATTTTCATCAAGATGATAATATAATTTTTACCTGCCATTTTGCAAGTAAAAAAAAAAAAAACTGAAGCACAGAGAGGTTAAGCAACTTGACTGAAGTCACCCAGCTGGCCAGAAACAGCTGAGATTAAACCCAGACTGACTCTAGAATCCATTGTCCCGTGTTGTTTATGCCAGAGATGCAAGGTGATTACTGCTGCTGAGATTATGGATTCTCAGTGTACCTCCTGGCTCAACATTTAATGACTATGTGAGCTAGAACAAATTATTTAACCTTTATAATTCTCAATCTCCTTATCCTTAAAAAGGATTAAAGTAATACCTACCTCTTCAGACTGGCAAGAAGATTACATGAAATAATACAGATAAAATATGATGCTAGCACGGAGAAAGCACTTAGTAAATGTTAAATATCATTAGTGCCATCATCACTGTCCTCATCACCATCATCAATTAACTGTCATAATCAATCTAGTATATGGATCCATTTAAGTTTTAGGAGATGAAAAGAGGAGGAAGAGCTTGAAAGTTTCACAGAAGATGTGAAATCTCAGTTGGGTCTAGAAAGATTAATAGAGATTACTAGGAATAAGAAGAAAGATGCCTGTAACCCTGTTATTGTTCAGTTTGTACAAAAGCCCACCAGATTCTGCACAGTCCCTTCACCTCCTGCACAGTCCCTCTACCTTCTCCCTTGAACTTTTCTAATCTGATTCATTTCTCAACTCCTGCTATACCGGTCTCCTTACTATTCCTTGAATATACCACGTACACACACACCTGCCTTAGAGTCTGTGCATTTGCTATTTCCTTTTCCTGGGATGTTCTTTCCCTATATGTATACATGACTAACTTCCTCACCTTAAGTCTTTGCTAAAATGTCACCATCTCCATAAGTCCTTCCCAACTACCCTACTTAAAATTGCAGTCAACACCTGCCCCTAAACCCCTGCCTCACCCTTATGCTTCTGATCCTCCTTGCCCTAGTTTACATTTTTATTGTTGTCATTAGCATTTATCACCTTCTCCCATAGTTTATAATGTAGTTGTTTGAGATTCTTTTTGTTTATTTTTTTATGTTCCACCAGCAAAATGTAAATTCCTTGAAGGTAGAGATCTTTGTTTTTTTGTTTTCACAGACATATTCCAAGCACCTAAAACAATGCCTAGAACATATACAGGCTCAACAGGTATTTGTTGAATAAATAAATGAGTGAGTGAAAACCCTTAATGACATTGAATTTCATGGGTCTGCCTGAGATTCTCTGCTCCCATCTCCTCTCCCTGTGCTGAAGATTCTCTGAGAAAAGGAACAGTTGCTCTCCCGGGCAGCTGTCTGGAGCCCTATTGGGACCAAGCATACATTTCTCATAACTGTATACCACTTTTTTATTTTGAGATCCTCCTAGGCCTGCAGACCTACTTACCCTACCTCTCTCCCTTCCTTTTTCTTCTCATCCTCCTGTTATACTTATGCCTTCCTTCCCTGTGCTTCAGGAACACGTTTCCCCTCCCACTCACCATCTCCCGTTGATTTCAGTCATGTCCTATACTTCGCTACTCTCCTGCCACCCTACAATCTCTCCTGACTATAGGAGCAATAACATAAATAAGAACCTTAATGTCAGACAGAGATTCATCTATTAGTGCTTTCCTAGGCCTGTCCCAGATTTCATGATTTCTTCCATCTTAAACAAAGGTGTACCCAGAGGGCATGTGTCAGAATCTAGAATCTACCTCCTCCACTCTTTTTGCTGAGACAGCTTGGGAGCTAGACAGACTTACTTAATATTTAATCCTAGCTTTGCTACTTTCTGACTGAGTGCCCTTTCCCTGAGCCTGTTTCTTAATCTGTAAAATAGAGATGATACCATCTTAAAGGATTGTCATGGAGATTAAATAAGTTCATACCACCCTCAATGCTTGGCATAGAGTTATCCTTCAATATATCAAGTACCCTCATTTCCAACTAGTAAGGGAATGTGGTAAGTGGGAATATCTCCGTTTTCCCCTTTTTTCATAGAAATGGGCTATCCAAGTAACATAAGGCTGAAGAACACATAGCTTAAATCCTGAATTGGAGGGGCAAAATAGTGTAAATTCAGTTTCTAGCAAAAGTAGACGAGATAGGGAGAGATGAGCAGCCCCAGTCTATATAACCTGTGAAGGCAGACTTTTTACTTTCATGTGCCTTCCTAGTTCCTGAGAGAACCTGACATATGCTGGACACATAGGTAGGATGCCTGATATTAATAAGACAGACAGTTGTCTCAGTATTGTTGGAAGAAAAGGACATCAGGAAAGAAAAACAAGCATGAAGTGTAGATAATCAATCAATATTCAATATAAACCTATATATTCTTACATTTTCTCTTTTTTTATAAGTGTCAGTTTTTTTACCACAATATTTTATGTTATTTATTTCAAATATAGTAGTCCAGACATTTTGGGCTTCATAGGCACATGTAAGCTGCTTTGGGGAGGTAAGCTCTGAATATTAACATCATTTCTATGGGAAAATGCATTTCAAGTTTCAAATGTTCAGTGTACATATGTATAATATGATTGGAAAGTAGAATAAATTGAGGACTGTATTGATTCTTTGATTTGTGACATGTGATTAAAATGCTATGTGCTTTTTTCAAAAACAGTATGTGGTTTACAGAAAGCATCTTTATGATAATTTTAAAAATAATTTTAATAGTTGATATAAACACTTTAACTTATGTCAAACATTTTTCACTACAGCATTTTTGGTCTCTTTCCTTCATAATTTTGTGCAGAAATAAATAAACAAAAAAAAATCTTTTGTAGTATCAAGTTTCAACTTGTAAAAGTAGAGGGCACTTCATCCCTTTGAGGTCTTTCAGCACCCGAACCATCACCATCACCACATTTATCATCTTTGCATTTCACCGTTGTATTTGTTTACTCACCAATGAGTGGAGGCAGAGTTGCTCAGCGGGAGTCTATATTATATCACTGCTGTAGACATAACCTGTCTAGACCAATGGACTATCAGCTTCTCGTGTCTCCTACTGGGCAATTTATATCTTCCACACGGCACCCGTTCTGAGTTTCATTTTTTTTTTTTTTTAATTTTGAAAAGTACTGACAAAACCATTTAGGTAAGACAGTTGCCATCTTTCATGTCTGTTGCTTTTATCATTGTATGATATTAATGTAGCTTTATTCATCATATGTTTTGTATTTCTTTAACATTTCATTCCACAGGCACTCCAGAAAGTCTGAAAGATCTAGCATCCAAAAACAGACTAGGAAAGGCACTGCCTCTGATACAGAAAGGTAGGCTTGGTGTTGTGCTGTGCTGCCATCTCCTGTTTCACTAATATATTTGGGATGCCCTTACTCTTCATGTC
The DNA here is from genome assembly GCF_040939455.1 of Microcebus murinus. Lineage (NCBI taxonomy): Eukaryota > Metazoa > Chordata > Mammalia > Primates > Cheirogaleidae > Microcebus > Microcebus murinus. The sequence continues at coordinate 79,661,843 of NC_134108.1, read as the reverse complement.
ACATAAGCAGTTCTTAAACACAAATTGTGATGTTTAAATACATTCATGTAACTAAATCTACCCCTGTATGGGAATGTGTCATTGAAGAAATAAGAGAAGGTTGATTTGAAGAAAGCTCTTAAATCTTAGGGTTTAAAAAAAATCTCATATATATTTCTTAGTGATCATTCTGATTACTAATGAAGATTAAAAATTTTCTCATTCCTTTATGCATATTAGGACATTAATGTTTTGTTTCTGAGATCATTTTTAAAGGTTACCAATGAATATAGGACCTGGGATGTACAAATAGTTTGAGTGTGTCATTTATCTGAATAATGTTATCTTTTAAAAAAATTTCTTTTCTACAAATGCATAATCTGAGATTGTACTTGTATATTACAACAAAAGAGATATGCTGAGTTGATGTAAAAACTATAAGGTATTACTAACCTTTTGTTTGCAATTTGGCTAATTTCAGAGAGTTTTTGAGCATTTTTATGTGTAACATATTGACACATTTTTCACATAGCTGTGAAAGCACCTAAAAAATCCATTCACCCATTCATTTATCCAGCAATTATTGACAGCATGGACAGAGACATAGATGTAAGTTAATGAGACTATTCAAGTGTCATAGCGGTTATTAAAGAGATATGTACAGGTTCAATGAGAACACAGAGAAAGGAATGGGGTAAGGATGAAACTAGGAAATGCTTCATAAATAGATGTCACTTGAGCTAAATCCTGGCAGATAAAATATTTGTGAAGAGTAAAGTGTTTCGTGAAAGGGAACAATGTGAGAAAACACTGAGACTGGAAATATATTCTTGAGTTTGAGGAAACTATACCGATTTTAGAATGGAGAACAGGATTCAGGGGATAAGAAAGAGTGCTGAAAATAGAACTGGAGAAATCTTGAGAGGTTAAATGAATGACATAACTATGCCATGTTAATACCATGCTGTAGATTTCAAATTATTTATTCATCCATGAGCCACTGGTGTGCTTTAAACATGGGCAGCAGAGGATCAGTTTTGATTTTCATTTTATAGATCACTTTGACAACATTTTGGAAGGGCATCAAAATATCCAGGGGTAGATGGATGACACCGAGTTGGCTATCCCAATAGGCTTGGTTGAGATAGAATCTGTACAGTTCAGTGATTCATTCAGTTAACATGTGTGTGCCAACTATATGCTAAGTTCAAGGAACAAAATAGAGGATATTACCACTGAGTTGAGTAAGTGTGAGACATGTCAAGGACTTGGATAAAGGGGGATGAAATTTACACCTGGCCAATGGTCCATGGAGATATTGGCTATTTAGGGAACATGATTTGCAATGGAATAAGGATACAGGGGACCCAAAAAATTGTTGAATGGAAAAAAAGAGTTGGGTTTTGGGGAAGGAAATGAAACAGATAGATAGATAGCTTGTAAGGAAACAAATTTAATTATATATCTATTTTCACATGCTTTAATTTCAACTCAGCTGATTGCAATTTCTTTACTATCTTTGTAAATGATTTGAGTTCCTTAGAAAAATTTTCAGTCTTCAACCCTCATTCCCAGCTCTCTCCATACACACAATTTCCATTATTTTGACATGATTAAATTTTTTCTCAAAGTTATATTCTTTTTATTTCAATCAATATTCTTTCATTAACAAATACTAGTTGAGTAACTTCTATGTTCAGGTTTATGTTTAGGATATATCAATGATCAAGGGTTTTTTTTGTTTTTTTTTACAATAGGATAATATTTTTTAAAAATGCTAGATGATTCCAGAGTCAACTGAAGGTGCATAACTCCAGATGAATGATATTTCAGCATCTGTCTCTGCAACTCTGAAAATACTCTGTGGATAAACACATTTCCTCTTTTCTGCCAATAAGAATAGCACAGAGTTGATTGCCCGCAATCTTCAAATGTTTATTCTAAGGACCATTTTCTTATTACTCCTGCCTTTACTTTGTAGATTTTAAAATAGAAAGCTCTAACCTTTTAGATGTGTAGGTTTATTTGATCATAATTAAAACTCTTCATTGGTTTTTATTACAGTATAAATTAGAAGCCCAATTTTTAAGTGAATTACTGAATAGCTAGTTATAAAAGTATTGGCCTGGATTTTCCTGCTTATATTAGCTCTCATTTCTTCAGAAGATACCATGAGTTTACATCTAGCTACAGGTAAACTGAAGTCACAGTATGAATGCTTTGGACACTGATTCTTAGCCTTTGGGAGTTAATAACTTCCCAGAAGGAGTCATAACCATATAGTCATGCATTGGATTCTGACAGAATTTGGTTTTTAATTATCATAATTTTAAAGTCTCTTTGTTGGCCTCAACAAACTTGGCCTTATGAGGAATAAACCTATAAGAAAATACTTTGAAAGATATGATGACCATTTATAGATTGAAAACAAACAGAAGTGATTTATGTCTTTTGTGCCTAGCCATTTAAAGCAGTACTCACATATTGGGGGAAAAACTCCTTAGTAAATGTCTATTTTTCCACCTTCATGTGCATTCAGCTAGAAAATTGCTAGCAGTATTTCTGCATTCCATTCTATTGACTTGACTTCTTGTGGAACCTACACTCTATATCCTAACTGGGGAAGGCTTTTTTTGACTATTACTTAAATACACATTTTATGTTGTACTGTTGCTGTTAGAAAGAGCCTGTGCAGGCCTGTAAGGGGTCATCAAAGGAGGAATCATTTTGAAAACCTGACCTTAAATACCACATGCATGTCCACCCTTTAACAAGTCATTTTTAAGCATCAGTAGGAGGAGTTTACTGCAAGTTCATTTGAATCAATACAAATGCCTTACTAAAGACCTGGAGGTTTTTGTGAGAAATGTGTTTTAGTTGAGTCCAAGTCAAAGCACTGGTCTTAGATGAAGAGAACAGGCATGGATTGAACTCAACAGTAAATATTTAGATATGCATTTGGAGATGGTGGACCAAAGTCAGACATACTTAAGTTTGAATTGGAATTTAGCTCTACAAGCCTTATTTATTTTTAGGATATATAGTAGAGTAGGTATTCTTTAAATGCCATTGCCCATATATTTGATCCTGCAAACTCCCATAGCACAATTCCACCAAGTCCTGCCAAATAATTTGATACTTATACAGATATTAATATTAATATTTTGGGTTACAAGATTAATGGTATACCTGAGATGTGAAATTACCATTTTTCATCTCATGATACAGAAACATATTCTATCTCACTAGGCAGAAAAGAGAATAAGGATTGGCACTCAACAGACCTCTGGGCATCTGCCTCTACCACATTTTAGCTCTTTGCTTTTTTGCAAGTCACTCTATGACCCTCAGTTTTTTTATCTGTAAAAGAGTAATAATAACATTTTGCTATGTGTGAGAATACAAAAAAGCACATACATGTATGTATGTGTGTATATGCATGCATACCTATATTCATACATACTTGTATGAAATATGTACACACATACATTCAGTGCCTGACATGTACATATGGCCTCACATTGCAGCTCAATAAAGAATAGCTGTTACTGTCATTTTACTTATTCCTCATTCACTCTCTCTTTCATATGTTTGTTCTAAATCTCTTTCATTCTTTTTAAATCCTTACATTCTTGGCACATCTCATTTCATTGAAAAGATCAAGGCTCAACAGCCTTGTTTCTTTCAACTTCACACTCCCTCCCATACCTCAGAATTTGACTAATTCTCCTTTCCTCTTGCCCACAGCAAACTATACTTGCTTCTATTATTTTCCTTCTGCAAAACCTTGCTTTTTTTGCTTCAAGTTCTGCTTTTTTCCTCTCTCCAGTTTTTCTTCCTGTAATTCAACCTGGCTGCCCATTCCTCTCTCTTCCTCAGGCAAAGTGCTTCTGTGCTTCTCCTTTGGTCTGTGCTCTCATTTTTGTTATACAGTGGTTGGTGGCAGGAACTGTTTTCTTATTGAGGAACTTTTAGTTCGGGTCTAAGAAAAAACAGATCTTATGCTAAGTGATTAACCTTAAACACTGCAGGCTGTTTTCAGGCACTGCAAACCCTGTGGCTCGGGAAATAGAACACTAAGTCACATCATCAAGCTGTGTAATATTCACCCAGGAAGGCATTTATTTTTCCCTGTAATTGCTTTTTATACTTTTGCAATTTAGTTTGATGCCACACAGAGTTCACCTAAATTATTTACATTTTAAGTCACATTCAAGTTGTTCTTTTAGTGCTTATGAATTGCATTGAGGAATGAAGCCAAATTTCAGTGAAATTGCACTATCCCATGAAATTTCTCAGAACCAGGGTAGAAAATGTATAATTTAAGTTTCAAACTATATATAGGAAGTATATTTTGAGCAAGCATTACTTGAAGTTTATTCTCATGAAAATGACTTTTAAAGAGTAATAGATAAAACTCTATCATTGGGAAGGACTTGATCATGTAATCTATCCCATATAAATTAATTCTATACAGATGAGTTAATATGGAAAGTTAATTTATAATGAGTGAACAGTTTTAATATGTAGAACATTGTCAGTTCCTTTACATATTAATTTGGAAATTGAGGTTACAGTTCGGGTTTCAGGGTCTGAATTAGGTCTGATAAAGCATTAATTCATAGCTCAAGAAGATAGAATGTACCTTTATTAAAGACCTAAGCTATGCAGCTATTTGTTGTCTGAAGCCTGACATTTTCCCATTTTATTGTTATGAAATGTAGAAGATACCCTAAATCAACATCATTATGCCTGTAGAAATCATTTTACTTAACAGAAAAATTATCAATCTGAATACAAGTTTAATAAAGCATTCATTGATACACTTTTGGTAATAAGCATGTGTTCTTTATTTTCACATACTGTAAGTGACTTAATAAGTGAATTATATAGCATTGTTTCAAAAGGGATGAGGTGTTATTTAATTTCTTCTGTCAAAATAATACATACTAGGTATTTTAATATTGCATGTTATTTAAGATACATTTTTAGGCCGGGCGCTGTGGCTCACGCCTGTAATCCTAGCTCTTGGGAGGCCGAGGCGGGCGGATTGCTCAAGGTCAGGAGTTCAAAACCAGCCTGAGCAAGAGCGAGACCCCGTCTCTACTATAAATAGAAAGAAATTAATTGGCCAACTGATATATATAGAAAAAATTAGCCGGGCATGGTGGCACATGCCTGTAGTCCCAGCTACGTGGGAGGCTGAGGCAGGAGGATTGCTTGAGCCCAGGAGTTTGAGGTTGCTGTGAGCCAGGCTGACGCCACGGCACTCACTCTAGCCTGGGCAACAAAGTGAGACTCTGTCTCAAAAAAAAAAAAAAAAGATACATTTTTAAAATGATGAAAGGAGCAAAAGCATATATTTATTTTAAACATGTACATGTATATAAACATCCATTTTAAATTCTTAATCCTTATGCCACAGCACTCTAGCCAGGGCAACAGAGTGAGACTCTGTCTCAAAAAAAATAAAAAATTAATTCTTAATTCATTAAGTAGCTTTATAATAATTTTGAACACCATATTAAGATAACTATCGATATATGGACAATATTTTTACAGATATTGTTATATCTGAGAAAACATGCTTTTATCCATTTATCAGCCATTTGCATTTAATCAGTTATGTAATTAGTAAAACATTCTCCATCTTATTATATTATTTTGGTTTTTGGTCTGCTTAAGTTAACCTCAAAAAGCATCCTTCTTTTCAGATCTGTTTGGCATAGATGTGCTTATTACAGATTAAAATTATGAACATTGTAAAAATGTATGCAGAATTCTACAGTATTTCTTCTTGAATGCAAGTACTTGAAGTATCCCAGTACTCATCATTCTAATTACATTCACTCATTCAATCAACGTATGTTTATTGAGCTCTTGCTCTCTGTGCAGCTATCTCTAGGCAATAGGGACAGAGTTCCATAAAAAACAAAAGTCTCTACTCTGCCCTTGTGGAACTTAAAAGAGGTTTGTTACATTAGAGCAACCTAGATTACCCTTTTAAAACCACATGGCATTCACACGTCCAATTGTAACTTTTCAGTTTGATTTTAATTCGTTTTCAGTAACTGTGCGATGGGTTTTCTTCTGGTTCTTTAAAACTACTGTCTTGTAAGAGTAACCAGGTTTTCCTTGGACAAATATGTTGGTATCAAAGTTAATGTGAACCTGCTGACTGAAGATCTTTTTTGGCCCTAATGTTTTAGGGTTCTCCCACCATGTCTTTCTAGAAGGGGACACGCAGCCCCAAGAGCGACTGATCAACCAGTCATTAGGGGAAAACATCCCACTCGCTCAAGGTCGAGTGAGCACTCTAGTGTCAGAACACTGTGTTCTATGCACCACCTTGCCCCTGGAGGGTCGGCGCCATCTTCTCCGCTTCTGACAAGGTCGCTATTCAGTGTCCAGCCCAGCATTCATGTCCTGCCTCCGGGTGTTGGTGTGGTGTCGTACCTTCCTGAGCACTCGAAGCTTTCACTCATTATGACGCCATAACTTTTAATTCTTTCTTTGTGACACTTAAACCTCTCCCACATCCTCTATTACTTGCATTTATATTCACTGTGCTAGTGGTTTTCTATAGTTTCTGCCAATTAGCTATCATTGAAAATTAAATTTGGCTGTGTTATGTCCTTTCATCTGTTTGTGGCATATTCATATATAATTTTTTAATTATGTGAAATTATTTATGTTAAATTACCTGGAAAAGTATAAGAGAAATTAAAAAAAATACAACCGTTTTTGTGTGTTCAGTAAAATCTTTGAGTTAAAATCTTAAAGTTCTACATTTAAAAAAAAAATGTTTGAACACCAGCAGATGGAAGTCAGCTTAATCTTGGGCAGTAGTAATATATCTGCACACTTCTCCTATTTCATTTGTAATTTCAATCCTTGTACCAGTATATTTTATGACATGTATCCAAGGTTATTTTAATTATCTATCACAGGTTTTTTTTTTCTATTTAAAAATGAAGTATAAGTGAGTAGTAATTTATAAAAGTCTATAGCTAGAATTTTTCTTAACAGTTATAAATAGTTCTAGAGTATATACCAATTTAATAGTAGCAATTTAAACAACAGCCTTTCTTAACTAATTTATCCACATTGTTAAGATCCAGAGGCTGTAATTAGACATATTTGGTTCAGTACTACCAAAAACGAATAACTTGCCCGGAAAGTACAACTCCATAGAAAGTTAATGAAAAGAAGTGAATCGGATTCTGCTCAGTTCAGGATATTCATCATACAGAACTGTGTATGGCTGACATTGCCCTGTCTCTTTTCGCCCCTTTTTGTAGTATTCCCTTTACACATATCATAAAAAGCATCTGATTTTGCTTCCAAAGGCCCAGTTAAGGGATTTATGTTTATTTTAATAGTAACAGGAAAGAGGAAAAGATTTTTGTCAGGCCATATTGGAATTTTACCATTTCATGCCCGCTTTGTTTTTGCCTACAGAATGCATCGACAGGGAAGTCCAACCCAGTCTCCTCCAGCAGACACATCATTCAGCAATCGCAGGGGAAGACAGCTGCCACAAGTGCCAGTGAGAAGCAGCAGTATAGAACAAGGTATCCAATAAAGAGACATCATTGTCCAAAAATGTTGGATTACGAACCTCCTCTTTTATACTCTTTTTTATTAGATGAATAGTATTTTGATTATATGTAATCTGCTGAATTCTAAGAATTTTAAGTTCCTTGAAATTTTATCCCCAGCACCTAGTTACAATAGGTCATGGCATGTACTCAGTTTTTGCTAATTGAATGAATGAATGAATTTTAGGTGAGTGTCATTTAACAGAATGAATGGAAGCCTGGAAACAGTTTTTTGTTTTGTTTTGTTTTTTAAGGACAAAGGAAGAAAATAACACATAAAATTGTACTGAGGTTTTTAAATTTTAAGAGAATACTTACTATACCTTTTAAAACATTTTAAAAATAATTAAACACTTGATCATATTGAACGTTTTACTGGTGTTTTTAAATTTTAACCTGATTGGCAATATCTTGTATTTTTATATAAGTTTGATGATAAAAAATGACTTAGAGCACATATTTTAATATCTTTTTCAACAGCTCATTTTGCTTAAAGATTTCCTTATCTTATGCATAGGTACATTATGTTTTATTTTCAGAGAGAGAGAGAAAGAGAGAAAGAATGAATGTATGCAGTTTGATAGTAGAAACTAAATTCTCTAAACTACCTGAGCTAGATGATTTAAATACTGGTTTAAAACAGTCAGGATTCTTCATGGGACCCAAAGTGCTATCTCATTTCTCAATATTGAAATGATTTGTTACCAGTATTCATTATCACATAATTGTATCAGAAATGTGTTAAGCAATTTACTGAAATAATTTTTAATTCAAGGTTGTAATGTAAATGCAGTGAACTTCTATTTAAAACATTTATTGAAAAGTTTCATCCCTATGAAACAACTGAAAGGTTAACATTTTGAATATTTTTTCAACAGTGTTGATTGTCGCTGATGTAAAACTTTCATTCTATAATCAGGGTTCTGAATACCTTCTATTCCTCATTTAATTGAAGCACTTTATTGAATGTACTACAAAAATGTTAAAGATTTAAGAAGATAAATGCATTGTTTCAAAGACTAATGTGGCATTGTTTGCCATGCAGAAGACTTCATTATAGAAAAATTAGTATAGATTTTAAGAGGTATCAACTTATTAATAGAGTAATACTGGGACAATAAAATCTGGATTTATATTTTTTAAAAAATACATCCTGTTGTTATATATCGTACATTAGTTTTCAGGGTTGCTATAAGGGTATCCATTTAGTTTATCAGAAAAATATGATGCATTGTGAAACTCTGACTTTCTTTTCTAAAATAGCAGTTAATTCATTGGAATTATCAATACACATGCTTAACAAAATTTATTTTCTTTTCTCTGGATACATTTTGAGAAGATTATTCATAATTAATGTTATTAAAACTCTAACAATAACCCCGATGAAATTGTTTTAAAATTTAGATTTTTTTAAAAAAAATTGGTATTTATTTAAACTATTCATGAACTCCTGTTGCACAACTAAACAAAAAAAAAACCCTACAGATTTTGGTGTTTAGCTACAAACTCAGTGTTACTGGCCAAATTTTGGCATTCAAAAAGTGATGTGGTCCTAAAATTCTTTGCATTTCCTCCAGTTGCAAATAAAACACTCTATGGGTTCAAAACCATATATGGGTATTGTACATAACTCTCGCAAAGTGAGAGTATAGTTATTTCTGTAGAAATAAGAACTGCTTCTATTAAATCAATTGGAGTGTATATTGGATTTTGGTTTTTTAGAAAAGCACATTTTTTATTGTTAATATCAATGTTACTGTTTATGATATTCGTATTCACAGTTGTCTTTCAGGGAAATCATCAATTTGTAAGGATTGAATTGAGGTGGGAAGAAGGGAATGACTGAGATGACATTGATGAAGTTACTTTGATATTTAATATGACAAATAACTAATAAATACTTTTGGTCATTTGAGGTTCCTGAAATATATGATCCTAAGAGTTATATATATATATACAGCTTTTTCAAAATGTGCTTAACAAACAGGTATTATATCAAAGTGTTCTTCTATAAATCAAATAGATCTGGTGTTATATATGATGTTAATATGTGCTTTGGGACTTTTGGTTAAATATCATACTGTCTGCCATCATCTTATTATGAATCTATTTCAAACTGAACAGTTTACATGACATGACAGCTTTGTCCTAAAATGTTTTTAAAAGTCAGTTTTTAATTTGATTTATGAGTTAGATAGGATTTAGAATGTTCTATTTAAGATTAATTTCATTGTTCATAAGGGTGTAGAATTATGTCATTTTTTTTTTGTTGTGATATTATTTGTTAAATTTTAGCTCTATCTCCTGTGAAGGTTAATGCTGGCTACAGTTTATTTACAGTTGATTAAGTCTTTACTGTTCTTGACTTCCTTCCAGTCTTCTTTTTGTTTGTTTTTTATCTTTAACAAAGTGTGTTTTTCTTTTTTAAAAAAAATAATTCAGTTGATAAACAGCTGGTGGGTAAGAATAAATATTTCAAATGGTTTAGATTCCTGGATATTTATACAACTTTCTGATGTACTTATAAAATAATTTTATTCATATACAGTTTCAGGATACAGTTATCTACATTATTGTTTTTAGTATGTATGCCAGGACAATTTGATTTTTTGACTGGATGTAGGGTTTTGGGGGTTTTTTTTTCTTTTAAATCAGATTTACTACTCTCTTTTTACACAATAAAAGCAAAATCTCTTATTTTAAATGCTAATAGTCTAAATAGACATGTTTGCTTAATTTTTAAAAAAGTATTTTAAAGTTTCTTTTAAAAATTAAGAATGCTATCCTATTTGCTATGTAGAGGCTGATTATGTTAAAGTAGGTTTAGGGGAAAAGCAAAGAGAAAAATCACAATATAGATTTTGAGATAAAGTAGTTGAAAAAGTAGCCTTACAATTCAGGTAACTCTAATAATATGTAGTAATTGAAAGCAAAGACGTCCATGAAATTTCTCTTGTTGTATTTCAACATTGTATTCCAATGTAACCCTATGTAGAGTGAGGCTGAAAGCAACATAATTGGTTGTATAAAAATGTATAGATTTCTAAAATGAGCCATGTGATTTTTTTTTTTAATGTTCAACTGGATGTCTTTTGAAGAAGTTTTTAAAGATTATTCATAAACTAACCCTTAGTGATGTTTCAGTTATGTTTTATGTGTTCAATTATTATAACTGCCACCTAAAACTCTAATGATACTCCCCTTCAGAAATACGTAAATAAGCCATTGTTCCTCAGTAAATAGTATGCCAACAAGGAGGTGAATATAAAGCTTTAAGAAATATCTAAGAAACATAGTCCTTAAAATACAAGTAATTTTACTTTGGTATATTTTAATACTATTAATTTGAGAAGGAGGAAAGGATTACTTAAATTAGACTACATTTTTTAATGTGGAGAAAGTTACAGAATAGTTTTCACAGTGCAAAGAAAATGACTACTATTTAGTAAAAAAATGAAATTTATTTTTCATTTATCATAGGAATTTTCAAATCATCTGAAATACTATCATTTTTGAAATGACAAAAAGTTTTGTTATAAATATTAAGTATTCTTTTAAATATTTTTACAATAAAAATCAAATGGATTAAAGTTAAAATGTTTTAGTGAAACATATTGCAATAGTATACAATTCTTAAAAGGCATGAAAAAATACTATGGAATATACTTTTCAGGTTCCAAGCATAGTAATATCCCAATGTTTTTGGTTTATTTTAAATCTTTAAATTGCTGTATTCATTTTTTTGATTAATTTTAGTACCATATTTGGGACTTCCTCATGGTTTGTCATTGCAGTTTGTCATGTCACATTATATGTTATGCATTTTTATTATTCATGTCCTTGTGTTAATTCACATTTCCATGTCTAACTATAAATTTGCTGATTTCTTTCTTTTGTTTCCATCATTATGTGCATTTAATTCATTGAAGAACAAGAAAAATATAACTCTTCCACAAAAGGTAAATATTAATACAACTTTTTAACCATTTAATATTGTTACTTTTAAAAATAATGTATGAGAGTTATATATATAACTGCACTTATTAAAATAATGAGAAAATTTATTAAATAGGCAGTTATTTCCCTAAAATGATTTATAGGGCATTTGGTATTAATTATTTCATCTTATGTGCATTCATATCAAAGAGGAAAAGATCACTTTAATATTAGTAATAATTTTGTTTCAAAATGTATTTATTCAGACTGACAACTAGAAAACAATTCTCCTTGGAAAATAATAACATATTCTTTGTTTCTGTTTGTTTGTTGCTCTCATAGAAAAAGGATTTAATTCTTGTCTTCTATTCAGGGTAATATCCCGGTGCAAAGGAGTAGAAAATCCCTGGATTTTACCTTCCACTTAGCAATAACCTTAGCGAATGTTCTGGCCCATGCTGCAGCCATGCATCTGAGAAGCAGCTACTTAAATGTTACTCCTATTGGCCTCAATATTGTTATGATACCCATTAAACCTACCTTTCTGAAAGACATAGGAAAGGAAAATACATTGCTGATCTCCTTACTGTCTTTTTGGATCACATTTCTTATTGAATTTTGCACTTGAGTTTCGAATAGGCTGTAGGCCTCAACCCACACTCATGTGCTGTCCATACATGTTCCTATTTAAGGTTACTGTTCACCTTATAATTAAATATTTAAACATGAGTTTTCAGCCTAATATAATGTCAGTAATACTTAAAAATATACAACTCTGTATAGTTTAATAAAAGTACATTTTCTCAGTGTTTGAAAGTGGATTCATGATTGTGTTAATTTGTTGCCCACAGTAACCCTCAAAGCTAGTCCTGCAAATAGCATCATCTCTATTTTATGTATGAGGAAACTCATGTTCAGAGAGATTAAGAGATTTTCCCATTCACATTGCTGATCAGTAGTAGACTGCATTTCCAGGTCTCTTACTTTTGACCTCCCTCCACTACACATTGATGTATCCTATTTTAGTAAGTACAAATCCCAAATATATTATCCCTAACTCTTAATTTATTTAGGTATGTGTTATGTGTCTTAGCTTTAAAAAAAGAAAATAAAATAAAAGATAATATTCAATTGTTATTTTAATATGAATTTATAAAAATATACTGCAATTATATTTATATCCAGGCACATGATATACTGGCATAGTATCTGACATATTAGGCAATAAATAGATATTAATACAAAATCAGGTATTATTTAATGAGATCAAGATGTTTCAGTCCCTAGGTTTTGCCTAAGTTTCTAGCCATCCTACATTTTTAATTCAGGTATCAGAAACACAGCTTTAGATTCAATAGCACAAAATTGGCCACTGTATTTGTACTTAAGTGCAGAAGAATTTAGTTGGATTTGCATGATAAAAGCATTAGAATTTCATAGGAATGGGCCATTGCCTAGTTAATTTATCCGAAAGAAAGAAAATAATTCTTCCTTTAAAGCCCTCCCATAGATGTTATTACTAGCCAAAAGCTATACTTAGCTAATCAAAACAAAACAAAATCATAAGTGGTATAACCTAAAGTCTACATAGAGTTTGCACATTTATGGCCTCTCTACAGTGCATGTCAATTTGTTGCATTTTTATAAGGTCAGTGTGTCCCAGATGAGAAGTGTTGTTACCCTGTCAACTATTCCTTAGAGACAGGCTGCAGAAATGCCTTGTAAAATAAACCACATGACTAGAAACAACAAAAGAGGCACATCCCCAAATGCATCCAGCAAGGCAAAGAGCAGGAAAGGATGCTGGACTCCCCTCTGGGATTTAAGGTAGCATAGTTCATCCACCAAAAGTGGCTCTCAAAACCTAGAAAGGGTAGAAGCAAGTTCAAGAAATGTATTTAACTTCAATTTTAGGCTCATATATCCCAAAGGAAAGGGAAAGATCACAGCATAGAAATTCCGCTGCTGTGAGCTGAAGTCTGTCTTTTCTGGGATATGTTATAATGGAGACTTCAGGTTATTGTGAGTGCTCCCTGGGGAAAGGAAGACTAGGGTACACCATTCCTAGCTGACTGGACAGGATAAGGGCTCATTAGTCAGGGTTTGTTTTTGATAAATTGTGGATGAACTTATGGGACAGACAAGTGGTCCCAGTTTGCCTGAGATTGAGAGGTCTCCCAAGATGCAAGACTTTCAGGACAGTTCTGGGCAAACAGGGATGGCTGATCACCCTAAATATAAAGGACCAGTCTATTAATTTTCCAGCATATGTCTGTAAAGTGACATAAAAGAAATGTGAAACACTATTAACATTACTAATGGTAGATAGAATTTATTGAGCACTGAATATATGTCAATGACTCAACTAAGAATGTTATGTATTTACCTCATGGTATTTTCACTGTAGGCTGAGACTATTAATATCTCATTTTCCCACTGAGAAAACTAAAACTTAGAAAGATTACAAACTTGATCTCTTATCATTCATTTTGTAAGTGGTAGAATAGGGAACTGTAATAAACACAGACCTCCCTCCGAAGATCTTGTTCTTGATCACATTGTTTAATAGGCTCTCCAGCATTTTTTGAGACCTACTGTGAATGATTATAATAATATATACACAACTGCAAGGAGAGCTTTATTATCCCTGTTTGATTAAAATAAAGTAGAGGACTTAGAATGCCTTAGGTAACAAAGCTGCTGTGAGACAGAAGCAGATTTGGATTCCACGGCCCATGTTCTGTCCCCTGCACTATGTTGCTGTAACAATCACAGCTCACAACCAGGATCTTGGAGAAGCCCACTTAGAATTCCTGCCTTCCCCTGATGTCACAATTTTTTACCATTCAGCTAAATCCCAGGGGCCTGGCTGGACCCTCAAATTAACATGCACCTTGAAAGAGCAAAGCCAGTGTATTTGAATAAAGATAGCACATCTTTCATCTTGCAAAGTTAACTGAGGAACTAAAAATGTTTATAGTACTTCATTTACCTTTTAACTCCCTCTTTTATGTTGAAATCTGAGAGACCGTATCATTTTAGACTTCACAAACTGCTGTATAGGCCTATTTTAAATTATTCATTCTAAAAGTAAGCCAATTTTTCCCTCTCTGCTACATTTCTTGGACAGTTTTAAAGAGCCCATGAATGTAGTTTGGGGGCATCGAAATAATGATATAAGAAGATCAAAACTGAACCAGAAATTAAATGACTTCAAGGTGAGAAAAAAATGTTATTGTCATAATAAATTTTTAACTTATATGCCTTTAGACAGTATTTCTTAAGTGCATTAACTTTTTAGCTTTTGGAAGAATTTTGAATCATAATATATATTATCTTTTCTACAAATATGAGTTTCCTATATAATAAAAAGTGTGTAATTTATATACATGGAGAATGAAAGGCAACTAGAGTTTAAGTAATTAAATTATTTGAACAGGAACAAGATGTAAATAGCTTTGTGTTGCTTTTTATTTTCCTGTTTCACTAACAAAATATGTAGTAATTATTATAACCAGATTATAGGGGCTATTTAAGGATTGTGTCTAGTCAACTGTATTTTTAAGTACCAGGTTTCTATAATAAATTCTCAAATAAATTACCTATATTTTCCTTCTTTAAATGTTGGCAAGAATAGTTTGAATGCTAAGTTATGCAAAATATATTTTCTATGAGACTATGAGCATTAACTTTCATTAGGTTCAATTTATGTAAAAGAGTGAAAAAATTAATTTTAGTAATTTTCTGTTACATTAGTTATGGTATAAATGGAATTTAAAAACATTTTAATAGTTTACTATGGTTGTGAAACATAAACAGATTATGTACTAGATTTTTGCTAAAATAAGTAAACTAATTTGTATATTTTTCAGAATCAGTATTATTTTAACGATCATTGAGTAGATAAGGATTTCAATTTTATTTTTTTATCATTTAGTAGGTACACATTAAGCCAGATGGATCATTTCCTATTATCGTATATTTAGATTTCAAAGGTACAAGTTTCTTAATCTTCCAGGACATTGCTTCTCCTGACACTTTTTATGAATATTTATGAATAATTATTAGAGATTCATTAGTAAAAGTATCTAATTTATTCATTTCTTTTTTTTTTTTTTGCATAAACCCATATAGTTATTCTAGCCTTCTCTTTAAACTTTGGGGACCCAGAGGACAAGGCAGCTTAGATAGAACAATTCAGAAGTTATGGTTTTAACCCTATTTTCCCACTCTGCTGATTCAAATATGTTTATTTATAATAGTGTCATAGGCTTTAAAAGCTGCAAAGAATTAAACATGTATTAACCAACCCTCAACTTGCAAGAAATATGTAATTGAGGGAGAGCATCATTACCCCTTTCTTCCTGATCTTTGGGGGGAAAGTGCAGAGGAAAATAGAAGGCAGGCAGATGTCTAACCATGGACAGGCTGTTTGATGTATTTTTCTCTAAAGTTGTATATGTTTCCCAAATATTGTAAAAACGTGCGAAGAGTTTTCAAAAATCAAAGTTGAATTTAGTGAAGTTATGCCACATCAAGACTTTCAAGGTTGATTTGGTAGCCATTAATGTTATTGGAATAATAAAAATTGTGGCTTAACATACTAGAAATCACTTGGGATAAACAACATGACTCCACTCAGTGACTAGTTTTGTTATCACCCAGAGAAGCCTTAATTACACAGGCGACTCTTCACAAAAATTGTATTTGAAGTGCCTCTTAAGGAAGACGGTGCTCCCTCTCACAACTTGAACATGTTTTTAACAGCTATTTAACTTTGTATAGTACGAAAGGAAAAAGTAAATGACAGATTCATCCAAGAGCCTTCCTTTCTATTCTGTCAATGACTATTTTCAGTGTTATTCTTGGCCTTGGCAATTCTGATATTGAGAAGTAATGGAAATCCTGAGCTTTGTTTCTAGACAGTTCAGTGGGAATAAGCATGCTAAAACAAGACATGGTCTTGTGGTTTTGAATGCAGTGGGATTTGAGTGGTTATATGTACAAATTGCCTCTTTCACCTATGCAAATATTCCATTTCAACTATCTACAAGAAACATAAGATATTTTTTTTAAGTCTCTAATGCAATGTGGTATTTTCACTTAATACGTGTTGCTATTTATTGCATTTTGTGTTTGTCATGTTGGGTAGATGTTTTCTTTTATTGTTTATATTATTATAGCATAATCCTTAAAATCCAAGAGAAATTATACAACGACACAAGGGAACCAACTTGGTACATTTTTACACTTGCAAATTAAAATGCATTATATTCCAGGAGAATTTCCCAAAATTTGGGCATGTCTATGTAGTCAAAATATTTTAAACATTTAATTATGTATACTGTGTATGTCAGGGGGTATGGAGATTGGGTAAGCATTATATCAGAATTTCTTACTATACTTGCATGACTCCAACAATATGGATAAATTTGAAAGAAATACATTATAGTTGGTCCTTAATATCTATGTATTTTACATCCATGGATTCAACCAACCACAGATCAAAACTGTTCAGAAGAAAATAATCATTGTTTACATCTGTACTGAATATGAACAGACTTTTTCTTGTCATTATTCCCAAAACAATACAGTATAACTACTATTTACATAGCATTGACTTTGTATTAAGTATTATAAGTAATCTAGAAGTTATTTAAAGTATATGAGAGGATGTTTATAGGTTATATGCAAATACTATGCCATTTTATATAAGGGACTTGAACATCTGTGGATTTTGGTATCGGGGATCTTGGAATCAATCCTCCATGGATACTGAAGGATTTTGTTATTTAATTGGGAAAAAAACTTGCAGTGAAAAATAATGATGTAAAATACATCTGGTGAATTTTTTTTTTCATTAACTCCTATGGTTTTGGTAAATTAGCAAATTTTAAAATTCTGGAAATTAGGTAACAAGAGCAAGAGACAAAGTCACTGTCATTTTCCATGTTTGCAAATATGAAAAAAAAATTAAACTTTAATAATACCCTGTTGAAATGGTAAAGGATCATAGACTACAACAGCTGGAAGTTACTATGAGCAGTCTTTTCTCTTTACAAATAAAAATTCTGTAACATAGGTCTATATTAGGAATTGATCAAAGGGAACATTGAACATGAATTGATGAATGGTGTTGGATCTAGGACTGTAATCTATGCCTAGTCATTCCCATTTCTAGGTTCTTACTATTGTGCCACATTGCTTCCAGGTGTGTGGAGAATTTTCATTCATATAAACAATTCCTATTCCTCTAAAGTCTAAAAAACTCTTAGTGGACACTAGTGTTCCATTTCTGAATTTTTAAGTATTAGACCATCTTTCTTGATAGAATAATTGAAGATCTAGTTTATAAATTAAATTGTATCCCTATTCAGTTTTGGTATAGCTCATACTGATTATAGATCCAATTAATTAAATCTTTTTCATCATTTATTACTTTTTAACCTCTATATTTTGTATTATATTGTTTCATATTTATATCATACTATTTCTTGTATTCGAGTGCCACTGTCAATGAAGTTCCTTCTGAAAATAAAATGCTTCATAGAAGGAATTTTTTTCACTACTTTCAATAACTGACACATTGTAGATGTTTCATTTATACACTTCATCCTACCTGAGACTTTCAAGTATGCAGTCATTTATCATTGTTCTTCCTGAGAGATGCACTGGAGTAAGAGCATGGCTCCACAATCATGGAACTCTCATTGTGTTGCTAATCAAGCAAGGAAGCAGAGGCACTTATTTTTCCATTCATAAAATATGGTAGCCCATTATAGTTATCCAGACAGGCTTAAATATCCTGTCCAGATGCTATCATATCACTTTTGACACATAGATTAGCTGACACTTGTTAAAAAATGTTTATAATATTTTAGGTTAATATATTTATTAATATAGAAATTCTTCTTATCTCTGTTGTCTTTAACAGTCATATTTCAACTAGAATACTTGAAAAATATTTGAAGGTTTAATATTTTAACATAGATTATTTTTTGCCTAGTAACACAAGTGTTTGAAATTTCAAATTCATGTTAATTTGGGGATGCACAGAAATATGAAAAATTTAAGGAATTTCAAGAACAGCAACAATTCATTTTTATATAAATGTAAATTTACAAATAATATTTCAAATATATTTATGCAAGTTTAATGTATAAATTAGAATGGTTCTAAATTATACATGAATATAATAGTTACAGTATTTTTAGGCAAATTACAAATGTGTGATAAGTAAAAAACTTTTCCAGAAAATAACATTCTCTTTTTGGAGGAGTTTATATTATTGGGTATTTTCAAATGATATTTTAGGGAAGATTTATTAAGTTCTTTTTAATAATATTATAAAAAGTATAGATCTAGAAAAATACATATAGGCATAAACATACCATTTGAAAATGATTTTAGTTTGTTCATGGGTTCATTAAAGATTATAATACTAAAGTAAGAATTCTTAGCAAAGCATATGACATGAAAAGAGACAATTATTTTAATCTGAATCTTTGTTTTTAGTACTAGTTTCCATTAGAAAAATTGTAAATAAATTGCAGTACTTTGTAAATTATATTTCCTTTTCTTACCCTGCATAATCTAATCAGAATTTTTCTTGAGTTTTAGAGGACAGTAAATGAGATTTCACAAGTACAGTTTTAATTTAACTCTAAAAAATATGTTACAGTTTTATTCTTAATTTTAACATGGAGGTGATTTTTGACATATATAGATTCATCTGAAAATATATGCCAGGGTTTGAAAAGAAAAATGTATATAGAATAAAGTTGTCATAAAGAAGATGGATCTTGTTCAATGAAATTTTTTGGTAAATTAATATATACTTTTTATAAAGTACAATTTACTCAACATAAAACACATCATTCAGCTTGTAGCTTATAGTGAAAAATGTCAACCTTTCAACCCTCCCAAGAAAAGCATTTTTATAAAATTGCGGTGTTAATTACATCTGAAGAACTAGGATAGATAAATTGGTTTATATACTATTACAATTTCTGTAATTATAGCTGAAATATAGTCTACAGTAAACATCCTTATCTTTTGACTATATTATATATAAGCTAAACTTTCATTAAAAGACTAAATGAAATTACATGATAATTATATTTGTTGTAAGAAATGGGAGACATTGTTTAATTCTCTAATATGTTAATACATTCTTATGTTCATGTTAACATAGTAACATAAGAACATTAAGATGTTATTAACTGCTAATATGTGGCAGTTAAGAAATTTTTAAAAATAAAAATCTGAAAGACTCCCTTTTTTGTCTTTCTATCAAGGAATAGCAACTGGCATTTTTTTTCTGTTTTTTTCTTTTTTAAATTTTAAAATATTATGATAGTACAAACAGTTTGATTACATAAATTTCTGTTGTCCCATTTGAGTCAAAGTTATGTGTGTTCCCCTCCCACAGATGGGGTGCATTGTACCCATTAGGTGTGAATTTACCCATCCCCTCCTCTCCCTCTCCTGCTTGATTTCCAATGAATGACATTTTAATGATGTTATTAGTTTCCAATGCTTCCAACATTTAGAATGTTCTTGAAATGTAAATTTAATACTAGTGTCTGTGGGAAAATTGGAAAATATTTTATTTCATATTTTAATTTAACTATTTGGATTAAAATTGTTAAATAATATGAAAAATTTTAAATGATTATTGGTAATCATTCTTTTCAAAGTAAGATATTCGAGTTCTCCGGGCTGTGGTTAATTTTACTTACAGTAATATACTTGAGAGCTAATCAGATTCCAAGGATTCAATTTACTTAATCATTACTATTATTCTCTTCATGAATCATATGAATTAGTGGAATCATGCCTTCTGGTTCAAATTTATGATAAATATTTTATTTTACTTAATAAATTTGCCTTCATCTTTAGATTGACACATCTATAATCCAGAAATAATGTCATTTCATTTCACATATACAGTTGAAAATAAAATATAAAATAAGCAAAATCTCTAGCAAAGTTAAATGTCCACAGTCACACTGGAAGTTTTTCAGGGATTATGGAAAAATTTTTCGCTGAAACACAATAACTTGTATAAACAATTATTTCAGAATATGCGTAAGACACATGCCATCAGGATATAAGGAGAAATACTTCAAAATATATATGCAATATTATGCAATTATCTGGCCTTTTGATATGAGTAAGTAAAATGGTAAGCTGTTGGCATTTTGCTTCTGTTCTTGGACTCTGAGAGCCAGCAATGAAGGTAGCATAGCAACTATGTTTCTGATAGAGAGCCAAGGGGGTCTACTTGTGATTTTGAGTCATAATTAATTTGTAGATTTTTCCATCTTTAACAAATTAAAAGGTGTCAGCTTTAACTTCTTGAGGAATAAATATAATAATCATTTTTGGAAGGTAAAATGAAGTCATTTAAAACCATTTTGAGATTCATTTTAGTTAGTTTATCACGGTCTTCTTATGATTTAGTTTTAAGTTTTGCCAAATAAAGATTTACGCGCAGCCATATGTAAACCGAGTAATCCTATTTAGAGAAATGAGATGTCCTGGCAAGGTTCAGTCGCTGCATATGTTTCAGATTGCTTCAGTCCAGTAGTTCATGGGAAATAATATCAGTGTCTAAGTAACCATGTACCCTAAGAATTGCATGATATTAAAAGTAAAAGTTACAAAGCTATGGGCTAATCAATGTCAAAAATTTTCTTAAAATTAATATTATTTGAGAATAGTTAATCTAAAATCATTTAAGTCAGTTTTTATTACAAGGTAAAATGACTTTGCATTGTTTTAAGCTTTAATTACAAAGTACATCCAGTTACAGTACACTTGATTTACTCAAATCTCAAACCAAATGACTGAGCATGTACTAAGATGTACTCACACCATAGGCAAAAGGCAGAGAGCAGATATTTGTACCTTTTCTATACTGCATATGCATTTCTATAACTATAACTCACATTTTTCAATAACTTTGTCCCAGTTTCTAATTACTCTCACATAGCCTTTTGCTTTATAATACTCTTTTGACTCCCTATATGTTGTCATTATTAATAAATTTCTGAAACTACATTTCTCAAGTTCTCCATTGAACCATCCTCTAATTGTAGTAATAGTCACCATTTATTGTCTCTGAAGTCAACATTTTCGAAGTGAGTGTGTGTCATTGCTTAATTCACATAACTGTAACATTAAGGATTGAGATTGTCTAAATTACTTAAACAAGTGAAACATTTAAAACTTGAGTGCTAAAACTATGATTAGAGCATGAACAGTTAGCCACAAATTTCAAACTTTATGTATTTATCTCTTCTTAGACTACTAATCTATATGAGAACACATAACTAAAGTTACATTTTTACTTCATTTGTAAAGTGAATGTTAGTGTTTGTTAATCAAGGATGATAGACCACCTGTAATCATTGCAATACAAAAATTTGTCAGCAAATGCTTTCATAAACTACACGTAAGAGATAAAATCAGGCAAGTCAATCAGAGATGCCAACATTTCCATTAACTTTTAAACCATCAGGGCCTCCTGGCTGAAGTCCCAACACAACAGTCACCAAAAAAATTTTTTAGCAATTTTTTAGCAACACACCCCTTAAAAATCTTAGCACTGGTTTTGAAGGTTGAGTAGTCTGGGAAATTGGCAAAAGGTAACTTGTAGAAAGTAATCTAAAATCTCATACAACATAGGCATAAGCTTTTGAATGTTACTCTGCACATCACTGTACCTTTAGCTCTTTTTTTCTCCTTCACTTGTAAAAATGCAAAAATTAAAGGCAGAGTTTTAAAGCTGGGTTGGTTATGATAGATTTTGACTTAAAATAACTCATACTCTATTGAAGGCTGTAATCCTTGCCCTCTAAAAAGTCGAACCTGCTACTTAGGAGACTAACGAGGGCTTAAGTGGAATATATTTCTTTACATATTAAAATTAAAGTGTTAAAAGTTGTAAATCTCATTTTTAAACTTATGAATTTTATATATGTTGTTCAAACATAGCCATCAGAAACAGAAAGCTAATCTTCTTTCTCCCTTAGTAAGTCCATTTTTAGGACTGGCAGATATTCATGAGGATACACTGGTAGAAATTAATGAGTTAATAAGTGCCTCAAAAGAGTGGATTCTTACCAATTAAAGCAATTGTTAGGTGACTACCATTAGCTAAGTATGTTAAGTGGGTGTGTGCATGCATGTAAACATGTGCATATATGTGTGATGTGTTAAGTACGCATATTTGTTTTCTCTATATATGTACATGCAACAGTTGATTAAATTGCAAACATATTTTCACAGTTAAACTTGGTTTTACATAATCATTTATGAAGGGAATTGAAAATATTTTGTATCACATGAAGAAATAGGGTACTTATCTTTTGTTACTAACATTTGTGTTCGCCATTCTGTGTAATTTGAATCATGTTCATCTTTAGATTAATGGTTGCTAGTATTGTATATGCTGCATTTTGTTTAATTTATTAATCATGTGTTATTTATAAATTTCATTTAATTGAAGTCATTTCAGAAAGCATTGAAATCTTAAACCATTCAGTTCCTAAAAGGTGCTTCATGTGTTTTAATAGGCTTCCATTGTGTGTTTTTGCAGCAAGCTTAGTAGTGGAGGAGCGAACAAGACAGATGAAAATGAAAGTGCATCGATTTAAGCAGACAACAGGGTCTGGTTCTAGTCAAGAACTTGATCGCGAGCAATATTCCAAGGTAAAATTAGTAGTATCCAACCAATAGTTTCCCTTTTAAAAATGTATAGTGTATGTACCAGGCAGCATTAGCCAGCACCAAGTTACATAAGAGAAGTTATCATTAAATGATAATCTTGCATCGTAATTTCTACCAAAGCCTGAAAAAAGTCTCTTCTCCTGATATTTTCACAAGATATAACTTTATTGACTTATTATTTATTAACAAGGATTTAATATTTTT
Organism: Microcebus murinus; assembly: GCF_040939455.1. Lineage (NCBI taxonomy): Eukaryota > Metazoa > Chordata > Mammalia > Primates > Cheirogaleidae > Microcebus > Microcebus murinus. The sequence goes on along the minus strand of NC_134108.1, from coordinate 79,638,387 downwards.
TCTAAAAAGAAAATATGTAAATATTTGATATCAAATCATTATTGGTTATCATTAGTCAAATTGACATAAATAATCAAGATATATGAAGCCATTTTGTTTTTTGAATATTATTTAAATATCACTTTTAAAATACTAAGATATACTTATACTCTTAAATACTACTTAGGTTGATATTGACTATTGAGTTTTGTTAGTGAATGATAAAAATTATGTCATGTGAGATTTTTTATTGCTCTGTCTTTACTAAGTAACTAAATGCAAACTTTTAAAAACTGAAATTTACATAGTTTCAAGTGCCAATTTATATTTTAATATTTTTCCAAAGAAACACTAAAGAGTTTATAAACTGCTAACTAATATCTAATAATTTTAATTAAACTATCATAGAATTTTATACTTTATGAACTAAGTTTACATAGATTATCTGGTTCATTTAAAAATATTTTAAAAAGAATACTATAAAAGTATCAGAAGCCATTATAGGTGAACATTTGTTATAATTTGATGTCATGAAGCTCTTTTGCAAGTATTAGAAATCAAAAGAACATAAAACCACACTAAATCAATATTGTTAGCTTAAAATATGGATCTAGAAAAACCTACTTATTTTAAATAATGGAGGTGGTTTGTTATATAGCCAGCTATTCAGTGACTAATACAAAAAATAGAAATGTTTACAAAATATAATTTATCACCCAGAGTATCCAGGAGTCATTCATGTTGGATGCAGTCAGTCACTATACATGTTAGGTTAGATGCAGAAGGGTTTCCAACTGAGACATGCAGAGAGTCACTGGGATTCAGTGATGTTGAATTCCCTAAGAGTCTGAAACAGTTTTTCAAAAAGTAAAATCAGTAAAACAAAGAAACAAAAACCCAGGAAGCAAAATATCTTGATGTTCCATAGAGCTTCCAATTCCAGCTCTGTACAGGTATAGCTTCTCTGCAGCTTATTCTTTATGATATTACCACCTAATCAGCTTACTTGTCTGTCTTCTTCATGGATGTCATTATCATTTTTTTGTTTTCTTTCACTACAAATGCAGTAAGAATTAGAAGGCAGGATAACTATTGAGGGTTTTCTTTTTTCTCCACAGTTGGATGAAATTGTTTGAAAGGTTCTTTCAAATGGAAATACTTCATTAAGGCTGGAATTGTTTTATTGATTTGTTAGCATTATGTCAAAGGGTGAGGTCATATAGAACAGCAAGGAGAGGTAGGGCCAGTATAGGAAGCAAGAACGAGGTAAGTAAAGATTCAAGTTAAAACACTGAAAGCCTTTCTGGATCATTCTGAACTAGGACTCTAATCATTAATCAGTGGATCAAAAATCTATAAAATGAAGTGCTCAGAAGTCTAAACCACCCATAATACTTATAATAAACCAAAAGTAGGTTTGGGAGATTCCAAATTCCCTGACTCATAACATTTAGAACTTGAAAACAACTTCAAAATAACCTACTACTTAAGTTCACCTACTTACCAAAATTATGAAATCTGAGGCTCATAAGAAAGAAGGGGACTTATTAAATATTTTATTAAAATTAGCAGAGCATCACTGTGGGGTGATGAAGCCTAGAACACCTGATTCAGAACTTAGGTACCACTTTCTTCTGCTTCTTATATCATTGAAATGCACACATTACTGAAGCTTGATTCAAAGGTTCTCATACAGCTTTTATTTACATACAATTAAATTAGCATATTCTATCTTTACTCCTTCCTTTGCACAGGTACCCTTTGTTTCATTGCGTTTGAATATTTTAAAAGCCCACTACATTCAAATATATTACTATTGCTCTTACTGCGTAAATTGGTACTGCTATATTACTTTAAATTATAACATAAATAAATGTGAGATCAAAGATATGGCACTTTAAAAACTTGTAAGAGGCCGGGCGCGGTGGCTCACGCCTGTAATCCTAGCTCTCTGGGAGGCCGAGGCGGGTGGATTGCTCGAGGTCAGGAGTTCGAAACCAGCCTGAGCAAGAGCGAGACCCCGTCTCTACTATAAATAGAAAGAAATTAATTGGCCAACTGATATATATACAAAAAATTAGCCGGGCATGGTGGCGAATGCCTGTAGTCCCAGCTACTTGGGAGGCTGAGGCAGGAGGATTGCTTGAGCCCAGGAGTTTGAGGTTGCTGTGAGCTAGGCTGACGCCACGACACTCACTCTAGCCTGGGCAACAAAGCGAGACTCTGTCTCAAAAAAAAAAAAAAAAAAAAAAAAAAAAAAACAAAAAACTTGTAAGAATATAGGATAGGAAAATACATAAGATAAAATAGCAAATTCTTAGTCTATTTTTATATGTTAAGTAACTGCGGTCCCCAACCTTTTTGGAACCAGGGATCATCTCAATGGAAGACAGTTTTTCCACGGACTGGGGAGAGGAGGATGGTTTTGAGATGATTCAAGCTCATTACATTTATGTGTGTTTTATTTCTATTATTATTACATTGTAATATATAATGAAATAATTACACAACTCACCATAGCTTGGGGACCCCTGAAGTAAAAGACAAATACTCCCCACAGCTCTAATATTTATATTATGAACTAATTCTTAGAATAGAATTTTTAATAGTTTTCAGTAGCGATTTTAGTTAATTCAAATCTCTGTCAGTACTTGAGTAATTATCTTTTTTTGTTTTTTATCTGTTTATACCAAGCATCTGATAATTTATTATACAAAGACCTATTTTTATTTGCTATAATCGAGAGACAATACTGTCATTAATATACATTAAATTTTGAATTTTATTCTTTTACTGACTCTTTTTTAGTGTCTTAATCCATTTTTGGATGAAGCAATATACCTTAGTTGAAAATTCTGCCAAGTTAGACATTAGTTAGTCATTCTCAAAATACTTTTAACCAACCACCAGTAGAACTAAATTTTTTTCAGGGCAAAATATTATCAGATGAATGTAATTCCTAAGATGTTTTTTGAAATTTGGTACCTTTTTTAAAAGACCAAATGACCCTAACATCCATCCTGAGTATGGAATTAGCATCAACTTTGCTTTTGAAAAACAACATAAAACTGCTTTGGCATCTTTGAAATGTGTCACTATGTTATTTTTTCATTGAGGTTATACAGTCACATGCCTTGATGATAAAATGAAATTCATAACTGGAAGGTGAATTCGCATTTAGGCACTCACATTTTAAAGAGTGCTTATGTTTAGGTAACCCAGGAATAGCAACCAAGATTGATGTAATGGGTTTTATAGGTAGCTGCAGTGTTTATTATTACTTAGTTGTAAAAATAGCAGCCCTATTATTAGAGCCTCCCCTCACATTAGTGACATTTCTCTGCTGTATCATCAGTATAAATTCCTCCTGAGGATAGTATGTTTCTCAAAATATAATTAAAGTATTTCCATTAAACTATTAAATTGTTAAATAGGAAATTTAACAGATCATGCTTAGTGAAAAGTCAAAGCGACAAAAATTTTAACATATTTTTGAAAAAAGTAAGTGTAATAGTAAAAAGCAAATGTAAAAATATTTCATTTACTTCAAATAACCAATATGGAGAAAACTGCGATTATGTCAGAGTGACAGATTGTTCTTTGTCTCAGTATAGAAAAATTTATTATGACATACAAAATTTTTAATCCCTCATTATGTCTATTTGTTGGAATAGCAAAGGTCTATATACAAAAAAGGTATAGGAAGATATGGCTTAAGTAAAGGAAGATTTCTTTAATTGAGGAAATATTTTATGTACATTGACATATTTTGGTGTTTGAGTCTACACTGATTAATGTTGATGTTACTAAATAAGGGGAGCATTAGAGTGTTAACACAATGCTAAAATGTATATCCTATAGCTAGATAAATTTTTAGGTATTAAACCTCAGTTATTTTATATTCTCTTATGGACAAGTTATCATTTCAACACATTTGAAAATAGTATAATAATTACATAATATATCTCTTTTAGCACAATAGTTTAAAAAAATCAGTAGTGTAGGGGTTGTGTTTGTACCACAGCAACAGTTTTTAATTCAAGTCCCACTCTATGACCATATTAAGCTTTTACCATATCTACTGTGTAAATTAAAAACAGTTCTGATTGAAATGAATCATGTCAGTCAGGATCATGATTTTAGATTTGATAGAATTTTCTGGTAGAGCAGACTGTCACATTATTCCAATACATTATATTAAATCATATTAATTTTAGATCAAACATGAAGTTGTATGAATATCCCAGGTCTGGATATAATAACATACATGAATTTACTTTGATTTAAAATTAGCATATGGATTTCGAAGGTATAAATCACATGATCATGAAAAAAGCCTTTGGAAAAATAATTTTATAGATATCCTATATATTAAGAATTGATTTCATGCTTAATGTGAAATTATTTCACCAACACATACACATGAGAGGTGAAGAATTAAAACTAACATTTAAGTGTTTTAGGCCTAAACTATTCCCATAGGAGGGATTATTATTATAAATAAACATGAAATCTTTCTCTAGGATTATTTTAAAAATATTATTGTCAGGTACGGTGGCTCATGCCTATAATCCAAGCATTTTGGGAGGCCAAGGGGAGATTACTTTAGGCTAGGAGTTCAAGACTAGCCTAGCCAACATAGTGAAACCCTATTTCTACAAAAATAAAACAAATTTTAAAAGTTAGTCAGGTGTGGTGGCACATGCCTGTAATCCCAGCTACTCGGGAGGCTGAGGAAGGAGGATGGCTTCAGCCCAGGAATTTGAGGCTGCAGTGAGCTACGATGATGTCACTGCACTCTAGCCTGGGCAACAATAGAGTGAGACCCTGTTTAAAAAAAAAAAAATGTATTATACTTTTTTGGGTACATATCCAGATTTTAGCATTATAATTCAGTATTAAAAATTTAGTGTTAAAATGCAAGACAGTTTGATTTATTAAAACAACTCTAATGTGGTGCATCAGAGGATGGATGACTTTTTCTACAGGTTTAATAAACACTTGATATTTTCACACCTTTATTACTCATAAATTACATTGCCTGGTAAGAAACTTACATACCCAAGGGTTTAGTTATGTGTTCTTTTATTTTATATAAGAAGTTATATTATAATATCTTTCCTTCCAGTAAGAGAACCACTTAGATATCTTAAAATTATATTTAATTATATAAACTATTTATTATAATTTTATCAAATATATTAAAAAGTATAATACATAAGCTATTCACTGTGTAGTCTGTCACAATAAAACAGTGAAATAGAAGGGCAAATTAACTGCTTTAACAAATTTGCATGTTTTTATCTCTTACCTGATGACCCTTAAAATTTTAGGGAATCAAAATCATAGACAAATTTAAAGATACATTTAAATCTAAGATACAAGTTATATTGGAATTTTAATAGGAATACCATATTTTACTTTTGACATTAGTCAACAGTTTAAAATCTGAAATTGGCTACTGAAATCATGATATAAAGAAAGGTAAAGTCTAATCATTGCCTCTGTTACTCAGTTGGTATCAGCCATTTTTTTTGTGAAAAGTTATGTTTTTTGAAGAAATTTGAGACATAGAGTATGATGTCTTAGAATGTATATAGGTAAATTGAGGCTAGGCACAGTGGCTTACACCTGTAATCCTAGCACTTTGGGAGGCCAAGACAGGAAGATCACTTGAGGCCAGGAGTTCGAGAGCAGCCTGGGCAATAGCAAGCCCCCATCTCTACAAAGAATTTAAAAAATTTAAAGAAAGTATGTAGGTAAATTTAATAGTTTTAGAAAGAATCAACAGGTATAGATAGAGGGCAGCAGACTATTCAGGTCAAATATCTCTTATCCAAAATGCTTACAACCAGAAGTATTTTGGATTTCAGATTTTTTCAGGTTTTGGAATACTTGTGTTATATATATTATATACTTACCAACTGAGCATCCTAATCTGAAAATCCAAAATCCAAAATGCTCCAGTGAACAGTTATTTTGAGTGTCATGTTGTCACTCAAAAAGTTTTGGATTTTGGAGAATTTCAGATTTCAAATTTTCATATTAAGAATACTCAGCCTGTACCATGACTACAGTACAAGGTGAATAAAACAGGCAGTAATGAAAACAAAAGCGAAAAAAGACTGAAGCTCATGTGCTAGAAAAAAATAAATAATACAATTTGAAGTTTTTAAGTATGTACAAATAATTCAGTGAACTTTCCATAAAAGCATTTAATTTTTATGTTTAATTTATAATTCAGTCTTCCTAAGCCATTTTTTGCCGTTCAAAGGATCTAATCATTTTATACTGGAAATCATATATTATGTTGGTGTTTGTATTATTTTAGATTCCACACCTACTGTTACAAAGGTATACCCTGATTTGGTGTTGGCTAAATAGTCACTAATCTCACCATCTGTGTCTCTTTTTACCACGATCTGATAACGGAGCTCACGCTTTCTTGTTTTTAATCTTTAGTATAACATACATAGAGATCAGTACAGAAGCTGTGATAACGTCTCTGCCAAATCATCAGATAGTGATGTCAGTGATGTGTCCGCCATTTCCCGAACCAGCAGTGCCTCACGCCTCAGCAGCACAAGCTTTATGTCAGAGCAATCTGAGCGCCCCAGGGGTAGAATCAGGTGAGTTGGCAATACTGTTTATATAAACTGGACCTTTACCCATAGTATACAAATGCAACTAGCTTTCTGAATATTCTTTCTAGAATACAGTTTAGGTCAAGTAGTAGAAATATCTCATTAAAATAACTGGGTGGGTTATGCATTTTATCAACTACCATGTAGTATCACCCGAAGAATGTTTGGTACTGTCTATTATCAGATATATTTATAACCAAAGTCATCGTTTTAGAGGTTTCTCAGTCACATTTACAGGAATTTCTTCTAATACGAATAAATCCACAGAGCATCCCTTCAGACAGCATCAGATAGCTTGTTTGGTAAAGGGCCAGATAGTAAATATTTCCGGTTTTACAGGACAGTCTCTATTGCAACTGCCCAAAAATGTCATTGTGATATGAAAGTTATGAGAATAAGTGACTTATTCATGTAGATATAGCTTGCCTACCTCTTCTTTAGTCCCATAATAGTCAGTCTGCTTTCAGGGTAGGTTACGATAGGTGTGATAACAAAATATACATCCCTAGTTTATATTAATGTGAGTTGAAAGATATTTGCATCAAGTTTAAGTTACCAGTAGTGTTGTGTTCTTACAAGGCAAATTCCTTACTGAAAGGGAAAAAACCTCAGACATCCAAATGCTATATCTAAAGTAAAGAATACTGATTATGGACAAAGCAGATTCTGTATTTGTTCTTAACTAGTTTTCAGAAATAAATGTTTTATTGAAGGAATTTGGGGTTGATGGGAGCCCCAATAAACATAAATGTTAAAAACAGGAACAAATATCTTTACAATACTCTGAAAGTCTCATATTATCACAAATTTTGGTGATATACAATAATAAAATGTATCTTGAAGATTCCTTCTTTCTGGTTATCCCTACACCAGATTTATTTGTTGAAGCATCCTGCTATTATTTGACAATTTCATAGTCTAATAATCTACATGAACAATTCCAACTGATGAAGATTTAATATAAAATGTTTATATCTCTACTTTTGTAGCATGTGGTTTTAATAGAATATAAAATTCTCTAAAATTTTAGAAATAATTATAAGAACTAAAGAATATAGTCATATTAAACTGCTTAAAATCAATGAGTAAGAATTATTCTAATAGATTCCTTTTTTTATATTCTTAATAAGGTATTATATTTTAAAACCTATGGAGTTTAACAAAGATCAATAAATAGGACATTAACCAAGGATCTTCACTTTTTTAATCCCTAAACACTTCACTAGATAATCATAAAACCATAAATCATGAAGTAGTTTTTATTTACATTCACTATAGAGCCAAGTACCTTGAGTCCTACATTTTAAAGTATTACTGATTAATAAAAATTACATTACTAACCAGTTGCACAGAATAACTTAGGAGTCCATTTTGATTCTCTTGAAATTTCAAGATAACAGGATTCTTCAAAAATTTATATTCAGGAAAAATTTGGTTACATGATTTTTTAGGAAGAAAAGAAAGAACAGAGAAACCTTAGGCAGCTGAACAATAGGAACCATAATTTTATACAAAGAGGATAGGAGGAAACTACATTAGTACAATGGAGCCAATGTTACTTTGTGGGGAAAATGCTACCTCAACAAATAGCACTGATTATAACTATATCACAAAAAGAGGCAAAAGATAGAGTATTCCTTGATTCATATAACTTTTCTTATTTGTGAAAGTGGTGAGGAGAGGGGTGGATTTAAAAAGAGTACAAATAAATTTCTTAGCGATAAATCAGTTTTTTCTAGACACTTCTCTGTTTTCAGCTTTTTCCCTTCTTTGCTGTTTAAAACCCATATAAACAAAGAGTTTGTTTTATATACGTGGATTTTGTAAATTTAGGCACTAAAGGTAATAGCTAAACAAGTTTTCCTTAAGCTAACATGAAGAGCTACTTTTCTTTTAATCCCATACTTTATGTCGGTGATTCTCTGTATGTGGTACACATTTGATCTTCTTAGAATAATTAGGAAGAATAGAGAGAAAAAGTGAGCCGTGAGAAGAGACAAGTCTTCTGACATTTACAAGCTAGCTACCCTTTCATATACATTATTCTCCCTACATATCCTACACACATCACAGAGTTGTTTGGTTTCCATCATCAATCGTGTAGTAATAACTTTAGAGAGGATGATTTCAAATGGAAAAAATATGGGGGAAAAAAAGAACAAAATGTCAACAGTATAAAATCATCAAAATGCTGTGTGTAGGTGATGTGAAATATGGATTGGAGGCTCTTCAGCTCCAAATATCTTCTGCCCTCATAGCTAATACTGTAAAGAATGGTTGTTCTCAATATACTTTTGTTTTACATTTCTTTATTTTTTAGTGACTAACATACACATAAATTTTATACTTTTATTCAGGTTCATAACTAAAACATGAACAAGACTTAGCAATTATGATGATAGAATTTATTTATGTGTAAGAAACAATAAGCAGTACAGTTTTTAGTTCCTATCATGTGTAAGGACTTCATTATTTTCTAAAACTAAATAAAAGCATAATACTTAGGCCACATACTCAAGGAGATTATAATCTATTTGAGTGTTTAAAACCTATTTTTATATTTTTTCCCTGTATATGTCTTCACTCAAATTGCTCTATGACACAAGAAATGTTTTATTATGCATTGCTTTGAATGGACTTTATTTTGAAGTCAAAAAAGGATTTGTAATACATTAAAGCATTCCCTAAAGACAATGTCTAAGTGTCTTAAAAGTCAACAAAGAACCCAGTATTCTCATGAAGGACTATAAAAGGAAACCATATGAAATAATCTTATCTTCATTATATAAAATTACATAAAATATCATCCTTATTTTTTCCAAACACCGCTTGCTACATTTTCCTCTTCATGATTCACCTACACTTTCTTACTGTTTTAAAGGTTTTGAGAGGTTGTCTTGTCTATCTTTATGTCAATATTTACCAAATTATTTGATTCTGGATTTTTTTTTCCATAGGGACATCTATTAATATTTTGCATATGTTCTTGAGTTTGGGGAAAGTATCTTTTAAATAATTAGCACTCCTCTGCCCAAAAGATAAAGAGCTATTAAATTCACTTCAAAAAGCCTATTTGGGGGCAAATAAAATTAAGCACAAGACATGTGTAAGCTGAAAAATATAAATATATATGGATGACCAATCTCTTAAAAAAATGATTTTCAAGGAGTATTAAGGATTGATTCCTGGGCCATATCTTGAATATTTTGTGTTTGGGATAACGATGATTATGCAACAAATATCTTGTCCTCTCAAGGCTGATGCTAATGATGATACAGCAGTTCTATATGAATTGAAATCTGGCATCCCTTTTTCTGGATGCTGCCACCCAGGGCAGGCTACTCAGCTTTAAGTGGTTCACCTGGTTTTCTCTCTGGATTGACTGAATAGTTCACTCAAAATGATCTAAAATATATCTCATGTTTCCAAAGTTCAAGTATATAGGAAAGCTATTGTAGAAAAAGAAAATACACTATACTGTTTGTATTAAAGTAAATAACTTTTTGTAGATGTAATACATTCAGAGTTATTCCAAAAAATTTATGTCATATTCACAAACTTGGGGATGATTTTCACAATACAAAATCAATACATAATACCTCAAAATAATAAACACTGACAAAGATTTAAGGTTCTTAGTTTTTCACATTTGTTCTGCATGTGCCTTACAGTTTGAATTTAGTATTGGCTTCAATATTCCTCAAAGAATGTCTGCATCCAAGTACAAAATATGCACAGTACATATTAGTAGATGTGGCATAATTTATAATAAAATGCACATATAATAGAGGCCAGGAAAAATCATTTTACATTTCTTACTTCTCTATGTTTATTTTTACATCTAACGAAGATATTCACTCCAAAAAGGAGCTGAGTTTTCATGGAATAGCTCTGAACTTACCTCCTTCTTTATCATATATTTGTTTCTTTTCAGGCAGACAAATTTCAGGTATTTTATACAAAATCAAGCTTTAAAGCAAGTGTGAATGCAATTCTAAAATTTCTCTCAGATATTATATAATTATATAATATTTATATAATTATATTATATAATTTAGAAGCTTTATCAAAACCTGCATTTTTTCAGCAGCATTTAAGTTTATAACATATGTTCTCCTGGATTTACCAAAGTTGGCTTTCTATAGCTAGGTGGATTTTAGTAAACAAATTTGAAGAAAAAATCGATGCAAATAGTTTTTGATCTCTTCTATCATCCCTTTCTAAGAGAATATTATCATTGTTATTAAAATCAATTATCATTTTTTTCCACATTCATAATTTGAAAGTTATGAGAGATTTCTTAAGAGAAGTTATCCTGTAGGCAAACAGTAATGTTGCAACTATACATTTACTAAAATTTGGCATGTGATGTCAGTAAGCATAATAATACGTTTATACTGAAGGAAATGTTCTTATATTTACTTATGGATTTAGAAACAGTATAGGTTAAATCATTTGATATTTTAAGTTGTGATTGAGAACAATGATATAAGTTGATATCTTCTGGAAAATCAATCTTAAAATTACAAATATATTTGAAAAATGTTACAGAGAATAATTTCAAATGCCCCTGATTTCACAATAGTTCTTCAGTTCAATAAGGGAATACAAGATAAAATTTAAAAATAATCTTTCGATGTTTTGTGATAGCATATGAAAGTACTGAAATGACTAATTATTTGCTATTATTATAGCTCAAAATAAACAAATGAAACTTTTATATAGTCACCAATTATTATGCCTACTGACATCAGATGTAATCAAGAGGAATTATTTTTATTTTAGCTACCCACACCTAATTTTGCATACCTGCATATTATACTATGGAAAAACAAAGTTTACTGAGATCTACAAAAGTACTAAAAAGAGATAGAAAAGTATCATGGAAATTAGATGACAAGGACAGATAAATCTGAACATGGTTAAAAGTAGTGACTATAGGCCGGGCGCTGTGGCTCACGCCTGTAATCCTAGCTCTTGGGAGGCCGAGGCGGGCGGATTGCTCAAGGTCAGGAGTTCAAAACCAGCCTGAGCAAGAGCGAGACCCCGTCTCTACTATAAATAGAAAGAAATTAATTGGCCAACTGATATATATATATATAAAAAATTAGCCAGGCATGGTGGTGCATGCCTGTAGTCCCAGCTACTCAGGAGGCTGAGGCAGGAGGATCGCTTGAGCCCAGGAGTTTGAGGTTGCTGTGAGCTAGGCTGACGCCACGGCACTCACTCTAGCCTGGACAACAAAGCGAGACTCTGTCTCAAAAAAAAAAAAAAAAAAAAAAGTAGTGACTATATGAGAAAAAAATCTATTTTAGTAATCTCCTAGAGTCTTCTTTGATACCATCTTCTTAGTTTTAATAGTTTTAGATCCATGAACTATCGCCACAAATATTTCCCATGAATAGATTAAAGCTGTAAAGAGATGCAAAGAATGTGACATGTGCCCTTTAAAAAGAGTCTACTTTTATGGAAAATACATTTATAAATTACTACATCACACTTTCTAATATATGACTAAAACAATCATCATACCATACATCAATTATTATACCATTGTCATATTCATGACATAATAAAAATACTGCTTCAGCTACAAATATAAGTAACGCAACAGTTTTAATAATAGTCAACTCACCTTGGGACAGATGAGTAGCTTTTCCTGGTTAGGTTCTTCCTAACAAGAAGAACCTGGTTTCAATACAAACCAGGAATATGTTATATTACCAGGTGGGTTTATTTGTAGAAAAGATCATTTGTGATTAGATCTTAGGGACTGCTACCTTTGGGGGAAAATAACTATACATTGTTGTTTATGGAATTTTAAAAGTACATTGTAACATTTCGTTATTTGTATAAATCCCTGTAGTTTTATTTCCTTTGTTAGAATTGAGTTAGATTTTTTGGTAACAATTTGAGGTCCTTATTTTAAACCAGTCATTTTGCCATTTAATAGCTAACACAGCCTTAAACATCCTTAGTATAACTGGTCTTCTGGTAATTGCAACATATCAAAAGCAAAGGTTCAAATCGGTGGCCTTGAGGAAGTCCTCATGTGCTATAAATGTGTCGTTATATATTCATATTTGCATAGTGGAGAACCAACTGCTGATTATAAACATAGCAGTCAGTATTATGTGGATTGGTAACTAATCGGTTTTAATGGCCCCCAGGCATTAACTCTGGCTTTCAACATTAAATACCTATTCTATGGGCAAATACTCATACTTCTGCAACAATTAAAGTATTATTTGGAATGGATACAATACCCTTTCACTCTGAACCAATGCTTCCTAAACTTCACCTATTTCATGTGTCACTTTCACAAATTTTGCTATAACTCTGTAATACCTATGCTATTATATTTTTAAATATATTACAAATATTGTGATTTATTAAGTATCTTTTATGTGTACCGGGTATTCTGATAGGTGGCTTACATGCAATATTGTTGTTGCTAAACAGCCCTATCATATAATTGTTAGTAGTCTCATTTTACAGATAAAGAGAAAGATGCAGCAACCTTTATTGAATTCACATGGCCAGTAAGTGGCAGAGCCATAATTGAGAGCCTGCCAGCCCAGCTCCAAAACACTGTCCTCCATTTAACCTAAACTTTCTATTGTAATTGTAGCTCAATATATAGATTACACAAAGGATATCAATAATAATAAATGCTCATGTACCTACCAACAAGCTTAAAAAGTCAAATATTACAATTATAGCTGAATCCCCTTGACCTCCTGACCCAATTCCCATCTCCATATTCAGGCCCAGTCTCCCACTGATCTGAATACTAGCTCTGTCCCTTGTCAAGTCTTTACAAATTCTAAGCCTGTTTCTAGCCTACGTTTCACAATCTAATGTCTATACCTACTAATACTACTGTATCATAATTAATACAGCTTATTGATATAACTCATAATACATACCATAGTAGTACAAGTCTCCCCATATCATCTTTATTCTTTATCAGGAGCATCATGGCTGTTTTTTGTCCTTTGTTATTATATATTAATTTTAGAATAAGGATATTAAGTTCTCCAGAATAACTGCTTGAGTTGTAACTATATTAAATGTATACATTGATTTAGGGAGAATCAGCATCTTTAGAAAATGGAGTCTTCCAACATTGTATGACTCAAATGTTATTTTTTCCATATACTTCAGTGAAGTTTTAAAATTTTCTATATACAGTTTATGCATAGCTGTTGTAGATATGGTCATACACACCATATATTTTGATGCTGTCATGGATAGTATCTTTTATCTTTATGTTTTCTATATATTGCTCTTTCATAGAAATAATATTCGTTTTTCTATTTTTTCTAATACTATATTATCATTTAAGTCTTACATTTTTCTGTAAATGCTGCTTTATCTCTATCCCACCAATTTTGGTTTTAATACATTCATTTTTGTTTAATTTTAAGTATGTTTAAATTTCATCATATTTTTACTTCCTTTATTCACTATTACTTAGAAGTAATTTTTAAATTTACAAATGTATGGAGTATTTTTTATAATTTTTTATGTATTTCTAACTTAATTGCCTTAATGGCAGTGTGGTCGGAGTATGGTTTTTTGGGTACTGATTATTTGAATGTTTTTGAAGTTTGATTCATAGGTACTTTTTGGTCATTTTGTAAATATTACAGATGTGGTTTAAGAAGAATAGATATGTCTAAATGTTAAGTTAGAGTTATCCATATATCCAAGACTTGAAGTTTATTATCCACACTGTTCAGAACTTCTGCTACTTTACTAATATTTTACCTGTCAGTTTGTTATTACTCAGAATGCTCAGCTAAAATCCCTCCAACTATGATGAGGATTTGTCAACTTCTTTATTATTCTGTTCATTTTTACTTTGATGAGATTATTTAATAAGGCTCAAGTTCCAAATTTTCTTATCTTCCTGGTAATTTAAGTCTTTTATATTTGGTAGTAAATCTCTTTATGCCTAAAAGAGAGATTTTTTTTGTTTGGAAGACTACTTTGTCTATATGAGAACACAAGCTTTTTTAAATGTGTTCATTCATTAAGGGTCTTGGCTCGTGGGGATTTTATTTCTAATTCCTCACTGAGTCTGGACACAGGGCTCTAACTTTCTTATCTGTGAAACCTTCCAGAACATTCACCATCCACTTACAAACCTGTTTTCATTTCCCTTCTGGTCTTTGGTTAAGGAGATGTGCCTTTCTTTTTTGTGAGCTCGGGTTTGTATTTAACAGGTATTTGTTGTAATTTTCCCAGCATCTCTAGGCATTTGGAAGTGAAAGGAGTTTTCAGAATATATCATCCACCACATTTCCAGAAACAGAAGTTCACATTTGATGTGTTACTATTCCTGATTTTTAAAAAAATTTAGTCACTTTAAAAGGATAATATTTTAAAAGAAATTAATAAATGAGGAAAAACTTGTAGGTGTGAAAAGTAAAAAGAATCATGACCATAGAGGCTTTATCCCAAGTTAGGGGGAAAATGCCAGGACAGACCAAAGAGTTGGATCTTGAACCAGAAGTAAGATCTAAGGTACTTGAGAACATAATAATCGGGGACATAGAGGGAGAAGGTGAAGGGAGCTGAGGACTGGAAGACTCTCAGGAAGAAAGAGAGCTCCAACAGACAGGACCATTTGAGTCAGGAGGTAGAATGGAAGCTGGGAAATGAAGAACTAATGTGAGGGTAAAGGCAGATACAGCTTGAAATGAGGAAGAGATTCTGGGGACTCAGAGGATATTGGAATTTAAGGGGGAAGAATGGAGTGGGCATGAGATTAAGGGAGCAGTTAGTGATCACTGAATAAAGAGCATCCTGCAATCAGAGTTTGAGGGCTGCCAGCCTGCCCTTAGAAACTGCAATGGACTCAGATGGCAATCTTTGATTTAGTCAGCTATGGCTTGGTGCTGTTACTAACCAATATTGAGAGCTTCAGCAAGTGTACAACTTCTATAGACCTTGATTTATTTTTCTGTTTAGTCACATGTTCATTTGTTTACTCATTCACCTATCATTTACTGGGTGAACGAGTATATGATGGTACTAAATAGTAACTATCTGGTGCAAAGAAAAAAAAAAAAGACATGATCCCTAGCTCTATGGTTTTAAGTAGATTTTAATATATATAATAATAATAATAATAATATGTGTATAACTGACAAATGAAAATTATACCTGCCACTCCTACCTCATAGGACGGTGTAAGAATAAAATAAAATAGTGTATATTAGAATGCTTGGGAAGTATAGCATTATGCTATATACTCAGTTACTGCATACATGGTGTAAAGTATTAGATGAGTTACTTTATACTTTTAAAAGTTATCTTTAAAAGTCAGATGGTCCTGATAATTACCATATAACATGGCACTACAGATTTCAGAATTTGGATTTTGATAACTAATATTTACTTTGCTGCATGGTGCACTGGATTAATTTAAGTATTGTCTTTTATTCTTAAGGAGTTCAGTTTTATTAGAGTGGAGGTTTTCAAAGTTGTGCCTATGGAGTGCTTGTATACTTATGAACCTGTTGTGTCCAAGAGTTGCATTATAACCAGGAGAAAAACTGTCTATGGAGCAAGAAAAAAACTAAAAGATGAGGCAAATACTTAGATTGCAGTACTCCGGCAACTTCAACTAAAGCAGTTCTACTAGTATTTGTTTATATATGGAAAGTTTATGAAATAGTTTATTTTAAAGTAAGAGGGGTACTGCTGCTTAGAAAACATAATGTAAATCAAAATATGTGGCACAATAAATCCCACTGCTGTGATTTCCAAGGAAAAATTAAAATATGAGATCTTGTTCTAATTCTCTAATAATTAACTATTTTTGAATTAAGGTAGTGCCATAATTTGGCTGAAGGATTATGAAATTTGTAGTGAGTCTTCAGGATAGTATACTAAGAAGAAATTACAATTTCAAAGAAAAAGCAGCAGACTGGTCTATTTTGGTCTTAGTCTTTTTTTTACTACATATTTTGTTTATTAATTACACACTTAATATATGAGGTAGATGAAATACTTATTATTGCTTTTTAGCATTTTAGCTTTACAAAGCATAAGAGAGATTGCCCAGATGAATATATTTCGTTCCAAGTTTGCTCCTTCAGTTTGTATGGTTATCGGATTTTATACTACTTTTGATATCTGTCAAATTTAAAGTATTTTTCATTTTACCTTTTATTTGTGTAGAAAGTCGTCCTTTAAAGCTATGTTTCTTTATTCATTTTAATGTATGATTGCCTTGATTTCAACTAGGCTGTCTTAAAGCATAGCCATGATAACCAAGTGTGGATTAATTAATATTTGCTAATCAAATACGTATTACATATACAGCATAATGAACAAAGAAAGCACTGACCTTGAAGTGCCCTCACGTTTTGGTAGTCACTGAATGGTATGCACCAGCTTTTATTGAAGAGTGTGTGTGTGTAATTGCATCAAGATTAAATGGATTATAATCAACAATAAGTTAGGGTTTACTTTGAAGTAACTAAAAGAGTGGAATTGAAATATTCCTAACACAAAGAAATGTTAAATGCCTGAGGTGATGTATACCCCAGTTACTCTGATTGATTGGATTAATTCATATTGTATTCCTTACATCACATGTACCCTATAAAAATATACAACTATTATGCACCCATAATAATTAAAAATAATATACAGCAATTGCAGTAAGAAAAAAGTATATGGACTAAATATAAGTTCCAATACTGTATAATGAAAAAAAGGAAGAACTCAATACAAGCTATGTGGATATTTAAATGATATTATGAACAACTTTATACCAATAAGTTTTACAGCTCAGATCAGGGTGATCAAATTGTGCCCAACAGGTGGGTTGAATAAATTGATTATAATTATATATACATATATATAATTGCATTTATAATAGATTGGAAATACATGAGGATATATTTTTTAACTGGCTATTTGTAGTCATTAACACATCTGAAACAACATTTCTTAGCATAAATATAAAAATATTATTGGTTTGTTTAGTTTTGAACAAAATAATTATATTTTCCACACTACTATCCAGCCAGTTTCCAAATCAAAAAACTGGAGGCAACCCTAATTTTTAACTCTCCCCTGTCCTCCTTCTAGTCCAATGTTTCTTTTTTTTTTTTTTTTTGAGACAGAGTCTCGCTTTGTTGCCCAGGCTAGAGTGAGTGCCGTGGCGTCAGCCTAGCTCACAGCAACCTCAAACTCCTGGGCTCGAGTGATCCTACTGCCTCAGCCTCCCGGGTAGCTGGGACTACAGGCATGCACCACCATGCCCGGCTAATTTTTTATATATATATCAGTTGGCCAATTAATTTCTTTCTATTTATAGTAGAGACGGGGTCTCACTCTTGCTCAGGCTGGTTTCGAACTCCTGACCTTGAGCAATCCGCCCGCCTCGGCCTCCCAAGAGCTAGGATTACAGGCGTGAGCCACAGCGCCCGGCCTAGTCCAGTGTTTCTTAATCTTATTTTCCATTATTACCCCCATACGATCTTTTAGATATTCTTTTCCTAATCACCCTCCCCACATGAAATTTTAATTTGACAGATACACTGTATCTGTTTATATATACAGTAACCCTATGGAAGACCATTAACCATGGTATTATTTAAGATTTTGTTGTTCCCTCTACCTTCACCAAGGATCAGTTATCCCCCTCTCGGGGTAGTACTGCTTCATTGAGAATGCATGTTGAAATGCGTTATCAAGTCTTATTGATTTTACTTTTCAAATAGACCTGATGATCACAGATTTAAGATTACAGAGAACAGGATAGTTTTACTCTTTTCTAATTTTATAAGACATAAACTTCCTCTAACATGAAACTAGGAGACATCCACATCCCTAAATTACAAACTATAAGAAATCAGTGAAATCTGGAACAAAATGAGGGAAATGCCAGTAGTAGATGCTGGCTTACTCAGCTACTGAATAGAATGTAGAGTGCTCTGAAATAAATAGCGTAGCCCTAAAAAGCCTAACCAAAATTCCTATCTAGAATCTGTGAGGACAAGGGAAAGATTTAGCCCTGGAGCACCTTGAAACAATGTTTTATACTCCAGAGTGGCAAACATCAACACAGGAAGAGCATCACATAGAATGACAGACGCAGAGTATTAGAGGACTGTATATAGGAATCCATGTGGCAAAAGCCATTCAGTATAATTCATAAAGAAATAAACTGCTATAGCACAATTATAACGTAATCTTCGTTTCTAACCCTATGAAGATTTTGATAACAATATAATTGGTCTTTATAATTCTACCTTTATTCAAAAATAAGCAATAATAGAATCTGGTCATAGTTCCAGGCATGATGGTATAGCTTGTATCACACCTACCTTCCCACATACAAATCTATAAAAGGCAAACAAGAACAAGCAATGAACAACAAAACTGCTGGAAGGCATTTGGGAGCGACAAAGCAGGCAGAAATTTGAGCTTCAATCTCTGAAACAAGGAAAGAACACAAATTAAGAGATAAATTTACCCCAGTTTCCTCTGGAGGTACTTTCCAAATTGGTGACATAGGATAATGGAGCCTAAGCAGAGAACAGTGGTCTTACTAGACTGAGAAAAATAGATGTCATAGTTCAGGAACTGACAGAGAAGCTGAAAATTATGTGTTGAGGGCATCAAAATTTACTACAGATTTTCCTAATTTGTTTACTAGTGAGCTGTGCATGCACAGGGAAGATACCAAGACAGCAAACAAAAAGCAGCAGCTGAAAGGCTAACAAGCCAAGTGCAGCTTTTATCAGCTGCCTGGTGCTGGGGAGATGAATTTGAGTTCAACACTTTTGATTTCTCATACATGCCTCAGAAGGACCAAACTCTACAGATAACCATTACATTCTATGAGTTATGGCAAAGCTTTAAACCCAACTCTCTACAGGAAACAGATGAAATCTTTCTGTCAACCCAAAGAAAATTTTACCCTTTTGGAGGAAAATAACATCATCCAGAGCCTCTACAGGTTTTATCCATATTATTAGACATCTAATTAAAATATGTGAGTCAAACTTAAAAAGGAAAAAAAAGATTACCTGACTAAAAACTAAGAAAAGGGTTAGCAAATAGAGACTCGATTAATATGTTCAAGAAACCAGAGGAGGGCAGATGTGTTTAGCAGAGACCTGGAATCAATTTTAACAATTAAATGGTAATTATAAAACTAAAAGAAAACAAAAAAATTAATAGGTGGGTGCAGTGGCATATCAAAAACAGCAAAACCAAGATAGTGAGCTGGTCAGTAGAAAGTATATGAATCAATGTCCAGAGAGAAAAGAAAGAGAGATATTGGAAGAGAACATAAGAAACATGTGGAATGTGATGAAAAGGTCCAGTGAACATAGGAATTGGAGCCCCAGAAGGAGAGGAAATGGCAGAAGCACTACTTGAATACTGAGACGCAGGCTTACAATTTTCCAAAAGTTATAAAAGACATCAAATTACAAATCCAAAATCTTTACATCCCAAAAGTATATGAAGAAAAAAACCATCCAGCAATATCACAATCAAAGTACAGAAAACTAAAGACAATGTTCTTAAAATAGTCTCAAGGGGGGAAAAAACAGATATTCAGGAAAGCAAGGCAAAGATTGTATCTAAAATTTCAACATATTATGCAACCCCAAAAGTCAGTAGAATGACCAAAAGAAAGAATGCTGAAAGGAAAAAAATGATACTTCCAACCTATCATTTTATGCTTACTAAAGAGCATAAATATTGCCCAGCAAGAATATCTTTAGGAAAATGAATGCACAGATAGGTGGATAGATAGATAAAACAACTAGAAATTCATCACCAGCAGACTTGCGCTACAAAAAATACTAAAGGAAATTCTTCATGTTGAAAAAAGTGTGTCCAGTTGGAAGCACTAAACTTGAGGAAAGAATAAAGAATACTGTGAATCCCAAAGAAAATTAAATATCTAGGAGTATATTTAACAAAAGATATGGAAGACTTATACAAGGAGAACTATGAAACACTAAAAAAAAGAAATTGTAGAAGATGTAAACAGATGGAAAAATCTACCTTATTCATGGATTGGTAGAATCAGTATCATTAAAATGTCAATATTACCTAAAGTGATCTACAGAATTAATGTAGTCCCCATCAAAGTACCACATTCATTCTTTTCAGATCTAGAAAAAATAATTCTTCACTTTGTACGGAGCCAGAAAAAACCTCGTATAGCCAAAGCAATTCTAAGTAAAAAGAACAAACTGGGAGGCATCAGTCTTCCTGACTTCAAGCTATACTATAAAGCAATAATAGTTAAGTCAGCCTGGTATGGGCATAAGAATGAAGCACCAATATTTGGAATAGGACTGAGATTCCAGAGATGAAACCATCAGCATACAGTAACCTAATCTTTGATAAAGCAGACAAAAACATACAATGGGGGAAAGAATCTCTCTTCAATAAATGGCTCTGGGAAACTGGATAGCTACATGCAGACGAATGAATCAGGATCCCTACCTCTTACCTGTCACAATCCACTCAAGATGGATAACAGACTTAAACCTAAGGCATGAAACCTTAAGAATCCTAGAATAAGATGTTGGGAAACCCCTATCAGACATTGGCCTAGGAAAAGAATTCTTGAAGAAGACCCCCAAAGCAATCACCACAGCAACAAAAATAAACAAATGGGATCTGTTCAAATTAAAAAGCTTCTGCACAGCCAAGGAAACTATCATTAGAGCAAATAGATAAGCTACAGAATGGGAGAAAATATTTGCTCTCTACACTTCCGAAAAAGGTCTAATAACATGAATCTATCTAGAACTGAAGAAATTAAACAACCCCATCAAGAAATGGTCAATGGAAATGAACAGAAACTTCTCTAAAGAAGACAGAATAATGGCCTGCAAACATATAAAAAAAAATGCTCAAGATCTCTAATCATTAGAGAAATGCAAATCAAAACCACAATGAGATACCACCTAACTTCAGTGAGAATGGCCTATATCAAGAAATCCCAAAACAACAAATCCTAGTGAGGATGTAGAGAGACAGGAACAATCTTACACTGCTGGTGGGACTGCAAATTAGTGCAACTTTTGTGGAAAAGAATTTGGAGATACCTCAAACAACTAAAAATAGAAATACCATTTGACCCAGCAATAGCATTATTAGGCATCTACCCAAAAGAGCATAAGACATTCTATTATAAAGCCATCTGCACTCGAATGTTTATGGCAGCACAATTCACTATTGCAAAGACATGGAAACAACCCAAGTGCCCATCAATTCATGAGTGGATGATTCAAATTTGGTATATGTTCACAGTGGAATATTACTCAATCCTAAGAAACAACAGCGAGCTAGCACCACTTATACTATCCTGGATTAAGCTTACGCCCATTATCCAAAGTGAGGTGACACAAGATCAGGAAAATGAGCTCCACATGTACTCGTCATCAAAGTGGTAGTGTCTGATTAACACTATGGTGTTCAAATGGTGGTAGTGTTCACCAGGGATTCGGTGGTAGGGAGGGTAGACCCACATCTTAGGGATGTGGTGTGCATTATGGAGGGGAAAGGCATACCTCTAACCCTTCCTAGGTAGCGGCAAAAATATAAAATATAACCAAAATGTCAAACAACAACAACAACAACAAAACATTTTTTGGGTGTCGAGCAAGTGGGAGGAGGAGGAGGAGAGGGGTGTATACTTACATAATGAGTGCAATGTGCACCACCTGGAGGATGGACACGCTTGAAGCTCTGACTCTAGGGAAGAGGGGAGGCAAGGGCAATATACGTAACCTTAACAACATTTGTACCCCCATAATATAATGAAATAAAAAAAGAGTACTGTAAAGAGGCAATAATGATAACATCTTGTGGTAGTTAAAACATACATAGAAGCAAAAATATATATAATACCCGGATGAAAAGTGGGAAGGGTGTAAATGGAATTAAGCTGTTGTACAGTCCTTGCTTTTATTTTGAAAGTGGTAAATTTTCTGACTTAAGGATGATTTTAATAAATCAAGGTATATGCCTTAATCTTTAGGGTAGTCACTAATAGCATAAAAGAAAAATGCATAATTCAGATACTAATCATGGAGAAAATGTGGAATAATAAAAATACCTAATTAAACAAGTCAGGCAAAAATGAGAAGTAAAAAAAAACAAATGAGGTTATTAAAAGTAAACTACAAGTTGTAGACTTAACTCCAGCTGTATCAGTAATTGCATCAAAAGTAAATGGACTGAATATAAATTTCCAACATTGTAGAATGAAGAAAGGAAGATGTCAATACAGGTTATACAGGTGCTTAAATGATACTATGAACAACTTTATCCTGATAGGTTTTACAACTCAGATCAGGTTGATCAGACTATGGCCAACAGATAGGTTGAAAAAAATCAATTACAATTGTCTTTCAGTCAGTTTGTCATTAACTTAAGAGTGGGAAACATCTTTACATAGCCCCTCATGTTTTTTCAGAAAGCATCCTCACTTTCTGAAAGATTTTTTAGGCTCTTATCTTTTTGTCTTATTCCAAAATTTTCTTCTAGCCACCTTACATTGGAATAATGAACCAAAATCAGGCAACTAAAAGCTTAAGAATTTAAGCTTTTGATATTTGATTGTCTTATATGAGCCATCACTTGTGTATCTAGATACAACACAGTCTCTTTTTTTAATTTTTATACTTTTTTATCCATATACTTTGAGAACAGTTCACAAAGTCTTTTTAGTCTATTAGGGAAAGTGAGTTCATGATGTTTTAATTTTATCAGTTTGTTTAATTCTTGTTTGAATTGAGTTTATCAATTGTCTATTATCATAATTTGAGTCCATGTGCATTACTTGTTTGTATTTTATCATCTCTGCAATAAGTACATATTTTACAATTGATGCCCTGTCACAGTTTAATTAGTAGCATTTTTTCTTTCTTAAAAATTTTGTAAATTGAATTCATGAAGATAAAGAGTAGAAATGATGGTTACCAGAGGGTGGGAAAGAGTAGTGAGGAGGGGAGGATAAAGAGGGAATAGTTAATGGGTACAAAAATACAGTTAGATGAAGTGAATAAGATGTAATAGTCAGTAGCACAAAAGAGTGACTATAGATATTAACAAATTTTGTATTTTAAAATAACTAAAAGTAGAGTTGGAATGTTCCCAACACAAAGAAATGAAAAATGCTTGAGGTGATGGATACCCCAGTTACTCTGATTACTACACACTGTAGGCCTATATTAAAACATCGCAAGTACTCCATAAATATTTACATAAATATTTATATATCCATAAAAATTAAAAATTCTTAAAAATACAAAAGTGACAAATCTAAGCAAGCTTCATTTAAAAAATACATAAAATAATGATGTGTCAATACTGGTAGAGTACTTGATTTGGTTGAATCTATATAGATTTTTTACCACCTTTGCCATTTATGCCTAATTATATCATACCAAATCATAGGTGTAATTTACGACATGAGCCAAGTGTTATTACCACCAGGCTTTGCCTTCAGTACCTATCAGAATGAGGACCCCAAAGTCTCCTAAAGTTTGGGATATGGCCTTCTTTGCTGCTTGTAGATCCTGTGCATAGAAGAAATACCAGATCAGTTTCATGTGCATGCTTTTTAAATGTTGGCTGTACATAAGGACCTCCTGTTACTTAATAGTTGTTTTGCCATTCCCAATTAAATGAAATTTGTTCTCAACTAAATATTCTAAGATCAATTACTCACTCTAAGAGAAGCCAAATTTCAATCTTGCATTAATATTTTATCAGTAAAAGATTCACAGACCTTTCTTATTATGAGAATTTCCATCAAATGTAGCCAGGTAGTAAGGTATAATTTAATTGTTCTTCAGACTTACTGTGGATAGGTACAATAAACCAGGGTAAATAGTTCATGTTTCTTCAAACTTTTTATACCTTAATGTAACCACCCAAGTTCTGTCTTTTACTATCTT
Source organism: Microcebus murinus (assembly GCF_040939455.1). NCBI lineage: Eukaryota > Metazoa > Chordata > Mammalia > Primates > Cheirogaleidae > Microcebus > Microcebus murinus. The sequence continues at coordinate 79,613,801 of NC_134108.1, read as the reverse complement.
CATTCACATTTCAGGTATTTATGGTAAGAAACAATTTCCACCTTTTTCTTTGGTAAAGAAAAATACATCCATTCCATATCTTGAGTATTTATTTACATATCTTTGTCACTGTTGTTCTAGTTTAGAATCAACTACTCATATTAATAACATTTTTAACATAAAAATGTTTCTATTTCATAGTCAAAACTCAGAGGTAGATAACTGAGCATAACAGGCTGTATATGCAAGCAGTTTAGCTGCCCAGTAAGTTACACAGCACACATAATAAAACACCATACACCCAAGGTATCCCTGGGACATTGTCTCAAAGTTGCAAAAATGAAGACTAACCGTAACATCATCCAAATGTAAAGCCACTTTATAACATATAAAAGTTAGAGATCTTTTTTAATGTTCATATATATGTATATTTTTTCATTGGCTATTAATCAAGTTTTTACATCCTAACTTACTTCGAAATTGTCCATATATCCAAGTAATTTTATTAATTAATTAAATGTAATATTAATGGTAGGTCTTAAAGTTAAATTTCCCTTGGAAATTATGTTTAAGCTGATACTTCAACCATCTTAATTATTGTTGATCCAGAGTATTTTTCAGAATTATAGTTTGATTTAATTATATCATTTTCATTTTTCATAACCTTAAACATTATTGGAAGAAATGTTAGCATATACATTAAGTAAAATCAATATGGGAAGTTTAGGAATTCTGGAATAATTTGTTCTTCCATGAGAAAACCAACCTAAATCTTAAAAAATAAAATTATATGCTTATATTACATACCACTTATAAAATCTGGAAGGAGACATAAAAGTGTTTTTTAAAAAATTGAGATGTAATTCACATACTATAAAATTCATTCTTTTAAAGTGTACAAATCTGTAGTTTTTAGCATATTCATTATGTTGTACAACTATCACCATTATCCAATTCCAGAATTTTTTGTATCATCCTTCAAATAAACCCAAAAACCCATTACCAGTCACTCCCTACTCCCTCTTTATTAGCTCTTAGCACCCACTAATCTATCAGTCTTTATGGATTTGGACATTAGGTATTTCATTTAAATGGGATCATGCAATATGTAGGCTTTTATAACTGGCTTCCTTCATGTAGTATAATGTTTTCAACTTCATCCATGTTGTAACATCAATCAGTATTTCATTTCTTTTTATAGTTGATAATATTCCATTGTATGAGTATACATATACCACATTTTGTCTTTCCATTCATCAGTTGATGGGCATTTTGATTGTTTCCATTTTTTGGCTGTTATGAATAATGTTGGTATGAATATTCATATATGAGTTTATGTGGATATATGTTTTCAATTCTCTTATGTATATACCTAGGAATGGAATTGCTGGCTCACATGGTTAACTCTAAGTTAACTTATATTTTAAGTTTAACTGAACTGCTAAAGTGTTTTCTAAAGCAACTGTATCATTTTACATTCCCACCAGCAATTTTGAGGGCTGCCATTTGTCTAGATTTTCATCAACACTTGTTATTGTCTCTTTTTTATTACAGCCATCCCAGTACATGTGACGTAGAAATCTCATTGTGGTTTTCATAAAGCTGTTGTTAAAACAAAATTATCACACTACTTTGATATCTCCAAAGATTCACTTTGTTTGTGGATTTAGATTCTTAAAATTGTTCTGACTTAGCAATTTCTTGAGAATGAATTTTTCTTAGAAGGCTAGCAGTATTCAAAGTATTAAAAATTCAGTTTCTTTCTCCCCTGGGGATTCTTTAGTTCTCTGTGTTCAAATTATATAACTACTTATTAATCTGTAATATTTAGATCAATCATAACAAGTGCTCTATTAAAGTTAAGATGCCTTGGGATCTAATATTTATCTGCTGGGACAGCTATCTCTAGGGTGTACACAAAGTGAGAGATTTAAAGAGAACTAAGAGATTTAGTTCCCTTAGATTTAGATTTAAAGAGATTTAAAGAGAATACTGCTTTAGTGTTACCATTCAGCCACAAGCCTAAAATTAACATATAAACCTAAGTCTAGACTGTAAAGGGCTGTTTTTCTTTTGGTATGCACAAGACATTTTCTTGAGTGATGTAAGCTTTTGGTAGTATGCAAACAAACAGACATGCAAAAAGACTAACAAACCAGATTTTCTGTCATCTGCCACCCCCAACTCTCCATATATCCCTGATACATTGAAATCTGTTGGTCTGCCATCCGACAGATTTCATCCATAGAGAGATTCCCTATTGTTGCTGCCACAAGTTGGGGATGTATTATTAATCACAAGCAAATAAAAATCAGAGCCAAATTTGCCAAGAACAAGAACCAGAAACAAATAAAATACATATAGAAAACCAGAGTCAAAAGAAAGAAAACAGAAAACTATGCTGTTGCCTTTTAAGGTTAAATCTAGATGCCAGGAAAAGGCATCCCTGGGCTAAGAGACCTCATGAGACACCCTGCTTGGCCAACACAGCTCAAGTAGGGAGTACAGTCGAGCATCATCGGTGAGACTTCCAACACTATCAAAACATAATTCTCAAAACTAAAACATAATCATCAGAAAAACAGTAAATGCTGAAGTTTCAATTAACTCATTAGTGAGAAAACCAAGAGGATGACAAGCTGGTTCCAAAGATGATACAAGAAACTCATGTAGTTATGTACACACATGTATAGCCATTGACAAAAAAAAAAAAAAATGCTAGAATAGGATTACAAAGTTTGATTCAAAACTAAATAATGTACTCTGAGTTAAGAAAACCATGACCTGTTGGTTATTCCATCTGCCAGATAGTAATAATTTGCCCCTTTTGGGGGAAAAAAATCAGTTTTTTTTCCAAAGTAACATCTAATTCACAGAGTTGTAAAATATTTGGACCATAGTTATAAGAGTAAATATTAAGTCCGAAATTTCACATTTTTCTAGAGAGTCAAATGACTTAGGAGGCCTTGTTATGGAATGCTCAGGCATGGCATTAAAAGATATGGTAACAGGCAACTGTTTGTATGTGTGTGTGGTGGTGCTGTTTTTGTCTTAGTTCCCTTACTTCCAAGTTTGGATATATTTTTTTCCTACTCTGAAGCAATGATTACTATGAGCAATTGGGTGAATGTATATCTTTAATGTGATATGAAAGATTAAAGAAGTAGCAGGGTTTTTTGTTGGTTTGAATACTTTGAAAGCCTTACTAGATATATCTAAGTAGGTATGTCAGTTGACAGCTAGATATGTAAATCTAGAGTCCAGGGTTGAGTACAGGAAGGAGAAAAACATTTGGAATCTGCAGCATGTAGATAATATGTAAATCTCGGGACCAGGTAAGACATCTAGAGAGTAAGTTTCATTTGGAAACATACATGTCAAGGAGCTAGGCAGTAAGGAACTCCAATATTTAGTAATAAAAGAGGACCGAGATCCTTCCAGTGAGGCACAGGTTTGGAAAATCCATGAGAATGAGGTATTTCAAGATCAAGAGATAAAGTACTTTGACAAATGCATGACATATTGAGAGGTCAAAAGGATAGGACTGAGAAGTGATCCCCAGGATTTTGCCATGTGGAGTCATTGGTGATTTTGATAAAAGGCAGTTTTAGTGAAGTGGTAGGGACAAAGGCTGATTCAAATTACTTCAGAAGAGAATAGGAGGAGAAAGGTAGAGACAACTCCTTGAGGAGATGTTTCAGCAAGAAGTCAGTAGCTGCAGGAAGAGAAGGAATCAAAAAGAAGGATGGCTTTTTTGTTTGTTTGATTTTTAAAGACAGGTTGTATTGCAGTCTATTTGCTGGTAAATTTTTTTCACTCCCTACTCAAAACAGTCCATTCAGCAATGGGAAGGGTACTGTAGCAAATTTAGTGATGCATAAGTTGCATGCTGATATAAAATATCAGAATCTTTGTTTAACCAGTACAAAATAGAAAATGAAGGGCCAGGAGACAACAGTCATAATGCTAGAAAGATTCTGAAAAGCTTTATAAAGCATAAAGCCTGAAGATGCATTTTAAAGAATTGAGACACATGTAAATGTTAGGACTGGTTTTTCAAGCAACAGAAACAGAATAAATTAAAGCTAAGAATGAGGGAGTAGAAGACATATTTGTGCTAAAACAGTGACCTTCAGATTGATTATGTTAATCTGACTGATTAGATACACCAAAACCAACCCTCTTCAGTTAGGAGAATTGAAAATGCCTTAACATGTTCTCATTGAAATATTGTAGCTTCTGTCAGAAGCTATACATGTCCTCATATCATATAAGAATGCTTTTCAGCATCTAAACCAGTATTTTGAGGGGAAAAAAATCACCTCATGTAATTTATTCACACAATCATTTTTAATATAACTTAACTGCTTCTGACTGATAATAATTACTATACATATTTCCCTATTTTTTTCAGAATTTTTATTGTGAACGTTGTAGAACATTTCACTACTGGAATTCAGTATCCATGAAAAAAAGTTTTGCATCTTCCCAGCTCATCTTAAATAAAATTTCATGATACAAATATGATAGAGGACATTTTCCTGTACTTTTAAACTTCCTATAATCTAACGAACATCGTCCAGAATTTCACAATGGTATTTTTTGTGGACTGATTTTTAAAATGCAAATTGAGAGCTGGAATAAAATTCTATTTTTATGGAAATAATGGGGAGAAAAACTACATGCTAATTGGTCCATACTTTACTGTAAAAATAAAATCATCAGAAGAGAGGTTTTCAATAACTGCTGTAGGGAGTATGCTAAAAAGGTTGATGAGGGATGAAAAACCACTGATTTCGGAGTTGGCAGGTGTTTGATTGAGGACGGACATTGTGACTGTGAAATTGGCCAGATCTGACGTTTCTGCAGATCCTCCAACAGAATTCTGCAAGTTAAAGAAGTAGAAAAAGCAGGTAGTAAGAGGTGGCTTAAGAAGGGGTGGCAGATTTAGATAATGCATTCAAATAAATTAGTGAGGACACAGAAGAAATTGACTGTAATATTTATATGGAAAGAAAGTCTACTGGAGTTGGAAATATAAATCTCATAGGAATCAGTTTTGAGCTGGTCATGTGTAATACTTTCCTCATTAATGTTTTGAAAGAGTTTGGATAAAATGTATAGCAAAATTATCAGGTCACAAATGACTTTTAAAACTTTGAACTAATAGAAAGCTGATTGGAATAGAAATAATAAGAATATTTTATTAGAATTTTGATGTGGACCAATTCAAGTAATGCAGCTAAGGATTAAAAGTTCCAAATTATTCTTATCAGATAGAGGCCTCAATTTTCAGTTCACAATCCACGAAGGATCCTAGGAACAGTCTTGTCTCTTTTCCATAACTTATATGCCTTCCTGATGTTTCCCTCTCACCTTTCTGAACAAATCTCATACCAATTTTGAGATTTATTAACACTCATTGCATATGTGACCACAAACATGTTACATAATCCCAAGACTGTTTTATCATTTGTAATTTTATTAGGATTTATTTTGACTCTCATACTAAAGGTCATCACTGTTAAAAGATTCTGTATTAGGTAATGTGTAGTTTGTAGTTCAAAGCAGAAAATCGAAAATGAAGAATATCAAGATGGTAGTAAGGGTCACATAAGTCAGTTTTTGCAAATGTTTCAAGGAAACCTAAAATTAAGAGCGTCATTTCAGATAGATCAACCCATGTCTTTATTGGACCAAAAGGACCAGTCTAGATGGATGATATAGCTGCATATTCGATGTAATTTAAAAGACTCTAAGAACTATTCATGCTCCCCACTTGCCTGCCCTACCTCTCCTCAACTCTCAGACCTATGTTTACTTGGCTAGTGAAAAGGATATTTTTTTCCCTGCTAACCTTCCATGGTGCCTAAGATTCTTGGCAATAATGTTTTCACTGGAGGAGAGAATAAATCTATTCAGATAAACTAGTACAATTTTGGAACAGGGAGAAATAAATTTGATAGGAAAAAAAAGAAAAAAGGAGTCTCAGCATAGGCATGGAGGTGGAAGCACTAAAAGAGAAAAATGAGATGCGGAAGTTTATGAGGAGATGGAACATAAAAGGACAAAGGAACAAGGAGGGAAAACTTCATCCAAAATCACTTTGTTTGTTTTGCCTCTTTAGCAGTGTAACTTAGGCTCATTAAGCCTCAGCAAAAAAAAAAATGTCTGTTAGTTGAAATCCCAAAGGGAAATTAGAACAAAATAACTATTTTCATTTCTTAAACTTGTGGCAAATACAAAGAGCATCAGTTTTTCTGTATTTTTCTTTTAAGGATGTATATGAATTTTTCTTACTGATTTAAATACTTTAGATTTTCTCTGGTGTCATAATAACTACAGTTTTTACAAAATTGGTCAGTAACATTTACCTACCCATAAGTAACATTGGTTGAGTTTCTTTTTACCATCTTAAAAAAAGTCTATTTATTACTCCATCTTGAAATAGCACTGTTTTAAGATATACCTAGTAAATATTTGGGGGCTGGTAATGTGATCTTAAAGTATCTGTAGCTATAGGACTGATATTCAACTGGCTTTTCCCCCTAAAAGTGTGTCTGGATTACTTCATAAATTAGATATAGAGTTTCAGTTATGCTGACCTGTAATTTATGGATGCATATATGTTTTTACTTTGTAAATATAGTTCATTTACCCCCAAAATGCAAGGCAGACGGATGGGGACTTCAGGAAGAGCCATCATGAAGAGCACCAGTGTCAGTGGAGAGATGTACACACTGGAGCATAATGACGGCAGCCAGTCAGACACAGCTGTGGGTACAGTTGGAGCAGGTGGAAAGAAACGGAGATCCAGCCTGAGTGCCAAAGTGGTTGCCATAGTATCTCGAAGGAGTAGAAGCACATCTCAACTTAGCCAAACAGGTGAGTGATGTGAATTCCACTTAAACATCTCAAGTCCTTGCTGGAGAGACAAAAGCTGATCTTCGTGCTATGGCTTGTGATGGATTGTGGTGTATATTTGGTTCTTTTTTGCAAAGAAAATTTACTTTTCTGTCTCTGAAAATGTGTTATATGTATGAGTTTATTTTTTTCCTGTGCAGCTCTCTTAACAAGGATTCATTTTTTAATCAATAAAGTGGTCAGATACTTTCCTTTAAGTTAAAAAAATAAAGGCCATATTTACAAATATGCAAGGAAATGCAAAGAAGTATTAAAGATCCAAATTGATTTATATGCAAGAAAAGCAACAGGATTCTCTTTTACAAAATGTTCCATAATTCAATTACTTATAATTTAGGGTATATCTATATTTTTTATAGAAAAGAAGGTCAGTTGTGCAACTTGAAATATAGTCTTCAAGGTATTATGTGAAGATAATAATTGAACTGTACTTATTATAGTTTCAATGCAAGCAAAAACCCAGCAATGATTTTTACTTTAGAAAAATGGTTTGGTGGTTTTATGTGAAGAATATTTTAATATAAATTTGCTTTTCAAATATTTTCTACTGCTTATGAATCTTAAAAGCTTTATGTCCTAAGGGTGTGTGTATGTGCGTGGACAGAGAGTAATTATTTTTGCATTATAAAATACATACTGCTTAAAATTATATAATGTTGGTCCAACACATTAGATAATCCATTACTATGCTCAATACTGTGTAAAAAGGTAAGTGAAATAGTCAACCAATTTAAGTTGTCAGCACCTGTTTCTCCTCTTGTAACCAACTTTGGTTCCGTTTTCTGTTCCTAATAGCAACAGCCTTGTCACAAAATTTATCTATACCAAAAAGCTTTCATAAAATCCTTTTTTATATCTCACTTGGCATTCTTTAAAAAGTACCTATTTAAAATTATATATTCTACTGGATATATTTACAAATAAATTAGAGGAAGGAAATTAGGGTCATCTTAAAATCGTAGGATTAGAATGAACCTAGATTAGCTAGCACCCTTCTGATAGATCTGTGTCTGTCATCCAGTAGGATGAGCTGTTCCGTTTATTGTGAAGAAAAATCATTTGTCTTCCTTAGGATCAGGTTTCTTTAGGAGTAAGAGGCATTTTTATTTGTGTTGTTTTTTTTTTTCATGATGATGGTCTTGGTTACTGGTTTTGAGGTAACTGTGCTTTACAATGTGAAGTGTGGAGAAGGCTTTGACCACCAGACTTCAAAATATTTCATCACTAAGATGAAATGGAAATGTTCTTTAATGTCATTTAAGGAAACCAGTGTTTCCTATGAGAGAGGCTACAGGTTTAGGAGATGGTTTATCTTCTTCCCCCATAGTCTGTCTGTGTCTCTGTCTGTCTCTGTCTCTGTCTCTATCTCTCTCTCTCTCACCCCTGTCTCTCTTTCTCTCCCATGTCTCTCTCTCTGTATCTTTTTGGCTTGTTCTCTTTCTCTTTCTAGTTGAGTAGAATAAAGTTTTCTTAGTATAAAACATAATAATAATTTTGCATAGTAACTATATTTGTAATTTATTTTTGTAAGTAATATGTTGAAATGTTGTCTAAACATTCAGCCCTTTGTTAGTTTAAATTTTCCAGTTATGGTCATGTATTAACTTTAAAATAATATCTACCTTCCCAGAGTTGCATTATAAATAACTTCCATGAAATACCCTACTTCCAGAGATTTGGTTGCAATATACAGGTACAAAAAGAACATTAGATCATGAAGCCATGAATGCAAAATACATATTTCTTTCCCACAGTGAATTAGTGAATGAACTTTGACTTCTCTCTAGGACTCAGTTTGTTTATATGATAGGTTGAACTAGATGTTCTCCTGTGAACTTTCCAAGTGTAAAATTTTGTTTCTCTTTCTATATCATAATTTTACCTTTCACTTGATAACTGGTCTTTAGGTTTCATTCTTGATTTTTCTAAAGCAAGTAACAAATATTGATAATCCTCAGTTATCATTCTTCTTTGTTTTAGTGCATAACCTGATTTTTCTCCCTCTTATATCTTCTATTAGTAATTTTTTCCTTCCATCAATGATTATATTTCATCCCTCCTATAGAGATTCACCAAAAATTCAGAATTTCTTATTCTAAAAATCTCACCTGTCATCATTAAATCTATGTTTCTGGATTTCTCCTCCCCTAAGAAATAGTCCTTCATTTTAATCTCCAATAAGAAAGCTCCTCTTCTATTTCCCACTTTAACCAAGCTCAGTATTTCCATATCTCATAATTTCCAGCCCTTCCTTTCAGTAATACTACAATTTTTATTGTCATAAACCTGTAGAATAATTTTCCCTTTTTAAAATTTTCCCTAAACTCTCTCTACTCTCTCTTCTCATCACCTCAGAAAGACTATCTGGTGTGTACTGAATTTTAATAAAAACTAGTATAACTGATTTTAATGTCTTCATTATGAAATAAGACCATTAATCTCAGACTGGTAAGGCATGTCAGGGAGCCCTCCAAGTGAATGGATAATTATGGCAGATTTTTTAATCTTGTCAATTGATCAAAGACTGCAGGAAGAAAACAGCATTACTTATCTATTAAAACAAGTTGGATATTGTGTGAAATAGAATGTATGATTTTAATATAAATGTTTAAGTTTAATGTAAAAAAAAAACTTCAATTAAGGACTTCTCTTACAGTGAGCCTTTTTATAATGAGACATCCTGGATTATAGGTTCTCTCCCCTCTGCTATTACACATGACAGATATAAATGTGAAGCACTAAAAATAAAGTTTAACTAGCTCTTTTTAGCATGATCTGTTTTAAGCAGATCATTTTTCTGTTTTTAATCAGAAAACTTTGTTAAGGAATATATTTGATCTTTATATGAAATCAAGTAAAACATATTTTTAAAATGAATACATTATTATTTATACATAAAAGATATAATTTACTGTGTTCTTCAATTATGTATATCCTTTGAATATTTCAATTATAAATAATGTTAAGTTTTTAAATCCCCTCCTCCATTACCATTTATTCATAATGAAAGTAGGAATAACTTTTTGAAATATTATTTTCTAAACTAGAAGAGTGGCATAAACAGAAAGATTTCCAACAATGAACCTAGGTGCTGCTCATAAATGCCTTCAACCAAGCAAGCTTATAGCTAAAAACCTATTCAACAAATAGCAGCTGAATTCAATTTTAAGGGTATGAAGTAGGGAAAAAAGGGAAATTTTAAGAAAAATTTCCTGAGCTACAAATATTTTGGAATTGAATGAAGTTCTAGGTAAACTTAGGGCTGGACTTTAAAATATGAAGAATATTTTAGTCTGTGTTGGTTAGTGGCCCAACCTGTGTAATGTGAAGATTTGGCTCCTCATATAGTAACTACATAATATTCCACCAGTGGTCATCCTCTCTTCACTTGCAAATAAAGATATTATTGGGAATGGTCTACAAATCTATGAAAACTCATTCCTAAATAACACTCTTGAAATTATGGTAAGAAGTATCATAAAAATAACAAATATCCATGTGTCTACGTGAATAAAACTAATCACATATCTACATTTCCAGAGCTTTTCCATGTATTCTTAAGTTATGTACGTGTGTGTGTTCCCTCAAGGATATCACAGAATAATAAAACAAACCCCATGTAAATATTTCAGCTCTGAAAAGGCAATTATGCAAGTGTCAGATTGGCACAGAGCACAGAAAAGGATGGGATTCACTTTCTCATGAACTTTTGAGCTGCTTTCTGGAAGAGGTGAGACCTAAGTATAAAAACATAGATAAATTAGGAAGATTACAAAGAGAAGGACTTTCCAAGGCAGAAGGAACAGTAATTTATTAAATGTTGAAAATTGTGAGTGCTTACCTAGGATATTGGGGGAGAGGGGAGGAATCTATGTGGATCCTAAAACCATATGAAAGATTTCTTTAATTTTCATGGATACCCTTCCTCAATATAAGGAAAAGGGTCATCTCAGGACACATCTTAAATTGAATAATTTTATTACAAGTGAGACTGTAATTTCTGATTAAAACTTTTAGATTTTATGAAGAACACATCTATAAATGTAAAATATCAACTTTATGGACTAGAAATTACTCAATTTACTTTATCTTACACCATTGAGTAGCTATATCTGCAGAACTGTACCAGGTACATGGGTATTTTTAAAATAGAAATATCATCCCCAGTGGAAGGAAATAATTCATACTTGAAATACATATGAGACAAAGAACTAAATAAGAAAATGTAAAATAAAATTTTAAACAAAATAAAACTCTGTGCATGTTACCAAAGGAAGAGGAAGACAAATTGGTCAAGGATTTCAGTCTCCTGGCATGAGGGCACACATAGAATTGGTAGATGATTTTGTCCTAACCATAGAGTAAAAATATTATTTATTATGTCATTAATAACTAAGAATACTTTGTGAGGTTAATATCATTTTTTTCTAAATACTAGCAGGATTTTTGTGTTTAGACTCTAATTATGGAAAACATTGCAAGACAATTACAATTTTTAAATAATTAAAAGTCAGTTATGACTTACTAGTAATGTACTAAAAAAAAAAAAAAGAAAACTGCTATGCTTCCTTCATGGTAGATATTCTGTACCTTTCCAACATTTTTCCACCATCAAAATTTCTTTCTACCCTGTCCAATTCCTTTTCTTCAAGACCTTCTAACTCTAGATGGTGTCCCCTACTATTTCAACATTCACCAGTACCTTTTTTTTTTTTACTCCGAATTCCTAGATGAAGCTTTCTGACTTCATTATCTACTTGCTGCAAGCACAAAATTTTGGGGCTACTTCCATTAGCAAAATAATAGGTACAAATTTGTAAGAAAAGTAGCTTGCATAGATACAGATAAACAGAAAAATTCCAATGACTTGAAAATGATGAACACTCTGAGTAGAATCTGAATCTATATTTATAAAAAGACCTTTATTCACATTATGCTCCTCACATATTCTTCCTTTCCTTTTGTGTTGCACCAGGGTGCATGGAGCAGGGCCTGGGTCCCTATAGGCTCCAGCTCCCACACTTCTGGTTTAGACACCCTTCAAACCCTTTTCCTTCTCTCTTCCTCATCTGGCACATTTAGCATTATCTATTTTACAGTTTAGGCATTTACAAAAGGCTGGAGTCTCTGCCCTCTGGTTGTCTCTGTTTTCCTGCAAAAATCCCTGAGTCAAGGAACCTTAAAATAATTTTGTGGAAATTATTAAAAGGCTAATAATTTTATGGAAAGGAGAAAGAAAAATATAGGAAAACAAAGCCCACAAATATATATATCAATAAATTATTCCTAGTCCATGAGCACAATTTGGCTAGAACAAAGGTATGTGAAAGGTCTTTATTGGGAAATAGTTTTAAAGAAAATGTCAAGATCAGGCCTTAAAAGCTCTGTAAGGGACTTAGGTCACCATTTCATGGGGAACTTTTAAACAAGAGAACAGATTGAAAAGCAGCTGTACCCCCCGAAGCTTACACTTGAACTAGGTGTAAAAAATCAGTGAGGAAGAGCACGTGGAAGCAAGGTCATGTGTTGACTAATGGGTGAAATGGAAGTGGCATTGAAAATGGAAAGGAGTGAGCTTGTTCAGGAAGAAGAATGAACTGAAGGTAGACTCAACAGACTCCAAGGTGAAATCCCACTTCAGAAACAAATGATGAGGGACAAAGGGAAAAAAATGGATAAAGACCTGGGGTGCTCGGGTGAAGATCCAGAAAAAGAATGACCAAAGAGGAGGAGAAACAGAGTGAGTCTCCATGGAGGGAAGAATTTTAGAGAGAGGCTCGTTATCCTACAGTAAGATTGATGGGGTAAGGGAATAAGAATAGATCATTGATTTATGGACTGATTTATGGCTATCCCTGACCTTCAGTTTGGGTAGACTAGTAAGGAAGGGCTGAAGCTAGAGTGTGCCCCAAAGTGTGGGAGAGAATTCAGCATGGGCTGGGGCCCATTCTACTCTCCATTTTGTCATTCATTTCAGCTCCTTCTTGTAACCATTGCCTCATCCATCTCTGCTTTAATGACTCCCCCCGGTTGGATTTGAGATGGGGCCCTTGTCAGGGTAGGAGGCACTAGAACAGGAGTTGCGATGGGTGGGAGCCCCAAGGAATGGGGCTAGAGGATCTACAGTGGGACAGAGTGAGGCTGCCCACACCATCCCTAAAGGCTGCTCAGAAAGATGACGCTGCCGCTAGAAAGATGGGTAAACAGAGGCGATTCTTACTTCTCTTCAGGAAGTTTAGCATCAGGAAAGAAAGACATCAAATGAAAAGCCGTCCATTTTTCTTTCATTCTGTTGACATTTATTAAGTATTTTTCTTGTACCAGACTCTGTGATTGACAGAGTAGTAGGAGTAAGTAATTGCTTCCCAAAAGTCACATAGGTAAAGAAAGCAAGTCATAAAATAAAGCAAATGAACACCTGCTTAGAGAGTATACTTTATTTACCTTGAGAAAAATGAATATTTTACATTTGTCCTAGGACTTGTTTCTTCTTCCCACCAGTATAATTTACCAAAATATTCTCTGTATTTTAAGTTCAGTATTACTTTGTGAAGACTGTCTTTTCCCTCATAAAAATAAGCGTATAGCTGCAGTGAAGGAAGGCTAAGGTAGTCTCTGAACATTCTAGCAAATGTTTTCTTGGCTCTGCTGATTATTAACAGTGTAAGCCAAAACTTTTTATAACAGATGCAGGCCCCCAAAAACTTTCAGAAACTGAAAGCTACTCTGGATCAAACTCTTGCTGAAATCTGAATTTTGTATTCATGCCTCATTTATTTGATTCTTTAATGGCACAAGAAAAACATTCTGAGGAACGTAATGTTTCATGTTCTTTGTTTCCTGAACACAAAATCATGGTGCCAGAAATGATTCTCAAGTCTGCAAAACCATCAAATTAATGTAAGCATGGGCTCTTTTATTTACTGTTGCTGTCTGGCTCAGGAATTCACTACTGTTAATAGAGATTCAATTCAGCTGTAGTAACTCATCATCCGAAGAGATGCCCTAATAAGGATTAGTATTTTCAAACATACTCCAGCTGCTCTGTGTTTATTCTTTTCCTTGCTCTGTACTATAAATTTTGAGCTCAGCTAAAATGTAGATATACTTTTAGGTTAGTCTAGTAGAAAAAAAATATATTGGTTTGAGTGGAATTAATTTTTATGATTAATTTGTATTTCAGGATTTGGAAAAGGAAACTAAATTTATTAAGTGCCTTCAAAGCACAACAATAAGTACTCAATTAATTGCATATGGTGACAATTATTTTTAACTGTACTAAGATAATTGTTAAGCATGAGATCACATTCAGAATGGATGTCATAACATATTTTAGGTAGTTAATGATGTAAGTATAAAACTGATTATTTTCAAACAGATAACCAATTTTAATGCATGCTTATTTAATACAGTGGTTTTAAAGAGATTTTTTGATGTATTTTTCTAATGTTTCTTACATTTTAAGCCCAGAAAGGCAAAAAGAAGATTTATAAAATTCCTGCAATATCACCACTAATTTCAAATTCAGTGTGAAAAATATTAGTATATTATTGGCTAATCTTTTCATGCATTTGTGTTATTGCTATTAATAAAGCCATTAACAATAATAATTGCTAGTGAGCAATTACTACATGCCAGCCAGTGTTTTAATTACTTTGCATGTATTAATTCCTCCAGGCTACAAAATACAGTTATGAGGTACTATTATTATTCCCATTTTACTGGTTCCATTACTTGTCTGAAGCCACACAAATCTTAGAAGTTGAAGTAGGATTTATGTTCTTAACCACTTTGCTGTAATCCCATGCAACTGTGTGTACAGACAGAGATATCTTTTTTATATAGCTTTTTAAAACAACCATAGCTTTATAATATTTAATTTTGTTCTATTTTCTTGCCTTTTCTTTGTCATTTTTTACTTTTTAAAAAGGTGCATTTAGGACACCATTTCAAGGGATTTGTACCTTGTCCTTGTACCAGGGTGGATTGGATAGCTAGATGGGCTCAAGAGACTGATCTTAAAATCTTTTGTATCTCTTGTATCTGAAAGTTTGTGGGCAGTAGAAAGGAGAAGAATGTCTGAGATAAGGATATATGATGTTGCCATTTACTAAGAAGGTGATTACTGGCAAAGGGTCATATTTGCCAATTCTGGCCATGTTGAACATATAAATGGCAATTGAAATCAATGAAGTTGCTTAGAAAGGAGATGTAGAATACAAGGAAAGAGGATCTAGAAAAGACTCCTGAAGAAAATGAAAAGTTAAAGGGCCATTTTGAACCTGTTTTCCCAACTAGAAAAATGGAATCATAAATGGTACCTACTTCAGAAAACTATTGTGAAAATTAAATGAAATGTTTCATAAGCAGTTTATCAAAGCAGTTGACACATAGCGAGGGATCAATAATCATAATAATAATTAGCAATCTTAATAATTCTTAGGAACCAAATAAAAGGGCAATAGGTAAAGGACAGATAGCAGTGACATCATTCATAAATGGCAATCAGGGATGTTAATGTAGAGCATATTTTTATCTGTTCGTTAGATATAGTTAGTAGAATACAAATTCTTAAGATTTAACACTTTAGTTCTAAGTCAGAGTTTCTCAGAGCTCTTCCTGACAAGTCTACCTTCTATGATCTGGTGAAATCTGTCAGTCTTGGCCTCAGTAAATTACATTTGCTCATATATGCCACTTTGTGCACACACGTGAAAGGTGTTTATAGACACCCAGAAGTATGCTGATCCCAAATTAGGGATAAGCTGCAAGAGAGTGATCAAAGTTCTCTCTTTACCAGCTCCTCCCTCCTCTGCTCTGTTACTTAACCTTTATTATATTAGTTTGGGGCTCAGCAAACTTGGGCTCCAAGCCTGTTTTTCTTGTTGTTTATGGTGCATGAGCTAAGAATGATTTTTATGTTTTTTAAATGGTTGAAAAAATAAAAATGAGAATAATATTTTGTGACATGTGAAAATTATATGAAATCCAATTTTGGCGTTCATAAATAGTTTTATTTAAATACAGCCGTATTTATTCATTTTCATTCCATTTGTAGATGTACATTCTTTCATGCTACAGAGTCAGAGACCACTTGGCCCACTAACCTAAAAATATTCACTATTTGGTCCTTTAAAGAGAAAGTTTCTTAACTTCTGTTCTAGGCCAAGAACTTAGTACCTGAAAAGCAGAAAGTGACATTAGTGAACAGTGATCATTTCTATTATTATTCTTTGCTTCTCAGAGTCAAGAATTAACTTACCCTACTACCATGACTATTTTTTTTTCCATATTCTGGTCGTGTTTACATTCATACCATGAGCCTGTTTATCTCTCACTAGACACAGTGATCTCCAGAATGAAGACTTATGCTTCCGTGGATAAGACCCTATAGATCTTCAGCTTTGCCCTAAAAATTGACCTCTGACTTGGCTGCTTACATACAGTAGTAAAGGCACTTCACTCAACTCTATCTCCCCAGTTGGGTGCTCAGGGACTGTATCTGTTATATTTCACTGACAGTTACCTTCCTAGCACTTAGCACAAAGCCTGTGCAAGGCACACAAAAGTTTACTTGAACCAAGGAAACTTTTAAGAGTTTTCTGTACTCAGTCTTCCTCTCACTCTAATCTGAATTCTGCCCATCCAATTCTCCTAAAACATTCTTACTAAGGTCACAGAAAGTCCATAGACATGAATGTATTTGTATAATTTTATGGTGTGGGTCATAGGTATTATGCAGATGTGAAACCAATCAGCTGTGTATGACAGAAAAATATTAGTTATAAACGCCTACTTTTTATTTGACATGAGTAAATACTTTTTATTTATTTCCCATCTCTCAAATGTGTAACTTCGTTTCTTGCTACACTCCAGACTTAGCTTCCTGAGGTTCACAAAACAGGCCTTAAAGCTTCTTTCATTGCACCTTTGCAGGTGCTAATCTCTCTAGTGGGAATGTTTAACTTAATCTGTCATTTTGCCTGTCAAAATCCACTTCATTCAAGCCCCACTCGAATTGCAACTTCTTTTTTTTTTTTCTTTGTTTTTTTTTTTTGAGACAGAGTCTCACTTTGTTGCCCAGGCTAGAGTGAGTGCCATGGCGTCAGCCTAGCTCACAGCAACCTCAAACTCCTGGGCGATCCTGCTGCCTCAGCCTCCCAAGTAGCTGGGACTACAGGCATGTGCCACCATGCCTGGCTAATTTTTTCTATATATATTAGTTGGCCAATTAATTTCTTTCTATTTATAGTAGAGATGGTATCTCTCTCTTGCTCAGGCTGGTTTCGAACTCCTGACCTCGAGCAATCGGCCCGCCTTGGCCTACCAGAGTGCTAGGATTACAGGCGTGAGCCACCGCACCCGGCCCGAATAGACTTCTTACCGGGACCAAAAGTAATTCTCCTAAGTCCTATTAGGCTTTTGTTTTGTTTTGTTTTCATGTAGTGTTGTTTAAATACTTCTTTTGACCCATAAATATCTGTAGAGGTCTTGTCACAAGATGAACTTCAAAGTTTCTCAAGGGTTGTAACCATGTGTCAGGTGTTTTTTTTTGGTCTTGCACAATAGTGCCTTTAATGTAGAATTATCATAAACATCTTTTGGATGAGTGAGTATGATGCTTGCTCAGTCAAAATGTCATGTTCAGATGCTAATTAATTGATCATATGGTATTTAGTTTAACACTGTGACGAGTTGTTCTTAGTGGGTAAATTTTAAAGGCAATTTTCCTTCTATGTTGGGTTTTGTTATTTCTAGGAAATTAGCTGGGCACAGTGTCTTGTGCCTATAATCCTATCACTTTGGGAGGCTGAGGTGGGAGGATTGCTTAAGGCCAGGAGTTCAAGACCAGCCTGGGCAACATAGCAAGACTCCATCTCTACAAAAAATTTAAAAAATTAGCTGGGCATAGCGGTGCATTCCTGTAGTCCCAACTACTTGGGAGGCTCATGTGAGAGGATCACTTGAGCCTAAGACCTCAATGCTGTAGTTAGCTGGGATTGTGCCACTGCACTCCAGCCTGGGCAACAGAGCAAGACTCTGTCTCAAGGAAGGAATGGAGGGAAAGAGGGTGGGAAGAATCCTTTTTTATTTTTAACAAGTACAGTTGCCCTTAGAACAACACAGGTTTGAACAGCGAGTGTACACTTATACTTGGATTTTTTCCAACTAAATGTGGATCTGAACTTCTGTATTCTTAGGAGTTAAAAACTCTCCTTAAGAAAGGCTGACTTAAATTTTGGTATACACAGGGGGTCCTGGTACCCATTCCCTGAGTATACTGAGGGATTACTACAGAAGTAACTTATTTATTATTTTGCTACCTCCTTTTCCCTTTCTTTCTCATTTTGTATATCACTCTTAAAGCACCTGAACATTTATCTGGATATGTTTCATCAGTTAATTCCACCTTTTGGCTTTTAAGTATTAACTCTTCTGTAGACAAAGAGTATATAAGTATCATTTTAAGATTTTGAAACAGTAAAATCTGGTGCTGATGATAACTACTTTACCATTACAGTAAAAGTCAAATAAAGTAATATTTTATTAGAAAATTTCTGAAAGATAAAAATTTGCATTTATGAAGTATAATAGATAAGTATTGATAAAGATATTATGTGTTTACAACATTCTTCTACATTATGTTACTTCACATAATAAGTAATGCAAAAAATGCCCATATTTTTGGGAAATCTGTCTTTGTTGAGGGATAGAGACAGAGGATGCTTTTGGATAAGGGATCTGCTGTAATTGCTTTTTAAATAAGCTAGCAAATTCTTATTTGAGAAATAAACTTCTGATATTGGGCCAATACATTGTGGTACTTATTACAAAATAATTTACCTTGTAAGGATTCTTTTCTTATAACCAAAGAATTTGGTACACACAATGATTAGTCATAGTTTTAGTGAAGCTTAGCAGACTTTATGTTCTTAGGACTAAAAGGAGATGAAAACATTCTGTATTCTAGATCCAAACTGAATACCCTAGGATGTTTTTATAAATGGAAATACCACATTTCTTGTGCTCTTAATTCACAACTATAAAGTTTCCAACAAGCAAACAAATAGCAAATAATCATACTTAGAAAAGTTTCAAATGAAAAAGATTAAAAATTATATATAATAAATTTACATTTATAAATAGACATATAGTTGCATTGAAACGTGTTGCTATTATCTAATGATGTAATGATGTAGAAGTATATTAACTGGATAATATAAAAAATTATTTAACCTCTTAATATGTTTATCACTCTAAATTT
The DNA here is from genome assembly GCF_040939455.1 of Microcebus murinus. Lineage (NCBI taxonomy): Eukaryota > Metazoa > Chordata > Mammalia > Primates > Cheirogaleidae > Microcebus > Microcebus murinus. The sequence goes on along the minus strand of NC_134108.1, from coordinate 79,594,633 downwards.
GAAACTGTAATAAGGAATTGATCTGTCTACCTGCATTACAGAAACTGAAAATAGATGTAAAGCCTCTAATGAGAGAGGGTTTTTTAAAAGGAAAGGGTATTGATTGGAAACCCACAGGAAAAATAAAGCCACAAGATAGTTAATCAACTCTAGATGATTCAACCTGCTGCCAAAAATGCTAGCTCCTATTTACAGTTTCTACCTCAGGAAATTCACACAAGCTGTTACTCAGTTGTTTTTAAAAAGGAAAAACAAAAAAAATGAGAAGTTGTCATTTTAAGAAATGTTTACATAAAATTTCATGGAGATTATTTATAGAGTAGTATAAGATTCTGGGATCTTCAGCAAATCAGGGAAGAAAGCATACTAACTGATGCATATATTAGATGTATTGAGAAGGCTGATATAACTAGCAAAATCAGAGTAGGATCAGTTTACCTTCAAAATAAAAGTTTACTGTAGGTTCAGTTCTTTGGCTTTCTATACTGCCTAATAACTCTGTCTTCTCATGGATCATTCTTCATTGTCTCTTTCAAAGTAAAGACTGAAAAGTATTATATTTTATGAGAAAAAAAATCATTCACTTTCTTAAATCATGTAATTAATTTTAAAAATCTAATCTAATTTTTGTACACAGAAAAAAGTGAGGGAATAAATGCCTAAATTTGAATATTTTGATGTTGGCAATAAATGCATTGACCAGGTTGATAAAGCACATCTTTACCAGGATGTTTGAATTTGGTCTAAGTGCAATTACAAGTATTGATTTTAATTTCCAAGGTGTGTGTGGCGTGAATGATGGGTCCTGTGGTGCCTGAATCAAAGTGGCTCTGTAATAACAGAGCTCTGGCTCCCTTTTGCCAGTGGTGCTGGAGGCAGCAGCCTGTCTCCTCAAGACCTCTGCCTGTGCTTTCCTCTTCATATTCAACACGTCCTAGATTCGCTGCCCCAGATAGCACAATTCAGCCCACAGCTTTTTATTTTACTCTGTAAATGGCTTAGCGACGTTATTAAAAGTAATGCTAGTTGTCTATTCTTCTATTCTGCTTTTATATTTTTACGGTTGACACTCATTGCATGCCCTTTAGCTAAGCTTTTGAGAAGAGCCTATGTCCTGTAGAACTCAGCACTGAGCACTCTTCCTGGTACGTAAGAAATAAAAGCATTTTCCTTGCCCTGGGGTAGTTTGCAAGCTCATTTACTAAGCAGGATATCAACAGGCAAAGAACAATCCTCTTTTTATAGAACTTTACAGTTTACAGATCCCTTTCATGCTCACCATCCTGTGAGTGCAAAATTATCGAAAGCTTTTAAAATAACAGCCTGAAGAGATTAGGAAAGATTAGGAATGCATTAACTGAGGAAGGCTTCCTAAAGAAAATGACTTTTAAAGTTAAATGTAATATAAATACCTGCTCTTTAGTTCTCACAGTTTCCATAAACTTTAACATATTCTTTCCCATCCAGAAAATAATTGTGAGAATTAAATATAATTTTAAAGAAACACAAATATTTCAAATTTTACATGCATGGCACCTGAAATTTTAATTTTTTGTAGAATCTGTTTTTAGTAGCATATAATACAGCATTTGTCTTATTTATTCTTAGTTATATCCTACTCACCTCCCCAACGTATAAAAAAAGCCATTATTTCTGTTTTCAGCTTTACATTTTTTGTCCACCATTAAATATTTAGGTAACTAGGACCTGAAACCAGCAATTATTCCCTGCTGAACTTAAGTGGCTACTGTTTTTGTTCCCACTCATTACTGGAAATCATGTTTATGTGTTTATTCCCACTCATTACTGGCAATCATGTTTATGACACGTGTTATGTGTCATCTTATGTTATGTCAGTCATGTTTGTGTGATGCCAAACATTTATTTCATTCTCTGCTTATTAAGTGGTTAATAGTAGCTAATAAGAATGGCTAGTACTTGTTCAGCCCATATTATGTGACTGGTCCTATGTAAACTGCATGCTGTGCATGATCACATTTAATCCTGTCAACAACCCTATGAGGTTGCTGCAAGAGCCTATGACATAGGACAGTGATTATCTCTGGATTTTTCAAGGGAAAAATAGAAGCTGAGAGAAATTAAATGATTTGACCAATGTCACACAGCTAGTAAATGGCAGAGAGAATTTGAACCTTTGTCTGTCTGTGCCCAGAGCCTCTGTCCTTAACCACTATACCATATGGCCTGAGTATATTTAAAGTGCTGTTTTATAAGCTAGTTAAATGTGTAATTACCTATAAATATCCAGAATATCCAGCATCAGTGGTTAGCATTTTGTCATTTCTACAGAAGTTGATATAACTAGAGAAATATTTAGTTTTAGACTTAATTTTCCTTTACAGGGAGAAAATTACAAAATGTATATCTGCATAATTGTATCCCCTTATACTAAGCTGAAGCACACTACCACTATTTTTTCTTCTTTAGTGATATGCCTCACTTTATTCATCCCGTTTGACTCATCAGGAAACTGAAACATAGAGGTTACATAACTTGCCTGAGTTCACCTACTGAGGGCAGAGCTGGAATTTGAACCCAGCAGTTGGGCCACAGTCTGTGCTATAAATGGGGCGTGTAATTGAAGTTGGCACCAGAAGCGACACTGTCCACAAGCCACCTGAGTCTGCACCGTTGCACTGCACAGCATCCAGCAACCTGATGGACAGTGCTACCTAAAAGTGTGCAAAAACTCAAACACAATCGAATTTCATTCCTCGTTGGTTTAACAAAAATGAGTTTTTTAGACATCTGTGAGTTTAGTAAATTCCACTGGGTTTTCCTATTGAGAAGGGAGTATATGAATATGAGACCAAATCTCAAATTATGCAGTCTTCTCTCAAAGTAGTATGTCGTATACAGAATGGTGCTGGTTTTTCTGTGCACCATGTTGCTGCTTTCTGAGGATTGAAGATGTTATCAAAAAAAAAAAAAAAAAAGATTTCTCTGGAATGGGGGGAAAGGAGGTGGAAAAGGGAAATGAGGGAAGAAGAGATTAAAAGACTGTGTGTACAAACATGTAAGAGATTCCCTTTGGTCCACATTATTTGAACTGTGTGTAGTAAGGCACTGGGATAAAACACTGTTGCTCCTACAGGAGAAGGTAGTGTGGCTGTGAGGAAAGTACGAGGCAAATTATCCACAGGGGTCACCTAATAGTGCCTAAACCAAGATCAAGTTGGTTGTATTGGGGCAGAGATGGAAAAGTGTTCATTCATATCTTAAAAAATGCCTCTGTATACCTATCAGAAAACTGGATTCATTTGTTCTGCTTATTTCACTGATTCATTTATCCACAGGGCTAAGCCTAATTAGAGATATTAATAAAGGATGAGTTTATTGGGTATTTACTATATACCAGACTGGCACAATTCTAGCACTTTAAAACAGGTACCATTATTATCAACATTTCTTAGATAAGGAAACTCAAGCTCAGAAAGATTAAATAATTTTCCCAGGATTATATAGCCAATAATTGATAGGTTCAGCATTCAAAAGGTAGAATTTATATTCTTAGCCATCACACTATACTATCATCTTCAAGTAACTTAGTATATTAGTTAACATAATTCTAGTTGCTATGAATATTGACCCTAAAATATATAAAGGCTCAAATTCAATAAAATTCTATTTATTGTTCATTTAACAGTTTGAGGCAAGTCCCTATGGTTGGCAATTAGCTCTCCTCTGTGCAGTGGTTCAGGTACATTACATTTATGCCTTAATATAATAGAGAAAGTGTATGTGATCCTTGAAAGCCTTGTTCTAGAAGTGCCACACATCATTCCTGTTAATATTCTTTGCACTGCCTAGATGCTGGGGGCGGGGGCTGGGAAGTACAATCCCTGGCTGAGCAGCCACTCACTATACTATGAATTCTGTACAGTGGAAGGACACAAACCACTAACTGGCTCTCACACACACGACTTTAAATAAATTTTTCATTATAACTAATTAAATCATTTGAGAGTTTAAATTATTTTCTAAAGTAGAGTCTGAAAATACTGGTCATTTCTTATGTTACTCTAAAACTGCTTTCTTATGCTGCATTGCCAATGCACTTTGGGAGCCTCTTTATCCCAGGTACAAAGCCTGTCAGATTCCAAAACTGGCCCCAAGATTTCTATTCATTCCTCAATTTTGAATTTTCCTAGCCGCTTCTGACTCTTGGAGTCCAGCTCCTTCTGTGCCATACCACATAGACTATGTAAATCTCAGCCATTTCTTTGCTTTTTAAAACAAAACAAAACAAAACACTTTGCTTTTCCCCAGGCTTTATGAGTTTAATAGATTTTGATGACGATTCTGTTGGTAATGGGGAGTATTGAAGGAAAAAAGGTGATGGAAAAGTAATCATGTCACAAAACACGCATTATTTTTCACTCTCTTTTTATGTCTTCTCTCCCTCACATCTGCTGCTCTATCACTTCTCCTGACTTGTCTATGTCTACAAATAACAGACATGTACGTTTGTATATCATTCACTCTTCCAAGTTGTTTTATAAATATTAATTTATTTAATATTTATAATCAGCCTATGAGGTTATGTTCTATTATGATTTTTCTTGTTTACCAGTGAGGAAACTCAGGTGTAAAGATTAAGTGACTAGCGGACATCAGAGATAGGATTTAAACTAGGCTGTTTGACAACAGAGTCTGTCCTTTTAACCACTAAGTTATTCTGCCTCTCATTGGGGATGGTTTTCACACTAAGGAAAATTCTGTTGCCAACTCTTAAGCTAGAACTACATTTTGTTAAATTTATTCCTGACACTAAGCCAATTTTTAATCTCTTAAGTATTTGCTGTAGTTAAAATAATTGTAATGACTACATAGCACTTCTTTAACAAAAAAGTAAAATGTGTTATGCAGTCTGGCACTGGATAGTTCTTACATTTTGTTCCTTAGAAGTTTTGTATCCCATGCATAGTTAGTTCTTAAGAGTGAGAGGGTTGCTATTGATTGTTTTAACTATAGAGGATTTGATTTATTTGTAATTTTTCCTAGTATTATTTTGCTATCTAGAAAATAAAGATATTTATGGATATATTTAGTTTTATTCACCTTGCATTTGTAAACCCATAAAACATGTAGCCACATCCCAGTTTACTTGACATCCTCTTTAGTTATTTAGTTACATAAGTCTAGAACATAAGTCTGGTCCAAGAAGTAAGTCTACATATCACCTGAGGCCTGCCCAAAGTGCCATCATCTGGTATGGTAAACAATACAATGTAGAAAGAAGAATGAATACTCTCACTTTGTATACTTAGCTAAAATTTTATTTTCTTTTTTTAAATCATTGCTGTATCACTTTATAATTTTTTACAAAATGCAAATAAGGGGTTAAAGGGACATGCAATTATTTCTAGTCAATCCATAATGATTTCATGTTGTCTATAAAGTTTACGTATTTCAGTACCTCTACATAAATCCCTTCAAGTATTATAATTTAGCATACCCTTTTTAACAAATTAGCTTTTCATGGGAGATTTACTATGCCACTATTACAACTAAACCATAGTTTTTCAAAATAAGAAAATTTATGTATTTTCTTACAAAAACTTATAGAATTCACATTTAGTAAGTTACTAAAGCAAAAATAACCCAGAAAATGATGGCATTATAATATATTTAGGCTTTGAAAGAATTTTAATTCTTAAAATTATTGCCCTTTGATTATGTCTTTTACCTTTATATACAAGAGTCTAATTGTGTTATTCTTTTCAGCCATGAAGATGGCTGAAAACACCCTTATGATAAGCAGTCAGTTTTTCACACTGACATTGTGCAGCAATTATGTTCTCAAGTTAGAGACTGTTGCCATGTCAAGAGATACTGGATAGTCACCTCCAAGATTGCATGACATTTTAACAAACATATATGTCTCCCATCTATAATTTCACAGTAGTTCATTACTATAGTTAAATGAATCTTTGGGCTCTCTGTTCATCATTTTCTTGTATCTCCAGTTCTAAACCCATTATTTATATCCCATTTTTCCTTCTTGTTCCCACAAAAATAATTGAGTCATAAATAAGATTGGCTGATGAAACACACTTTTGACATGTCTATCAAACAATAATTACTCCTGGTGTTGATTCTCAGAAGATTCTGTTGACATTTACTAGATAATTATTTGGCTCAGACATCTCAAAAAATAGAGAGTGGATTTCATCATTGACATTAATTCTTCCACATAATCTTAAAGGTGATCCCAGCCCAATATATTAAGCTGTCTAGTGACACTCCAAAAAAGGGTTAACATTGTATATCCAATCAGTGAACATGTCTCCAAGATATGTCCACCGTATGCTGACTCCAGGCCTTAATGCTATCTTCAGAACATGTTGTTTCCTATCTGTGGAATACGTGAACTAAGAACTACTTTGACTCCCAATCACTAATCTCCAAAAAGACTTGATAATATATGGTTTGCTTTCTTGAATTTAGAAATGTACTGCTGAGGTAGGTAAAAATTAATTAATGAATAATGTTATTTGTTTCTTAAACTCTTCTACTAATGGGCCTCAAAGGACAAAAGAAAGTCTGTGCATATTTCCAGAAAGACTGAGGGCATAACCTGACACACCAGCTAAAAGAGGAGAATTAAGTCTTGAATTTTATCTTAAAATCATGAGACTAGCTTTCCACTTACCATATGCCCATGTTTATTTTACTATAAAATTCCCCAAAATATTTCAGTAAGTATAGAAGAGCATTCTTCTCTAAATTCCATGTTTATCCTGTAACTTTTAATGTCCTTTAAAACACTGCTTAATTCCCCCTACGAACATAATACAGAATTTTAAGCCTAGACATATATAACCGTGAGTGAAAGAGCACAGAGTTTTCACTGCAGTCTGTGACTATAGAATAAAGCACACCTAACTAAAGAGCAGAGATATCAAACTTTTCATCTGGCACCAAAATCTAACTCTCTGAACTAATTCAGTAATTCATGCAGGGTTCAATTTAGACTGTAGCCTAAAAGAATAAAGATTCTTTCTTATGGTGCCTCCCTGGAGAAAAGGCTTTTCTGTAGCCTTTCAGGTTCTAGATTGCTTTGATGTTTAATCCTCAACTAGGCTCAGTTAGAGGGCAGGTGGTTCCAGCACTTTGAGCTGAAATGTTCTGGTAGCAAAATGAGGGCATCCTGCAGTTCTACCATCCCCTTGCTAGGATGTAGGACCAGTTCTGTTGCTGAGTGATGCGTGTACACGGAGAATTGTACCACCCCCTGTGCTGGAAACTTTATGGGTAGAATATTTTAAAGTATAAACAATAGACTTATGGGATTGTTCTGTATGTATGTATGTTTACCTATATTAGAATATGTCCTGTTCTAAAGGTCAAGAGGCCTGGGTTTTAGACCTCTCTCTGCCAGATGCCACCTGCATGACTTTGATAATTTTCTTCACCTATTCAACCTCATTTTTCTCAGCAGCAGAATAATAGGATTGGGTTATATGGGGTCTCTAATACTTCCAAGTGTACAGTTCACAGACTGTTTTATAACTTGTTTTGTACAACAGTGACTTTGATCAAAACCTTCTTGTTCTTTACACATATATAATATTCAACATTTAGCATTTCTATAAACTTGGAACCAACCTTGCTAATAACAATATCTCAGTCATAATACCACTTTTCTGAAATTGGTAATTGATAATAATTGCACTAAAAGTATTAGTTACCTTTTTCATTTTTTCTAAATACAAAAATGTGTTGGTTCCAATTATTTATAGAGATTGAGAGACTGAAAAAAAAACTATTAACACTTTTTACTTAAGGGCAGTGCTCAACTCCATCATGTTTCCCTTTCACACATCATATATTGATTTCCCTAAAACATAGCTACTCCTTTAGATAATAGTTCATTTCAACAATATCACCACCTTGTCTGTACAACACAGTTGAATATCAAACCTATTAATTGCTTGATTTGCACAGTTCTATGAATTTGGTTTTTTTTCTTTTGCAATTCATCATAGAATTGAAGGAAGAAAAGAAAGACAAGAAAAGGGTTGTGCTGTGATAGTGATATAAGAAACATAGGCATCATAAATTATAATCCAATAAAATATAATCAAAGACTATGTCTAACAGGCAAGGTGAATTAATAAAAGTGATGGAAAGATCTTTACAATTCTGCTGTGATATCATTATCTCTGAAAACCCTTAGTGAGTCTTTTTCTAATGCAAAATAAAGCTTAAATTTGTATGAAAACTGGAAGAAATATTTAGAAGCACCTCCTGAGATTCCAGAATTTCTGATTAGCAAAAGATGCTTTGATAAATTCAAGAGAAATTCTTGTGTTTGCAGTATATTAAACTTACTAGGAATTATACAGGGACAGAGGAAGAAGAAATCTATTTAAATATTATTCTCTGAGGTACAAACACAAAAAGGGAGGCCATTAAGTTTGTCGAGGAAGAATATGGGTTCTGAAATACTTGTATTCTAATGAAAGGAAGATTTTAGTATGAAAAGATGAAGAGAGAATGTAACCAATAGAACCTGGTCCTTGAGAAGGCAGGAGGGATCACATCCAGCGAGAGAGGGTACACCTTTTGCACTGTGATGGGAGAGGAGGAGGAAAAGGATCAATATGGGAAATTTAGTGGCACAATGACCTTCAGGCACACCAGGCTCTTCTACCTATGTGGTACCTAAAGCCATAGGTAGGTTTTCAATACGTTGACTGCCCTCAGGGTGCATAAGAGAGCCTCAGCCATGAATTGCAGATCAGATGGGACAACCTCAAAGAAGCTACCTAAGGGTCATTCTCACCACACATTCTTCTGTATTCTCTAAGCTTCATCTTCACATTTAAGTTACACCATTAAAGAGCAGTGTACTTCAGTGAGCAGGTATATGTATTGCTACCCCAAAGGCCAGGGGAGGTGAGAGGCTGAGGGAAGAGGCTGACAAATTCAACTTCTCAGAAGGAAATATTTAATAGTGACTTACAAACAGAAATGATATCTTGGGCAGCCATAAGATGGTAGATCTCCCAACACCCTCTCCAGAAAGTATTCTTTATATAGCAAGCTTTTAGGGTAAAGCATGTGCAGATTGTTATAACTTCAGACTTTCTTGCCAAGACTTATGACCACTGGGGAAGTTAGACAAGCATCTTTATGAGGCGTTATATATACTACAGGCATCGTTTAAAGACTTTACTGCAGAGCATATTGATATGTAGGGGTTAACCATTGGTCATTATGGTGGTTTCACTTAAGTATGGCATCACTCTTGCCATGCAACAGGCTGTTTTCCTCTGAGAAATTTATCTTCTTTTCCAGAGAGTGACCTTCTCGAATTATCACAAAGGTGGTTAGGTACATCTTCAATGACCCACCTTAATATTGAGCTTTCATGCCATAGCATAAATAACAAAGCTTATTAAATTAAAATGTAGTACCCATGGAGTCTCCAAAACCTCTCTAGGGCAAGGAAACTAATTTATTATTATATTTTGTGTGCATTAATTTCAATTAATGTGTAAAATACCAAAGGCTTCTGTCCATTTGACAAGAATTTCCCTTCAAAGGTCATGTGAAAAAAGTAACACTTATAATACATAAATCACAAAGTCAAAGTGCTTCCCAGGGTTGAGTTTCAAATATACATTGTTATGTTTCAAAGTAACTCTTTTCTCATGAGCACATATCTGAAGAATTATTGTTAAAAATCATGAAACTGGCTCAATGTGTAAAACATTTATTTTACTCAACTTTCTGAAAGCATCTTGTATCCTTTTAACTACATAGATCTTTGCATAGAACTTAATATGCAATCGTTTTCATAGATTTCTAACACAAGTTAGAAATATATAAAATTTATCTGGTAAGTTTATTTGCCTTATTTGAAATGATGAGGCTAAAACATAACAATTTACAAATCAGTTTTGATCATTCTCCAAGTTCAAATTTTGTGGCCATCTCAAATTCCCAAGCAGAGATAGCTATCCTCTTATGTTTCATCCCTCCCCTCACCGCACCTTGAAAAGCAACAAATAGCATCCAGCTTTTCTATTACTTTTGATATGTATCAAATAATAGATTATAAACACCCTCTGAATAATCACATTTAATGCTATTATATTTTCAAGTTTGCATTTGCATAATATTAATTTATGGTATATTTTATCACATACCTTCTGACCAGAGAACTCTGTCTGTATGTAAAATGGTCTTCCTGCTAGCATCAGCCTTCAAGCATATATGGAAATGATATTAGTCAGAATCTCTATCTGTGAGAAAATGCAAAGTCTGCAGTACAATGTTATTCAAGGTATAAACATATAAATACCAAATTATAATGTTAATGTCATAGCTATTGGCCTTTTAGGTGTCAGATCCTGTCCTGGGTGCTTTACTTATATCATTTTCATTCCTCCCAGCAAACTGAGCAATTTCCATCTTACATAAGTGGAAACTTAAACAACTTACCAAATATTATATCCATGCTATTGTTTGGATTTAAATGTAGGTTTCTGTAGAGTCTTATTAAGGGAAGAAAATATATCTATGTGTTTTTATGTGTGTGTGTGTGTGTATATATATATATATACACACACTATATATATATATTTATATATACTATAGTATATATACATACATATACTATATATACATATATTTTTTGCTATATGTATCTGTAGATATAGCACAAATACCTAAACATAATAGAGATAAAGACAATGTTTTGTTTTTGTGTATAGTTCTTTAGTACTTAGTAAATATTTGACTTAAAAATGACTATTTTCTTTAGGTATAAACATAATGTTTATAGTAGATACATTTCCTATCCTTAGAAATCCTCTATTTAAATGGTAGAGTTTTTTTTAACAAAATTTTTTTGAAACCTTCTATAATATTCTCAGGATTCATATCATGAGGTTATTATAAATAATAGGTAATTTCAGGGAACTCTCTTTTGTAAAGTGATAATTTTTTGAGTCATCTCCTGGTGGGGCAGTGTATTTGTTTCTTATTGCTGTTATAATAAATTAGCACAAACTTACTGGCTTTATCTTATTCCAGAGATCAAAAATCCAAAGTGGATGGAAGCGTCAGCAGGGCTGTATTCCTGCTGGAGACTTTAAGGGAGGATCGATCCATTTTCTTGCTTTCCCAGTCTCTCGGGGCTGCCTACTTTCCTTGGCTTACCGCCTTCTTGCATTTTTCAAAGCCAGCAATGGCTGACCGAGTCTTTCTCAAATCACATCACTCTGACTCTTCTGCTTCTCTCTTCCTCTTATAAGGACTGTTGTGATCACACTGCCTCCACCCAGACAATATAGGATAATCTCCTTTTTTTTTTTTTTTTTAATTTTGTTTTTTTAGAGGCAGAGTCTCACTCTGTCACCCAGGCTGGAGTCCAGTGGAATAATCATAGTTCACTGCAGTCTCAAACTAATCTTATTTTAAAGTCAACTGATTAGCAAGCTTAATTTTATCTGCAAGCATAATCCCAATTGCCATATAACATAGCATAACATATTCACAGGTTATAAAGACTAGGACCTGAACATCTTTTGGGGAAGTATTATATTACTTACCATAGACAGATTTAGGTTTTGTAGGATCTAAAGTTTATAGAAAGCCCTCTTTAAGAAAATGAACAAACACAATTATAAATACAAAGCTAGACACTAAATGTATATGTATGTATAATGAAGAAAAACAAAATATAGCCATTAAAAAGTGAATTTCATAAATATATACCACAAATTTTATCCTCAATTGTTTAATATACCTGTACATCACATAAAACTGCATATAAAAATGCTTCATTTGATACTTTTATATTTTTGACTAAATTAAAAATAAATGGGTAGAACCCTTGCCAAAGTTTGGTTTCTAACGAACTCTTTATTTATCTTTATTTGTATTATATTCTCTATTAGCTCAGTTGTCAATTCCTTGTGTTCTGGGCGATGTAACACAGATTATGGAATTTGGGGCCAGAAGACCTTGGATCAAGTCCCTGCTCATTCTTTCCTTCAAAATATGTTCATTAAAAATCTGATACATGCCAGGCACTAGGCCGGGCTTGGAGAATACAGTAATAAGCAAGATAGACATGCTTCTTACTCTCATGGGTCATATAGTGTAACAAAAGGACAGACATAGGATAGTCATCTCAAGTAAATTAAATGTTATAAAGAGGAATAGAGCCCCACAAGAGTCCTACTAGACTATTGGTCATGAGGTCTACTCCAGGACCTGAGGGATGAGGCAGAGTAAGGTAGGCAGAGAGGAATAGTGCAGGGGGAAGGAGAGAAACTCAGGCAAAAGGAATATTATGGACAAAAACTTATGATAAAAAATGTAATACTAATTCTGAGGACATGAAAGAAGGTCAGAACCATAGAGTATAGGGAGAAAGTGATGCAAGAACATTCTTGAGAGCAACTTGGGGCCAGATCCTACAAGGCCTTGCGACCATGTTTAAGATTTTGGTTTCATCTTAAATGCAGTAGGATGCCATTGAAAGGTTTTAAACAAAGGTGTGGCATAATTTGATTTAAAGCTTTTCCTGTTTTCTTTGGAGAATGGGGCTGAGGCAGGGGGAAAAGGCAAGAGTGGATGCAAGGAAATAAGTTAGGATGAAAAGAATTATTTGGAGTTGAAATATAAAGACTCAAGTTATTAAACTACCTTCTCAAAAGGATTCTGGTATGTATGCCTTTTCATTGACAATGACTCCTTTTTTAAGAAATGTTATTCATTAAGCACTATTTAAGAATACATAAAAGGTAGGAAGCATACCAGATAGGTTGCTTTTGTGCTGAAACGCATTCATACTCTGTTCTTTGACCAAGTGTTTACATTTTATTTCCAGTTGTGTAATGAACACGGTTTCCCTAAATACAAACATTTCAGACATCAACAAACTAGTTAAGAGGATAACTGGGGAATTAGGAAGCTCCTTCCCAAATCCTGCCAGGCCTCCTTTAACAGATTTTAAAGGTTATCTGATTTAGTCCTTGGAGGTGGTGTGAGGGAGGAGAGGTAACCTCACCCAGGCAGCCTCCCTTTCCCGTGGGCCTAACACTCCTTCCTTTTAAGACTTATGGTGCCATCTTCACTTCCTACCATGGAACATAACCTTGTCTTTAGATGAGTCTACTGGCATCAGCTCCTCCACTCTGGTCCTTTCCTTCTGCCTTTTCAAGCCCGGCAACAGGCCAAACCCTCTCTCCTACTCCAATTAATATAACTCTATTCTGGCTTTCCTATTTTTCTGCCATAAGATTGCCAGTGTCATAGTTTTTGTTTTCTGTATGGTTTTGTGTATTGTTAACTTTGTTACACTCTTTCATAATAGCCTAGTGCCCTTTCTTATACATTATGACAAGTAAATATATCACTGGGATACATTTCTTAGTTGAAAGGTATTATTATTATACCTTTAAAAATAGTCAAGATGCTTATCCATATAAAAATTATCATTTTATAGAGAATGTTATACGAAGGAGGCTCTGCTATAAGTGCATTTCTCACATGCTGCTCATGACTTCTTAGTCATTTATGATTTATATCAAGTAAAAGTTATATCATTCTAATCTTTATAAGATCCTAATCAATCAATGAGTGGATTAATAAAATGTGATATATGTATACCATGGAGTACTACTCAGCCATAAAAAAAATTGTGAACTAATATCTCTTGTATTATCCTGAAAGGAGCTGGAGCCTATTTTTCTAATCGAGTATTACAGGAATGGAAAAACAAACATCACATGTACTCACCATTAAATTGGTACTAATCGATCAAACTTATGTGCACATATGGAAGTAATATTCATTGGGTATCGGGCAGGTGGAGGGGGAGAGAAAGATAAACTCACACCTAATGAATGTAGTGTATGCTGTCTGGGAGATGGGCATGCTTGTAGCTTTGATTCGGGTGGTGCAAAGTCAATTTATGCAACCAAAGTATTTGTACCCCTGTAACACTCTGAAATTTTAAAAAAAAGATACTAATCAATTAACTACTTAATAAAAACTTGTCTACATTTCTCAAATATTGGCTAAACCACATAGCTCTCCAGCCTTACAAAGTATAGTAAGCTTCTCTTTGGCAATTGTATTAGTTGGGCTCCCCTAAAAGCAGACCCTGAAACAAAGATTTGAGTGTAAGTAGTTTATTTGAGAAGTAGTCCCAGGAAAGCACCAGTATGGATTATGAGGAAATGAGACAGAGAAAGAAAGTCAATAGAAGGTGTGTTAATTATCAGATTACTGCTGTGGCCAGTTGGGGTTCTCTGAGGAAACGGTAGCATTTATCCAAGAACTCCTATTTGTCATTGGCTGAGGATTACTAGCAGAGTCATTAACTTCCTGCATTTGAGGCCTGCTTGCCATGTTGGCCCAGATGACTACTCAATTGGAAGGAGCCCTCAGCAGACAGTTGCAGATGCTTGCAGTAAGACAGCATTCTTACCTACAGGAATAGCAACTGCCAAGGGGACGTGGCCCAGAAACAAGCAGCATCTGTTCCTGTAGCCTTCTACTCCAGGTCTCCACCTAGAGTTGTGCAGTGTAGGCTTTTCACAAAGGTGCCCAGCCAGTGGAGTTTCTATAGCACAGAGGTGCTCTCTGCCTGGTCACAAGTTCTATGACATTATTCCCACTTCTCCTAATTTGCCCCAAATTTTCAGTATTCACTTGTGGAAGCCATTCTTTTCCTCCTCTATCTGTGCCTTCTATTTCTTGTTGGAGTCTCCTGGCAGGATCTCAACGTTGTGAATATTCCATCTTTGTCCAGGACACTCCATTGTGGCATTCCACATGGATATGGCTGCCCTCTATAAACCTATGTAAGTATTTCAAATTCTAAGAGGCAGATACATTATTTACCAGATACCACTAAGTTGAACTTTTCCATTCCTTTCCATTTCAATTTTAATAAGAGTCTAATTGAAATACCAAAATATCACTTGCAACTGTTTGGAGGCAAGCTTAGTTTAAATTGTATTGGTCTACAATACAATCTATGTAGTTTCTAAGAAACTATATAATGGGTACAATGGACACTATTTGTGTGACATTTACATTAAAAGCCCAGACTTCAGCACTGTGCAATATAACCATCTATCAAAATTGCACTTGTAACTTCTGAATTTATACAAATAAAAAAATTACAAAAGTTTAAAAAGAAAAAATAAATACATAAAAAAATAAAAATAAATTGTATTGGTCTACTTCTTATATATATACATTGACTATATAATTTATCATCCAAACTGGAATATATGAGATTAGTAAGAGGACACTATTAATAATATGCCAGAACAACGGGCATAAACCAGGATTATCCTGTGTTAATCAGGAAATATGATCACTCCACTGCATTTTACCCATTCATGCTGTTAACACTCCCCTGAAGGGAAGAGGAAAAAGCAGAACACCCTGGATTCTAATCCTTTTAATTCCTCAGTGCCATTATGGAAACGAGGAGGAGCCATCAGGGAAATGCTGCTATGGTAAAGTGTTCTCTTGCCGCCATATTCCTTCCCACAATATGGTGTTATGGAAAGAGCTTGAAGAGCTTACATAGGTTTTAGAAGAGTTGGGCCTTAGAAATTTGCTTTTGTTTGGGAGATTTTGTTTTTGCTGTTGATGGTATGGAGTTTTGCCACTTACTATTAATACTACTTAACCCTCTGAGCCTCGGTTCTCATGCCTTTAAAATATAGGAATACCAGTATCAGAGAAACATGATGAGGGTTAATTAAAATGTGTGTAAAGTACTGAGTATAGAGCATGTAAAAATGCTCAACAAAAGTCAGAACCTTTTCTTTTACAGTGTTTTCCCACTTCCAATGCCCTAGTGTTTATCTCCTGACTGGAGGATGGGATGTGAAAGTGCTTAGGGAAAGCAGCTAAAACCTATTTAATAAGTGCATCTTGAAAGTGAGATTTTTTTTTTCCTTTTTTTTTTTTTTGAGACAGAGTCTTTCACTTTGTTCCCCAGGTTAGAGTGAGTGCTGTGGCGTCAGCCTAGCCCACAGCAACCTCGAACTCCTGGGTTCAAGCGATCCTTCTGCCTCAGCCTCCCGAGTAGCTGGGACTACAGGCATGCGGCCACCGTGCCCAGCTAATTTTTTCTATATATTTTTAGTCGGCCAATTAATTTCTTTCTATTTTTTAGTAGAGATGGGGTCTCACTCTTGCTCAAGCTGGTTAGGAACTACTGACCTTGAGTGATCTGCCCGCCTCGGCCTCCCAGAGTGCTAGGATTATAGGCATGAGCCACCACGCCCAGCCGAAAGTGAGAATTTTGAAAGCTTTAGTGTATTAAATGTGTATTACAAGTTCCAAGTGAGTGCAATGCAAGAGATGGATATGGAACCTTCCTCTTCCCCATATAAAAACCATTTAGAAGAGTTTGTCCTGGAAATCATGGATTATCCCTAGGCTTTACTTTCCTGATGTTTCTTACATGATTAGGGAAGCTATATGGTATTTAATAAAGTAAGCAATATATTTTCATTTCATTTCATTTAAATGTATATTTTTATATACTTTCTTTAAAATTATTTGACTAGCAGTTTTCAAATTGTGTCTATTTAGCAGTTTTCAAATTTATGAGCTGATACATGGAGAATTTACTTAGTGATTTTGCACTTCATGGTCTTATAATAAGCTATAGAAAAAACACTCTCCACAGAAGCAATTTAATCACACTGTGTATGTGTTTGAGAAAGGGGAGGAGGGAGGAAAAGGAGGAGGGGAAAGAGAGAGAGACAGGGAGAGAGGGAGAGAAGACTTCACAAAGAGCTCAGATAGATATTCCAGCCAGAGACAGCACAAGTTATTTAAACCAGGTCAAAGCTTCTTTGGTGTTCAGTTTTCCCCTGAGAACAATTTCATGCTGATTCTTAATTTTTTCAAGATACACAAGGTAAGTCTATGTTCTATGTATGTATTTACTAAGTTCTAAGAGGAGTTTGTTAATTTTATAACTTTTCATAAAACCAAAACCAAAAGCCAGATTTCTCTATTTGTCTGAAGCCTTAGTGATGTGTAACAGTTCTCAAACAAAGATAGTGTTATGCTTGAAGATTATCAATAATTAAATGAAAATGCAAAAATGTAAAAATTCTGCAGTGGATTATAGAAGGATGTTTCATCTGTATATTTATTTATAAAATTATAATGTCTAAATATGATTAACTTTAAAGCTAGACTTACAGATTTTTAAAGCTGAATTTGAATTGAGCAATGTTTAAACTCATTAGTACCAAAACATACATCTTAATGTTTTCCCAAAGTTATATTTTTATTTAAAGCAGTTTTATTCCTATTTAAAATTGTGTCAACTATATTATACACAGTGTAGCCCCTTTACAAACAATTAAATCAAATACGTAATGTAAGTATTTCTTTTGGAAATTCAAAAGTATATTTACTTTGCATTTTGAAATTATAAATCACATTTTGTATTTAGGCTCCAGTAATTTTGCCTTTTATTTTGTTATATTCAGGCAAGAACCAGAGAAATGTAACTTTTTAAATCAGAAGAAAACCTATATGTTAAGAATTTAATGAAATTTCAAAAATAGATTTATTTTGTGCTTTCAGATAATTTATGGAGAGAAGTATAATCTGATATATCTTTCATAATTCATTTTCTTATTCACTCATATACTGATGTCACCAACAGTGACAACTGGTTGAAACTGAAAGTGTACTATTGTCATCATTAGAGTTTGTACCAAGCCACTCTGAGAACTCTCTAGAAAATGAAAATATTATAAATATGTATTCAAAAATAGTGCTTTTCTCCAAAGACTAAACATGACATTTGCATGGTAACATCAGTATTTGTCAGTAATTTCATTTCTTACATCTTTAGGACTCTAAATCAAAATCTGATGGAGGATGCTTTTGCATATGAAGGTTTTTATAAATAATCAAAGAAGAGTCTTCTGCATATTTCTTGTGTATTATGTTTTCATTTTATATTCTGAGTAATACTTATATGAAACTAATTCCTAATGTTTAGTTTCATTTAACATTTAACTTCAGAAGCAGGGCTTATCCATGGAATAAAGGCATAAATATATTTAGGATGGCTATAATACATTTGTGATTTATAGCTTTCCCTCCCCTAATTCCCAGTTTAGTTTCAGTTATTTGTCTTGAAGTATTCTTAAAATCTATTTGGTTTTATGCCATCTTCATAGTTAATGCAGTAAAATGTCCTCTTGCTTCTTATCTGTGCTTATTATTTATAAGCAGTGAGAAATTATTTTTTAATGTAAGTAAAATAAGTTCCTTTTTTCTCCCTCACATTATAAACTTGGTATGAAACCAAAAGTACAGAATCAATGTTGTCTGGAATTATTTTATTTACCTGGCTGACCAATTAATAAGACCTCTTAGGATTTCTATGAAAATTATACACAGTTAATGCTCTACATTTTAGTTATTAAAATTCAGTCACCTAGTCATTCAATAAACACTTGCTGGGTACCACTCTTCACAAAGTACTCTGACAGAAGAGTGTTGAGGGGAGAAAACTAGAAGCATGTATATTCAGATGACAAGTTACATATAAGTGAAAGATTTTTATTAAAAGTTTATTAAGTTAACCTAAGTGTTCATAGAGTAATTCATAGTCAATTTCCAATTTATTTATAGGGAAATAATCAATATAGGAGTTTAGGGAACAATATAACTATAACTAAGGCTGGTCAGAGTAGTTTGTAAGAAGAGATGCTTTGATTTGATTTTGAAGGATTGGTGACAAACAGACAAAAAGGACATCCCAGGCAAATGGGATGATATAAGGAAAAACTTAGAGGCAGAAAATGTCAGCTCAAGAAGAGGGAACAGGATGTAACCAGCTTGGTTGGAGCATAATGTTATTGTCAGGGAGAAGAAAAAGGTAAATATGGCAAAGTTGGTGGGAATCAAAAATAGGAACACTTTAAATGACATGCTAGACTATGGAAGACCCATTAAAATTGGAGCAAGAGATCAACATGCCATCTCTATGTAAATCATTCTGTCATGGTTATACAAAGCCAACTTAAATGATAAGAATCTCAATATGGGGAGACCAACTGAAATAAAAATGGAAGGACTATAGGAGATAGATTATGGACTCTAATCATACCTACAAAATACCTTCGCAGCAACCTCCAGATGTGTGTTTGATGGAAACCCCTGATGAACTGGGGACTGCAGCCTAGCCCACTTGATATATTGGGAAACTCCAAAGTACCATAAACTATAAATGTTGCTAGGATTCTAGGTGGAAATAGCCAGAACTCTACTGGAAATTAAGAGTTGAAATTCATGAAACAATTTCACTGAGATTGGAGATACCACCATGTGAGTTATTTCACATAAAGATGATATCCACATAGTCAAGAGAGTTAGGGAAATCTGCAGAGAAAGCTGTAGAAATTATTATTCGTCAAAGTTGAATTCTTGGGAGAAACTATTTTCAAGACGAAGAAAGAAGAGTTAACTAAAAGATAAAGAGGAAAATGCTGAAAGAGCTAAGAAAAGAACCATAATAGCATATGGTCTTAACTGTTCCTCTCTTTGCCATATTTCCTCACTGGTTTTCCCAGATTTCCAATGGGGCATGGAACATTGCTGATGGTCCCCCTGCTTTTCTCCTGTATTTGGGGATCTTGCTGCCAGAGATTCAAGCAGAATTAGCCCTGAGAAAAGGCCAGTGATTTTATTATGAACTTTGAAGGCACAATTTAAGTAAGATAGATAAAGACTATAGGTTGCAGTTATTTCAAGACATTGTAGATAATAATGAATTAGAAGTATAACTTATGATTACTTAATGAAGAGGCTCCCAGGACATTTGCTCCCAGAGCCTTGAATGCCCTTTCCCTTCCTCATCTGTCCAGCAAATTTTCTTTAGCTTTCAAATTATAGCTCAAGTATCTCCTCCTTTAACTCACCCCAGCAGAGATGCTGACTTCCCCCATGTCCTACCTCTCACGTAGGCATGTTTTATACTTCTGATCCTACTGAAATAGAATTGCTTATATGGCATTGCAAGCCAAGTTGTAAGCTCCTTTTAATGTTGAATCTACACTGCCCATATAACAATACCCTTTAAGTGCTTAATATATATTTGGGAAATAAAGGTATGAGTATGCATAGATCTGAGAAAACAATAGGGTATAGAAGGCAGACCTACATATGTTAATAAGCAGCTTGTGAAAGAAGAAATTTGGGAAGTTTGGGGTTTAAAGAGTAAAATTAAAGAAAAGAAAGTAGAGAAGAAAAGTAGAAGTGTATGATAGGAATGCTGCAAAGGGGAAGGAGGGATACCATTCTCCTACTACAGAAAAGGAGGAGGAGAGGTTTGGTGTAGATAAGGATTTAGTTGAAAGGGAAGAAGCATGGACGAAATCTGTCTTCCTATGAAAGTAAAAAACAAATGCGAGTGAGGGAATATGTGCTCTCTCCTAAAAAGATGAGACTTTTTTTTACATGAAAAACCTAAAATTTTTAAACTATATTTGTCAACTTGGATCAAAAACATTTGAAGTGCTTATAACAATGAAAGCTGTTATTCCTTTCCTCTTTCTCTCTTTCTTTCTCTCTCTGTCTCTCTTTCTTTGCGTGTATGTGTGCATGTGTGGGAGGGGTGATCGGAAAGGTCTATTATGGGTGATTCTTATACAAATTTGTTTAATTGATATTTCATCTCTGTGCATTTTCCCCAAAGTTACGTGCCATCCTAGGGTTACTTACAAGTGCTAATAAGTCAAAATATGTGTCCTAGAAAAAGGCTCATGGATTATTATTCTGGTAAACTTTTATTAAAACACTCATAAGCATTCTCCTGGAGAAATGTGATTTCTGCAGATGCTAAGATGTGTAACACAAATGCTTATCCTGTCTTTCCTTCCAATAGAGCACTCTTATGACAACTTTAAGACTTGAAACTTCATCCATATTTGAATTTTACAGTTTCATGTTTATTTGTATGTGCATTTGAAATGTGATAAGTGTACCCTTAAAAGTTAACTAAATTCTCTTCCCAGGACAACCAGAAAGCTGGAAAGAGTCAGGAATCAGATGAAGCCTCGAGTTAGGGGGAGATAAATTGTAATCTGTTGAGGTCAAGTGTAGGAAACACCTGCTAGGATTCAAAAGCACTAGGTAGGAGGCAACAAACAAGACTAGACCAACTGATGTGTGCATAGATGAGCCCCTTAGCGTTCACCTGGTGAGTGCCTTGTAAAGTGCAAAGCATTCAGCAACTTGGAGTTACAATCTCCAGATTTGAATTCTGGTTCTGCCATCTGCTGTCAATGATCTTGGCAAAATCATTTAACTCTCTGTCATCCTTGGTTTCCTCATCAACAAGTTGAAAACATTTTGCAATTAGTGGAGTTTTTATGAATATAATTATTATACTGTGGGTTGCAGTCTAACCAGGGGACAGTTTAAATTAGCTTGAAACCACAGCAGGTCAGAATATGGAGTGAAGGACAACAGAATAGGGACAGCAGTCTTAATAGGACAGCAATCAATAGCTGTTCCAAAACAAGGAGCTGATATACTGGGCCAATGATTTCAAGCTCTGTGGTTCTGGAAGCCTGTTTGAAATTGCCATATCAGACCTCACAGTCTCTGTTGGACACGCCATAAATGCATGTTGGTGATAATGACATACCATATCAATCTTTTTGCTGCAACTATATTGCAGTGTCCTCGAGGAAAACACAAAGGTTAAAGAGAAGTATCTCATTCTTCAATTAAAATTGCTGATATATATTTCCATGGTATTTAAGTTTTACAAAATTGACCATAGTTTCTTACCAGAATTGTTTAATGTACTCCTGAGATAATTCTATTCACATATGCCTTCCAGGGTTTATTTTAATTTGTTTAAGTTTTGGGGGTTTAACGTTAGCAAATGACAAATGAAGCTTTCAAATCCACAAAAATGCTTTTTTTCTCAGATTGACTTAGAACTTGACTGCTTATTTTCTTTCCAAAAAATGTACATTTATTTTGTAGAGAAATACAGCTGAAATCAACTTACCAAGAATTTAGGGTACTAGAGACATACAGTATTTTTGCTCGTTTTGTACTTTTTTAGGGGCAATTTCAAGAAGCACTGTGGAGAGGCTTTCACTATAGTACTTCAGAATCAGGTTTGCAAACAAAATCTTCCTGTCTCTAAGGAGAACGACAGAGCTAAGAGTTATTTCTTTGGAATGTGTTTAATTTGCCTGGGTTCCTATCCATTGTTGGGACACTATATATGGCTGCAGCCAGGTTGTGCCACCTGTTACATAACAATTTATTGAAGCAGAAAGATGCTGAAGTCACTGGAGGTTGGACTTGGCCTGTTAAAGTGTGAACAAGTGGAGTATGACAATGTGTGTTCTTTCTAAAACAAACAATCCTGGGTATAAAGGACACAGTCTACTGTTTTCATAATAAGACTATGCTTTTTTAAACAAAATGGAAATTGAAGTTTCATCTACAGTAAAAGTCAGAAACTCAGGAGTAGAAAAGTTGAGGCTCTAATTTTCACTGTGTCAGTGAGGAGCTATGTAACCACAGGCCAGGGTTTGATCTTACTGCACCTTAAGTTCTTTAAGCAGAGTTTGGATTTGATCACTTATTTTTAAAGTTCTGGTGCTAAGTTTCAGATCTGTTCTATTCTAAAATACGTAAGTTTAATTCACCTGTCACTTGAATTTCAGGGCCTTCAGCTCAATGTTTATTTTTAGTACTGCTTTAATATTGCATAAGCTTCAAAATATAAGTAAAACATTTAATATTCTTAGAAATTTACACCTGCTCTAATGAAAAAGTGGCAGGTGTGTTTTTAGTTTATATGACAGTGTTTTCCTTCTCCAGAGGAGTTATCAACTCTACAATCTTGACCACATTCATTTGTTCCCACTTGTTAATGTGTAGCTAAACCAGAATCAAACATTTTTGTGTGGTGAACACTGAAAGCATCTCTAACTCTTCAAACTATGAGGACTGTCACTATTTATAATCTAGTTAGGACAATGCCTTGAGACTATGCAAAGTCTGGAAAGATGAGAGAAACAGAAAGTAATTGACTTTGCTAAGGATGTCAAATTAGAATGGATAATATATGCCTCATTCTTACCTCTCATTTTGTTAACATTTTCACTGTATTAATGCTTAGAAATCTACTTAATCACATTCATTGTTCTCTTGCAGAATCATGAAATACTGTGCTTGAAATAATTTAGTCAATTTCCTACAGGTAATACAGTGCTGAAGACTGGTAAACCTAATCCACAAGACTTTCCCTTCACCAGCATACTTTTCAGGATTTTATTGTACTGTATATTTCAAGTTCTTGTTCAGCTAATTTTCAAAAGATAAGTAGGGAGATGAAAATTAAAGACCTAATATTTTTAATATTTTGTACCAGTTTTTACCACCAAGCATTTTCTTTTTATTTCCTAAGGGCTTTCTCTTGTTCTTCAGATACGCAACTTTCTTTAGTTATGTAACACTTATTCTAACCACATTCAGCCAGCATTTTCCCAACTCTTTTAAGCACACAGGCTCAAGTTAACCATTTTATGCACAAGTTATATTCTTCCCAGTTATGGAATCATTCTTAATCAGTGGCACAAAAACTACCCCCAAATTACTACCAAGGCCTGTGTGGCCAGGCCTCAAATTAGCATGGTTTACTTCATTTGCCTGTTTTCCCAAACACTGCAACGTCTGTATTCCGAGGTAGGGTCGATCTCAGTGCCAGCCTGAAGTGAAGTAGTCAGAGTATTTTTCTTTAAAAACACTAGCTTGTCAGAATCACATTGTGCTGATGGCCATCCTCACTCTTGTGATCTTTTTCCCTCATAAACTTTGGTGTTTTTGATTTTCTCTCCCTTTGTCTCTGTCTCTCTTTAATTAATCCACTATCCTCTCCCTTAGGTTCTGAAAAATGTCTCCCGAATTTACTATCTTAACTCTTTCTATGCCTACTAAATAATCATGATACCTTTTCCCTCCTCATAAACCATAAATTACCTTTCTGAAGGTTCAGAAAATAAATACTACTATTTTTGTTCGTTTGTTTTAATTCCCATCCCTCTAGAATAGGTATGTCAGTTGTATGTTAGAAATTATGCTGATGAACTAACTTGTACCCGCCACATGTAGTTGGTAATCCTAAATCCAAATAAGCCTCCAATTATAATATAACAAATGAGAGTGAAACATTTCCAGATGATAATATTTGGGGAGAGCAAAGCCCACTTGTATAGTTCTTATTTTTACAGTTGAATTGGCTTCTTCTACAATGACGTAGAATCTCCTAAGTCTCTGGAGGTGGAGGGAGCAATGTTTGAGTAGGATAGGGGCTGAGAGTTTTGATTGATTTATAACTAAGCTATAGCCTATATCGGATCTCTGCAGTGTTTGCTGCCTTGCTCCCTGGAAGCTTGCTAGTGAACACATGTGTAACCTTTGTCTACTGAATTGTCTGCCAATAAAAATACAAATGTCCCTATTAATAAAACAGAAACTCGATTTTTTTTTTAAATCAGCAGTAGTAAATATGTCTCTCTGACCACCTGTACTTCTTACCTCTTGATTTTATAAATGCAAGAAAAAAGAGATGGCAGTTAGTGCATCTGTATTTACTCTTTCTCCTGAAAATTCTGGAGTTTTAAAAAAAAAGACTAAGATTTCCAATTTTATAGTTTTGGAAGGACTGACCCTAGTTTTCTTCTGAATCTCTGCTTAAATCAAATCTTAGCAAATAATGCCTTCACATTCTATTAAATATATGTAGAGAAATATCACCCAATTGTGTGAGGATTGTTACACCAGTCATTACAATATGTGGTAGCACATCCTAGTTTTATTCTACAAAGTGCACCGAACTCTTTCTGCTTCCCTGTTATTGTCCCACCTCTCTTCCATGAGGAATATTCTGTCTGGGTCGTTAGGTTTCATAGTCCCCATTGTGTTTGTGTGGAAGGTCATTCCCCAGAGAGAAAGAAGTGAGTATTGGTTCTTCAGAGATAGGCACACCCAGTAGAACTGTTACTATTACATATCTTCTTTGTCCCCAAGTTTCCTGAACTGATAGGAGGAAAACCTCTATAAAAGAGAGTAGGATTTTGCTACTCATGTAAAATTTCCTTATTATTTTTATTATCAAAAACATATCACAAGCTGTCGAGTCTGATCAAAACCCCAAACAAAAATACCCCACAGATTTGTTCTAATGGTAATTCCTTCAAGTGGATCAAAATAAAGAATTCATTGCTTATGAAGCATGGAGCAGTTTTATGCATGAGAGATTCTAGGATTGCCTTAGGCCCTGGGCAATAAATGGAAGCCCACATACTATTTGTCTTTTAAAAGTTACAAACCAAACCAACAAAATTCTAAATAAAAGGTCTTTTAGTATCCTACCTACAAATACCTTTGTGATGATCTAAGAGGTCCGGTTTAGAATTCTGAGACTGCCCAGAGCTCTGTGCTTGTCCTTAGCTTACCCCATATCCTGCTGGGACCAGTCACCCACTTTCTTCTCTTGCCACACTTTGTCTCCATCCTGCACCTTGAGGGCTCTTTCAGGATGGGGCCCTCAAGCTCTGTCCACACCCACTTGGACTTACACATTGGCGGCGCTATTCGTCCACGGGAGGATGACCCTAAAAAGAACAGTCCTGGCTGTGGATTCAGGGCCATTTAGTCAGGAAAGTCTAGTATCCTAGGGATCTGAAAGCTTATTCAGAAAGGAACATGGGCTCTGGGTTGGCACGGACCCTGGGTGGGCACAGCCTCTTGGCTCCTTTTGGTCCATGGTGTCTTCTGCATAAATTTTTTGCCTAGGCCAATATCTAGAAGAGTTTTTCCAACATTTTCTTTTAACATTCTTAGGGTTTCATGCCTTACATTTAAGTCTTTTATCCATCTTGATTTAACTTTTGTGAACAGTAAGAGATGTGGATCCTGTTTCATTTTCTGCATGTGGCTGTCCAATTCTCCCAGCACCATTTATTGAATAGGGCTTCTTTTCCCCTGTGTTTATTATTGTCTGCTTTGTCCAAGATCAGCTGGCTATATGTAGATGACTTTATATATGAATTACATTTTTATTTTAAAAATCCACACTTGGTTTTATGTAGAGTACTATCTGCTGTGATATAAAATAGGCTGCTGTGGCAAGACAACCCCAGATATAATGGCTTAATCAAGAGTATCACATAATAGTCCCAGTGGGCAGTCCAGTCTGTGGCTGTTATAGTGACTGTATTATTTCAGGGGCCCAAGCTCTGCCAGCTGTATTAGATGCTCCCATCCCAAGACCCAAAGTAGCTGCTGTTAGCTCCCACCATCACATCCCCATGCCATCAAGATGAGGGGAAAGAAGAGAAAAGTGGTTAGTCCTTAGCTTGGACAAGGGGGGAAACTGTACCAGTAAAAGAAAGGGTAAGACTGGATACTGGGGGCACGAGCAGTCTACATGAGATGTTATAACTTAAGTTTACTGCATTCTAAATGGCATTTTGAGTTAAATGTGAGGCTAGAAAGAACACATGCTTTGAATAGAGCAAGGGGAATTTGCATCATTCTACTTGAAGACCTAATGTGTGTGAGATATTTTGAGTTCTTGTTGTATAATAGAGAATAACTTTAAATTGGTGCTGGGCACTTTCCTGAGTGCTTTCTATGCATTATCTCATTTAATACTCAAAATAACTCTAGAATCTAGGTACCATGATCCCCTCTGTTAATAGATGAGGAGAGTCAGGCACACAGAGGCCACATAGGCTGCCTGCAGGGACAGAACTACTAAGTGCTGGAGCCGGTACTTGAATCCAGATATTCTGATTCCAGAGTTGCCCCTCAAACCCTTTCCTATCCAACTGCCACTTGGAATACTAGACTCCCTGATAAGATCAGATAGGAGGAAAGAGTCCCTTAAACCTGGAGTTTAAATACAAGTTTTTAAAAAATATATAAAACCTACAAGAAAACATTTGTTTCTTTCTGGGTGTCAGCCTTAAGTATTGTTTTATTTTTATAAATAGGGTGGTAGATAGTAAAGAGATATTCTAGATTCTTACTTAATAAATGAAATCCAGCCTCATCTGAGGTATTAACTCATACTAACGCAGAGTAAAGAAACCGATTTAAACTATATGTGATATATTTACTACTACTGGAAAAATAAAATCCGAGACCTTATTTTCTGATTATGAAGAGTTGTTAATAATAATAAATGATTTAGGTATACCCATGTAATATTTCAGATCACTTTTAACCCTTTGCACTCGGATGTCTAGTGTGGATAATGTCGAGTGGATAGTGAGAAAAAAGCAAGCGAGTGCAAAGGGTTAATCTAATCAAGGCAACCTGGAAAAACAAGCCCATCTCATCCTTTGGGACTTGATCTCATCCTCACACTACTTAGGTGATAATTTATCCCCTTACACGCTCTAAGTTGCATTTAAGTCATCACATTCATTAAGTAATATGAGGACCTTAGAGTGTTAAAATAATAATATCCACTCCCTAGATGTATTAGTTTGCTAGGGCCACCATAAACAAAAGACCACAGACTGCGTGGTTTAAACAACACATATTTATTTTTTTTACTCTTCTGGAGGCTAGAAGTTCATGATCTAGGTGTGGGTGGGTTTGGTTTCTTCTGAGGCTTCTCTCCTTGGCTCCAGGTGGGCGCTGTCTTTCTTCCTCTTCCTAGGGTGGTCCCTCTGTGCACAAGCACCCCTGGTGCCTCTCTGTGAGTCCTGATCTCCTCTTCTTATAAAGGCAGTCAAATTGGATTAGGGCCCATCCCAATGACTTCATTTTAACTTAATTA
Source organism: Microcebus murinus (assembly GCF_040939455.1). Lineage (NCBI taxonomy): Eukaryota > Metazoa > Chordata > Mammalia > Primates > Cheirogaleidae > Microcebus > Microcebus murinus. Next base: position 79,566,756 of record NC_134108.1, on the reverse strand, counting down.
CCACTTTAAAGTCCCTATCTCCAAGTCACATTCTGAGGTATAGTGGTTAGAGCTTCAACATCTATCTTTGAGGGGGTGGGGCGGTTACAATTCAGCCCCTAACACCAGAAACACTTTGTAACTCTTGAAGCTGTGAAATCAAATAATTTACAGAAGTGAGAGATTCAGGATTTGAATGTTTCCTCCTCTTTTACTTAGCTTTGGCCAAAACAAGATGCTATACAGGTGGTGTGTTTCAGTGACTATAAACCTCTGCAGTGTTTTTTGGCATCCTTGTTAGTTTATCATAAGGGTTTCTTACAAAAGAATAGCTGTTGGCCACTGTAGACGAGCTGAAGAAAAAATATAAATGTCAGTGTTCAAACAGATGAATCTCTTTTCTCAAGTAGTATCTGTAAAGAACTTAAAGTGCATGGCAGCAAAAGAAAACATTTTATCTCTTTTGCATTATGGGAGTGGAATAAAAGAGGATAAGTACATCACTGGAAAAGATTTGAAGTATTCTTTTGAAGGAAAATATCATGAAGGAAATTTATTCCATCCATCTCACAAAAAAATATTCTGAATAATACTATTTTTAGTTTGTTGGCCACTATATTTATTTCATTATAAATCTCTTTGGAAAATGGAAAGATAATAGTGGAGTTTATGGTTAACCTGGAGAATAAGTGAGAGAAAATGACAAAAACCATAAAAGTCAAAGAACTCTCATGCAGTTTTCTAAAAATAATCCTCCAAACTATGAAATTTTTACAAGTTCTATTTATCTGGCTTAGGATGAAACATATTCAAAAAACCTTGGCACAACACAAGCAGAACATTTTTGTTTATTTGTTTAAATACTAAAGAAAGTTGTGTCACTATTAAGGCAGACTAATAAAAATTTCTGACTACATGGTTACCACAACGTTGGAAGCATCTGACATAACAAAGAAGTAACTGTTGGATATTTTCTTTTAAAGAATAATTGTTGGATATCTATGACAATATTACTATATCATATTGCATATAATACAAAGTACACACAATTTTATATGGGGAATATTAGTATTGGGAAGACCAGGACCTTGAGACCATTAAGAACAGCATGAACCATAAATCAACATTAGCCAAAATAATATGGAACCATGAACGGAGAGCATTAGAGCATTGGGTAAAAGGCCTTGGGTGATCCCTCCACTGCTTGTTTCTCTGCTTCACACCACACTGTATTCACTCACCCTTAAATTAACTCATCTCATTAAGGAAATGTAGTTATTTCAAGGGGCCATATTCTCTCTCATTTCAGGACCTTCAAGTATGCTGCTCTCCTGGCCTGAAATACAGCTATACAACTCTGTCCCCCTTCACTGTCCACACAGAGTGTCATAGTTTCCTATGAAAATTCCTGCAATATCAATATATGATCTCAATAAGTTCAAGACTGTCAGATTTTACAGTTTGACTACATTGATGCTATTTTGTTTGAATACCAGATAGCCATTGGTTTGCTTTTAGGCAGCCTATTATAGAAATCATCATAAACACAAGAATTATTTTCAAACCCTGAAACAAAAGAAGAGAAGATTTGCATTTCTCACCTCATGGTCTCTCCAAGTTACGTGTTCATTAAGAGGCATTGCAAGCAGCAGACTCGCACTTAAATCTTTGTTTGGTTCTCTCTCTGCCCTTCTCCTCCTTTCTCCATATTATTGAATTTACATATGATAAATATATAAAGTTAAATTCATATAAAATAAACCCACTTCCTAGCACTTACACTGCATGGTAATTAGACCTTTACTTGTCCACATTTACTAGGTCATGAGATGGTTGATGTCAGGGCTTCTTTTCTTTTCACATGTATGTACGGAATTGGGACACAAAGCACTCAGGAAATAGTTTGTTGAGTAAGTAAATAAAGGACAAAATTAATGAAACATATTAATCACAACTTTTCTTTTTAAAAAACTGAATTTGATCACCATACACATAAAAAAATAAATGTTATCACTGATCCCAGTTGTTACTTTCAGAGTAACCAAAATATTATACTTAATTCTATGCTTTGTAAGTTAATAGGCCATTATTGCATTTATCTTTTGGATCCAAAGTGTTTAGTCAATTAGATGATATTCTTTTACTGATTTCTCCAGTTAATTTATGGAATCGTATAGTCATTTTGGCATCAAAAACTCCTTTTTTTTTTAATGCAATCAATTACGCATATTCTCTATCAACCTGAATAAATCTCTAAAACAGTAAAAATGGTACTTAGTGACAAAAGATATAATGCAATGCTGTTTATGTAAACTAAAAATACAAGCACATAATATAACACACATTTTGCATAATACATTCAGATAAAAAGCTATACATTAAATACATTAAATTGCCAGTAGGGTAGAGGAATGACAGTAGAATATGCTGATAAAATGGAATGAATAAATGAATGGGTAGATATATAAATAGGACAGAGGGGTCTTAGTGGATCCAATAGTGGTAACATGTCAGTAACTGAAGAATGTCATTAACAACCCTCTGCACCTAAGATCCACATAAATTAACACAGGTATGCACATATACAGACATATTTGTCTGTAGATACATAGATAGATACAAGGTTTTTAAAATTAAAAAAATGAACACATGAAGATTCTTGTTCATTCGTTAGTTTTCTTGTGATTTCTTTTTAAATCTTTTTTTAATTTCAGAGTATTATGGGATATGGTTACATAAATTGCCTTTGCACTGCCCAACAAGTGTGCCCATCCCCCAGCCAGTGCACACAGCATCCATTAGGTGTGGATTTACCCATCCCTTCCTACCCTTTCTACCTGCCTTACACCATAAACACCACATGTACCGTGTTTCCCCAAAAATAAGATAGGGTCTTATATTTATTTTTCCTCAAGAACACACCCTAGGGCTTATTTTCAGGGGATGTGTTATTTTTTTTTAAGTATGATACAACAATCTACATTTATTCAAATATAGTTAAGTCGTCTTCTTCTGGAACATCATCATCAGTCTCCAAACCCCGAATTCCATCCTGAATTTCTTGCGACTCTATTACCTTTAGAACCATTGGCCCAAATCTCTCATGTCAAGCAACAGAGCTCTCATTAAATGAGCAGCTCTTATCCATGTAACCTGCTCGGAGTGCATTGGTAACAACACTGTCAGTGATTTTATCCCATGAATTCTTCACCCAAATCACGACCTCTTGCAGGCTAGCCTTCACAAAGTTTCCACACTGATTTCTTGTCATTCTATTTTCGTCTTCTTTACCACTCTGCAACGAAATGCATGGGTTGTGCAGATGCATAGCCATGCCCATAACTAGGTCTTATTTTCAGGGTAGGGTTTATATTGCACAAATGCTTAGAAATCCTGCTAGGGCTTATTTTATCTGTAGGCCTTATTTTCAGGGAAACATGGTACTCACCATTAAATTGGTACTAATTGGTCAGAGAGTGCTTTGATTAGAAGATGATTTATCTGATGTTATCTATCTTTATTCATCTCTCCAACCAATAATATGAGACCTAATAATGTTGTTTTTCCCTGTCCATTTAATCATTCCCATCCACCTAGAAAAAAGCTCTACTATCACACCTTTAAAAATAGAGAGCCTCCCCTAATACTATGTGACTCTCCAGATACTACCTCTCAATGACAACAAACCTTTTCAAAATAGTCATAGGAGCTGTCTCTATTTACTCATCTCTCATTCTCTCTTCTGGCTGGCCACTCCTTTTAGGCACCTAAATGACTACGTGCCTAAAGTAGGGTTACTAGTTAGTTATTTCACCGAATTTACTCCTCTTGGAGTCAGTGATCTCAATGCAGCCAAGGACTATGATCACTTTTATGTCTTTTTCTTACTAAAACTCAAATTAGTAATGAACACATTGTTTTTTTACTTCTTGAAACACTTTTTTCTTCTGGTTTCTGTACCATTGCTCTTACCTATTTTCCCCCTACTTTAAAAGGTTCTTCTTTTCAGCCTCTGCAACAGTCTTGATTTTCTTCTGAACCTCTCTCTTAACTATGAGAATATTCCAGGCTCCATTCTGTTTACCCTTTTTATCTTTATTTCTTCCCTAAGTTTACATTTAGCATCATAGATTTTAATTGTGTCTGCATGACAGTATATCCTATCTATTTATCTGTGTATCTATTTCTAGTTCTGACCTGTTGCTCATGGTCCTGATGCATTAAATACATGTTTACTGTATGGCCTATCCTGTCTTATTACTGTTGTATCTAACACCTAGAATGATGCCTATTATATCATAGATTCTTGGTGTTTAATAGGTATTTAAAAAATGAATTAATAAGTCAGTGGATATTTCTAAATATAATGTAAATATGCAAAGAGAGAAAGTTCACCTTTTGGAGCACTTTGAGAGAAAGTTTGCTCTTTTAGAATATGGGTAAAATGTTGCCCAAAACATTATGGATTTTGCTAATTATGGATTTTGCTACATTTTTTATGTATTTGTGACTAGAAAATATTAAAATGAACTAGTTTTCTAATCTTTTTGTTCTTCGTAGAATATTTGGAACAGTATTTTCAAATCAAAGGCTTCATGTTATAATTTGATAGTAGACTTCATGTGTTTATAAGGTTAATGATTCTTTAATGCACACAAATAATTATTAATAATGGAGGTATTCTTAAAAAACAACCACATTTTCTGATATTTATATATTTAATGCATTATATTGATATTAAAATATTACATGTATGTAAAATATATGTATGTGATTACATATAATTACAGCATATGTAGAAAGATAGATGCAGATAATTACATATTATATTTATACTTGTATAGAATAGATGTGTTATTTAACAAAATCTTACAAGTGAACTTATAAGCCCATGTGTGAATGTATACATGAAAATACCTGTGTAGCTAAACCATTGTTCTATTTGCAAAATAAGACCAGACTTTGTGTTTTCCTAAACGGTAGCATAACAGAATAATTACAAGACTGAGATTCAGAAAATCAGTTTTCTAACTCAGCTTTTGCTCTAAGTAGCATGATGCTGAGCAAGTCATTATACCCACTAGAATGTAAGCTGCATTAGGGCAGGGATTTTTATCTGTTTCACTCATTGCTGTGTCACTAGCATCTACAAAAGACTGGACTGAGTTAAGTGCTGAACAAACTTGTTGCATGAATTATATTTTTCCAAATTTACAGTTTCCACATCTATAAAACAATATTTCTTCCAGTCCTCACATTCCAAACTAATAGTAGAGCCCTTAAGAATTTAAATAAGACAAATTCAATGTTGGAACTATCTATTCAGCTTCTACCTGGGCATTTATATTGTTTAGTCCATCAAAGCTCTTTTCATGAACCTTTATGGGTATGAATAAGACAATAGCTAGGTATCAGTTCATCTGCCATCTTCAATCAGAAGGATTAAACAAAAACTTTAAAATTAAAAATATATTATTCAAATTCACAGAATTAAGTATAAAAGAAAATTCAATCAGTAACCTCTCAAATGATTTTTTTCAGAGTGTATGACATTTACATTTTAGAAGTTATTAAGGTTTAAAAGCACTCTAAGAATTTTGGGACAACCTGTAGATACATCATTTTTTACAGAAACTTGATATTCTGGTTGAAAAATATAAACAAATCAATAAAGATTATTCACCTTAAATTTTTTTCTTTTCATTCATTGAACGAACATGTAATGAACACAACCATGTGAAATCTGTGTTAGGAAATGCAAGAGAAATCAGGTATTAACAGTCTACACTCCACAGTCATCTGGACTGCCAGCCACGCACAGAGCCCTGAGATCACTGGTGACAGAGTCTCTTGGCTGGAGGCAGCATCAACCTTGGAAAGACTGGAGAGGAAGCCTGGAGACCTGTGCACCCCTGGCAAGACAGCCGCCCTCTCCGGACCATTATTACTCATGCCCTCTCAACCTCCAATCTTTAGGACCAGTCCCTGCCGTGTGCTACTTCTCTCTTTCCTCATGGCTTATGCCCTCACTTCCTCCACACCCTGCTTAAAGAGACCCTGACTGCTTTTTAAATAAAACCTTGCTGTCTACGCCTATCATTCTCTATCCCCTTTATCCTGCCCATTTTTTCCATAGCACTTATTACCAGCCATATTGTATCTTTATTTGTTCATTGTCTTTCGTGTACACATGCGCAAACACATTAGAATGTAAGCTCCATGACAGCAGGAAAACTGTCATTCATTGGTATACCCCCAGCACCTAAAGTAGTGTATGACACATGGTAGGTGCTAAGTAAATATTTGTTGAATGGTTGGATGGATGGGTGAAAAACTGAATGAACTAACACTCTAACCTGAACCCCCACACTGCTGATCCTCTTAACTGTTTCTCCTCCAGTTTCCAGCATCACCTCACCATTTGGATTTAACATTTGCTCTGATTTCTCTAGCTATAATCCTGATTATTTTCAATAAGAATTTCTTTTTAGGTCAGGCACAGTGGCTCATGCCTATAAGCCTAGCACTCTGGCATGAGGCCAAGGCAGGAGGATCACTTGAGGTCAGGAGTTCAAGACCAGCCTGGGCAACAGCAAGCCCCATCTCTACTAAAAATAGAAAACAAAAATTTGCCAGGGTGTGGTGTCACGGGCTTGTAATCCCAGCTACTCAGTGGGCCAAGGCAGAAGAACTGCTTGAGCCCAGGAATTTGAGGTTGCTATGAGCTAGGCTGACTCCACCGTACTCTAGCCCAACTGACAGAGCAAGACTCCATCTCAAAAACATAAAATACAAAAAAATAAAATTTGTTTTCCATGTTGGCCTTATTGCCTCATGCTGCCTTGAGTATACACTTGCCATAATTCTACTTGGCTCAGTACTTCGATAATACACCCATGGGGCTTGCCCCTGTCCCTCAAGTGGGATCTTGCCATCTGTGGGCATGAATGCAATGTTTCTACCACAGAAACTTCATAAATGAACTAACTCTAGGAAGGAAGTTTAGTATATAAATGAATAAATACCAAAATTGAACTAAACAGCATTCAGAATGGCTATAAATGAATTCCCTGCCTTCAGTAAGTGTACGCATTCTACAATGACAGTCCAGGTAGGCAAGACAGACCCAAAATGGAAAAGGTAGAAAATTCCTGAGCCTTAGATAGAGAAATGGGAACATCCATGTTAATGTTGGTGGGAGAGTAACTTACTATAATGCTTCTAAAGGGCAATTTAAAAAATAGCTATTTAGAGTAAACAGATTCCTACCCTTTCAGTAGCAGTTCAGCTTCTAGGAATTTATCCTATAAAAACTCTCTGTTAATGGTTGAAAATATCCAAATGCCCATCAATAAAGAGATGGTTTAATTTTGAAACCACACAGCCATAAAATGGAACAGTGCAATCATTAAAAAGAATAAATATGTACGTGTTTGTATTACATTATATTAAATGGAATGTGGAAATTACACATTAGTATGTGTATTAGCAAGTTTATACCACTGTCCTAGATGCTAGAAAAAGCAGTGAGCAATACTCAGAATGTTCCTGCCCTTGTAGAAATTATCTTCTAATTGGGAAACAGACAACAAAAAAGCAGATAAGGGTTTGTTGGTGGATGAAGCAGTCCTATGAAGAAAAATAAATCATGGCAAGGGGACAGACAGTGATGAGGATCAGGAAAAGCCTCTCTGAGTAGATGACATCAGAGCAGAGACAGGCATAAAGTAAGGGAGCAAGGAAACAAGATTAGAAGAGACAGACAATAAAAAGAGCCCTGAAGCAGCATGTTTGGAGGCTGAAGGAAAGACCAAGTGTGGCCGGAGAGTCATAACCACATGGAATGAGAGATCTGAGAGGTTTCAGGGACCAGATCACATGGCATTTTATGGGCCATGATAACTATTTTGGAGTTTCCTTTTAATTTTGATGATGAACCATTATAATATCTTGAGCAAAAGAATGATATATTCATATTATGTTTTTGAAGACTCACCGTAGCTATTAGGTAGAGAATATTCTAAGGAGGAAAAGAATAGAAGCAGTGAGACCAGCATGGTGTGGGTATTACAGTGGTCTTGTTGACTGATGATAATGACTTGAAGTAGTCTTGGAGCAGTGGAGAGGAGGAAGAGTGATCACATTTATGGTGCATTTTGAAGGTAAACCAAGAGGATTCGCTGATGGATTGTATGTGGGGTATGTTAGAAAGAGGATTCAAGGATAATTACAGGTTTTAGGCCTGATCACCTGAGTGAAGGGAAGGAGGACTTGGCAACAGGTGGTGGTAGAGTGATGGAGGTGGAGAATGAAGGGTTCTGTTTTGGATATGTTAATGTTGAAATGTCTATTAGATCTCTAAATGGAGCTAGAAAGCAATTAGATTAAAGACTCCAGCCTTTAGGAGAAAGGTTGGGACTATTGTTGTGTAATTTTGGAGGCCTAAGGATATAAATGGTTTTAAAACCATGGCTGAGATCATCCAGGAAATAAGTGTAGAAAAAAGTAAAAAGATATAAGGGCTGAGGCCTAGGACTCTCCTGTATCTAAACTCTCGAGAAGGAGGAGGAGGAGGTTCCAGCAGAAGAGACTGCGGAGAAGCAACCAATGACAGGGGAGGAAAAATGGAGAGTGTGGATCACAGAAGCCAACTGAAGAAGCATGTATAGGTATAAAGAAAAAAATAGCACCCAAGTTATTAATCACTGTCTTCTTATAGGGGTAAAATTATAGAGGATATTCAACATTTGCTATATCTGTAATATTTCAATATTTTATAATATACCTATATTACCTTTGTAAACAAAAATAGCAATAAAAATGTTAAGAATAAAAACAATGAAAATGTAATAAACCTATTAATGTATGGGAAGCATGAACATTTAGTCCATATAGTATAATTATTATATCTTTGCTTAGACATTTACAAAAGCGTTGCAGTGACCAAAAGTCAGAGGAAAAATGCAGTTTTTCACATGGCTTATCTAAGAGTGTATTTAGGTGCCTGCTATACAGAGGTTTCATGAGGATTGAACAGTCTATGTGTATATATGCATATAGTTATGTGAGTAATTATAGAGAGAGCATTTTTTTGTATATTATTAATAGGTATTAAATGATACTATACAAAAAATAGAAAGAAAACCAGAAATGTGTATAGAATATGTAGATGGGATAAAGTCTAACAGTTTGTCTTAACCTATTGATACTGCTCATTCATATAATCAAATAAAGGTTTTAGAATTTTATTTCTGTGCTGTGAATAGGATGATGGTTACTACTTTTCAAAGTGGCTCAAGGAAGTCGCTCTGAACTTAAAGAACTGCAATGAAAGTGACCAGCCAGTATAATTCACAGTGCAAATGGGGGTGCACACCTTAAAACTGCCAGTCAGAAGTCATGCAGCTGAGTCAGAAGACCATGAGATAGCTGCATGGAATTAGAATAATACCTGTTGTATCTACCCGCATTACCTACATACCATCTCAAATGACATAGTTTATGTTAAAGTGATGCAAAACTCATCAAATAAAATATTACTATTTCTCCATATGGTGATTGCTGATCTCTGATGGTATCAAACCGGTATTTTTCATGCTTGGTTTCAAATGTCCCTTTCTCTTCAAAGGACGTCTATTCCCATGTAGTTGGAGAATTATAGATTAGGAGAAACCTATTAGATCACTCACCGTTATCTTTCTACATAACGGTCTTGTGCCAGATTCCAGTTTTCATTGAAGTTGTCAGTAGCAATAATACCACGAGTTTGTTTTTATTCGTCGAAATTCGGGCAGTCTCGAACTGTGGCCATAATTTACCTTCCTCTGCTGCTACCCTTCTTAGCCCGAGCACACTTTGGCAAAGAGATTTTAATGAAGTAGATTATTTTCTTAGACTACTATTTTTGTGATTAAATTTTTAATTATATGTAAAATTAACTATTGTACTTGCAGGATCAGTTGATAGGGGAAAACTGTCCAAATAAAACTTAAAAGTTTCTTTTACTCTCTCCCATCAGAGTCGGGCCACAAGAAGTTGAAAAGCACCATCCAGAGAAGCACAGAGACAGGCATGGCAGCTGAAATGAGGAAGATGGTAAGGCAGCCAAGTCGCGAGTCCACAGACGGCAGCATCAACAGTTACAGCTCTGAGGGGAAGTAAGTGATGTCAGCATGTCTGCAAGGCTCTAGAACCATTGATTGTGTAGTAGTGATCGGGAAAACAACAAAGCCACTAATAGTTACTCTGCAGCTTTTTTATTTATCCAGAAGCTCAGCCATCGTTTTAAAGCAGCCTGACCTGTTATAAGTATACATAGGCATGCCTCTGTACCTGGTCACTCACACCTCTCAAAGGGATGAAGAACTGCTGAGTTAACATGAATAAACTGAGTCCCATCATCTAGTAAAGCCCAGAATAGTTCCTTATTAGATGTTTGGTGTAGAAATGCTACACTTTATGCATTCTTCCATATGGGAAACTCATTGGCCCTGTCACCAAAATCTGAAATTAAAATTCAGAAATGAGGAACTGATGTCCCATTTTCTTAATTTTCTCCAAGCTATTTTGGGTCCTAAGCTAACACTCTCATACATGTAAATAACTTAATGTTTTCTTGTTTTTAAAACATCACTGTTGCATTGTTACCCGAGGAAAAAAATTCAGGTTCTATCTTCCTCATTATTTTTCCAATTAAGGAGTTTTAGTTAATTCTGAAAAAATCACAAGATTTTTCTTTTGTTTACTTATTTTTTTTTTTACCATTTCATATGGATCTTGTACAAAACCTGCATTTTCCTATGCTTGAGAATATTTTGGTAAAACTAAACTTTTTTTAAGATAGTGGGTCTTACAAATAAGCAATTATGCTATGATGAGTTCCATGGAGACAGACTGTGTACAGATTTTCCATAGGTATTCATTCATTGCCATTTAGATTCCTCACATACCAATCTAAAATTCATAATTTTTTTACTCCCATTTTTCTATTTTGTTTGGAAATTAAATAAAATTAGGCCGAGTTAATGTTTCTGATAATCTTTCCATTAAAAAGCATTTTATCAGATGATCAGTATGCATGATTATTTATTCAGTCAAATGATTGGTATGCATGCTCCCAGATATATAAGATATAGCCAAGAACAAAAAGATATAGCCAAGAACAAAAAGATGTAGATAAACTTTTGACAAAATATCAATATTTGATGAAGTAGTACAAAACAATGTGCCAGTGAAGGACTAGAGACATTATTTTCTGATACAAAAGTAACAAGTCACATAACAAGCATGGTTCTCATTACCCAGAGACAATTACGTCTATCAACAAGAAGAGCACAGTCACTGCTCTTGTGTAGCTTATATCCTTGGGCTTTCAGGGAGTCATATTACTAGAATGTGACTAGATACAAACGTATTTTAAACAATTAATTTTCACTTGGACCACATAAAAGTCTCTTGTAATTTAAACATTTAATTAATTCAATGATGAATAAATTAAACGCATTGTATATAAGAACTTGTACTATGCTGTAGTATTTATTCAAGAAATCATTAGCCACTTTTTAAAAATTTAGCATTAATGTTACTTCATGTTCATAAGCAATTATCTATGTAAGGTTTATGATATAAAAATTTTCATCTTACACTTTATATAAGGATTTGCATTTGGTTCTGTAAGTGTCCAGAACACTTAATACATTAAAAACTGAGTCCTCCTAAATAGAGAATCAGGTCTTAAATTGAGAGTTCATACTGTTTCTCAAACAGTGTTGAGCCTCATATGCTTGGCTCAAGGCAGTGCAAAGAATAAGTAAGTAAACAGATTGTCTAAGTAGTGTTTATGTTTCATGATCAAACCTAGTCCAGTGGAAACTAATGAAAAGAATTCTAGGAGATTGAATGTTTTGTTTCTTTGGTTTTTATCCTTCTGCTGATAGCTTAATATTTCCTGGAGTGCGACTAGGAGCTGACAGTCAATTCAGTGATTTTCTTGATGGATTGGGACCAGCCCAGCTTGTTGGCCGCCAAACCCTTGCCACCCCTGCAATGGGTAAGAATCATTTTTTCTATAGGAAAATTAATGTTTTATGGTCAATAGGGTCATTTAAAATAACATAATAGTCATATAAGTGAGAAGCAACATTTTAGATAGGGAGTTGCCAGTTGCAAGCAACTATTCTAATTTCCAGTGCATTTTTCTAATTTGAGACATTATACAAAATGAAATAACATTAGTCATAAATATATGAATTACCAGAAACCATGGCAAGACAGAGAGTCTACAGTAAATCCAAATGTAGTATAAGGATGGCATTTCATAGCATGGAAATAAATGATGGCCTATTCAATATTCAGTAAAGGATGGTAGCATAACTGTTTAACTGAATGAAAAATAATTAATAAAATTGCCTCCCTACTTCATAACTTACAAAAACAGTAATATCATAGACTGAATTATAGAAATGAAAAAGGAGGGGGGAGAAAGATACTAAAAAGTACTAGAAAACACTTAAGTTAATGTTTCTATAATCTTGGAATGGAAAAGAATTTCCAAAGTTCAAACAAAAGCCAGAAGAATTGAAGGCTTCTAAGAGGAAAATATAACCTAAGTGAAGTTGAAAGAAAGATGACAATTAGAGAAAATTACGTATAGTTTGTGCAATAGGTATTTTTGTAAAAGACATGTTATTCCAGCTTGAAAGGAACCAGGGAGAGAAAATAGATCAACACAAAGGCACATCATTGTGGAATTTCGCAACACTGAGGATAGAAAGTCATACAAGTTTCCTAAGAGGAAAAATATTAATAATTCTATGAAAATTACCAAAAATCAGAATTTCCTTGTGCTCTTCTGATTCTCATTGGACTCTTCAATAATAATACTGGAAGCCAAAAGACTATTAGCATTACCTTCAAAATTCTGAGTAACAACTGGTTTCCAACCTAGAATACAATATCCAGACAAATTATCAAATAAGTTTAAGGCTAGAATAAATACATCCTCAGACAAGCAAGATCTCAAAATATTTTTCTCATTTCCGACATCCCTCTGAAAGCTACTGGAAGATTTACTTTAGCAAAATGAACTAAATGAATTTTTTTGATTGTGAACTAAAAAAAAGAAGATGAGCTCCAGTAGATAAATGCTCCCCCATGAGAGAGATGATTGGGATAACCCAGGATGATAGTGAAGGAAAAACTAAAGAATGATGCAGCAAGATTTAAAAGCAATTTGTCCAAACTGTAGCATGTAAGATTTTGTAAGATAAAATCTGTAGAACACCTAATGTGTTTGATTTTATGGAAGAGGTAAACAACCAGGAAAGACTAAGGATTTGAATTAGTGATATGTATGTAAAAATACAAGCAAATACTTTTTTAAAGGGTACTAATTAAGTGTAGAGAAAAGTAAGATCCGTCTAAAAAAGGAGAAGTCATGACAGTATTCTAGTTCACACAGCTGTAGATAAGATGACATAATCATAATAATGTAAGCATTACTATTAGGAGAACAGGATGCCAGAAATTGTCAGGTATGTAGTAGGGGGAGGAAAGCAGTAAAGATATCAAAATTAGAAGTAAATAATAATATATAAAACTGAAAAAAGAAAAGAGTGAAGCAAATGCCAAAAGCACAAAATCAGATAAATGCATTGAGACTTTGAAAGCAATGACTTTTAGAAGGCAAGAAGTTGAGGGAGAGGATGGGAGTCAGTTATTTATAATAATAACAAGTCTTATTATAGAACAGTTTTGCTCTTTAAATTATGTATGTCTGTGATGTTTAAAAAAATCTTTAAAAAACATTAAAAGAATAAAAAGAAAACAAAAGACTTCTAGGAACTGAGCTCTAAAACAGAATTATAAAACTAATGAGAACATCTAGAGCAACAAAGTCAATCAACTAACCTGGCAAATAAACAGAGTTCATACCTAACAAATGGAAATGATTCAACTAACTAAAAGTAACTTAGAAATAATTATATTTAACACTTAAATTTAACATTTTAAGAGATATTTAACACTTTCCAAACTATCATATGTAATTCACAGAAAAAAGACAAGGAGTTTCTTAAACAAAAACAAGCATACATTTTTAAAAAAGAAAATTGGAGAATGAAAAATGTCATGATTCAAATTTAAAACTCAATTGATGAGCTAAATAGTATACTCATAGAATTAATGACATGCAAGGAGAAGAACTATAGAAAATCACCAAGAACACAGTGTATGTGTATATATTATATATATAATGTAAATTGTAAATTTAAATGTAGAAGAGATCTGAGGCATTGGACTAATAAACCAGAAAGTTCAAACTCATTCTAATAGGAACCTAAAGAGAGAATAGAGAGACAATTTGGGGGGAAAAATACAATGGCTGAACCATTTCAGAAAAACATGAAATCTGAAAGATTGAAAGAGCACACTGAGTGGTGAACTGAACAATATACACAAACAAACAAGGAAAAATTTAATGAAATTTCAGGACATCATCTCAAGTTGCCAAGAAGAAAAAGATTACCTAACAAAGAAAGGCAACAAAATATCAATAACTTGGAAGTAGTTGGGCTTCTGTAGAAGGTGTGATTCTAATGACTTCAGTTCTTGATTTTGGTTAAAGTGATTTGGGACTGGAAACATCTTACAGAAGCCAAAGTAAATAATTTCTGATGAAAGATAACATCTTAGGTGTTAATTTTCTCTAAAAACAGTATTATAAGTAAAATTTCCAGACATCCATCACAAATTACCAGGCACACAAGAAAAAAAGATGATTCTTTAAAATGCAGAAACAACAGATAATAGAAACAAACCAGAAATGAATACAGGTATTAGAGTTAAATATTTAGACTAAAAATAATTATGTCTCCATGGTTCAAGGAGATAAAAAACAAGATTGAGAATTTCATCAGAAAAGTAAAAGCTTTAAGAGCCCAACGGAAATTCTAGAATTGAAAAATATAACTGTACTTAAGAATTTAATGGATGAGTTACCAGCAGTTTAGACAGAACAGGGAGAGAATTAGTTAACTGGAGTTAGATAAAGCCATAAGAAAGTATCCAGAATTAATCATAGACACAGAATAATGGAAAACATAAATAAGAAATTAAGAGGCAGAAAAAAGTAAATATATATATATATATATATATATATATATATATATATATATATATATAAAATTAGAGTCCTAGAAGAGAGAAAGAGAAATTATAGGGCAGAAGCCAGAACAAGGAAAGAGAAAGTATAGGTCAGAAACCATTAAAAATACAATGAATGAGAAAGAATAATTCAAAAGTTTCTAGCATAAAGAAAAGATAAATATTTAATGTGATGGATATCCCAGTTGCAATGATTTGTTCTTTACAAATTATATGAATTTATTAAATTATCACATATACCCCTAAAATATGTACATCTATTTATATCAATAACAATAAATAAATGAATAAAAATCAATAAAATAAAAAAATTAAGATAATAAAATTTATCAATTATATATACATTTAGAAATTTCCAAAACCAAAAGTAAATATCAAGCCATGCTTTCTAAAGTCCCTATGAATCCCAGGAAAAACAAATTCAGCAATATTAAAAATAATATCACAAAAAATGTAGATTTTTTCCATGAACATGTGGTTGGTTAAAAATTTGAAAATCAATATAATTCACCATATTGATCTACTAAAAAAGAAAAAATGACCATCTTAATATATGAAAAAGAAATGTTAGATAATATTCAGTATTAATTTATGATTAAAAAATTAGCAAACTAGGAATAAAATGGAGCTCATTTAGTCTGATAGAGTTTCTACAAAATACATGTGTGAGAGTGTGTGTGTGTGTGTGTGTGTGTGTGTGTGTGTGTGTGTGTGTATACACATCAGCTTCACTAAAAAATTTAAATCTTTCAATAATTAAGAGGCAAAGATTTTGAGGAATATGCATCCTCATACACTGCTATTCGAAGTTTAATTTGGTGCAATCACCAATTGAGGTGATATGACAGTGTCTAATAAAAGTAAAAATGTATATATACTATAACTGAGCAATACTTCCAGTTACGTATCCTCAAGAAGTTCTTTGCAGCATTCTTTGTAACAGTACCAAATAAGAACAACAACAATAACAACAAAAGAACCCCAATTGGAAATTAGGTAAATAAAATATGACAGTCATACAATAAAATACAACATAGAAATTAGAGATGGAGTAGATCTCTTACATAAATATGGATGGATAGCTAAGAAAACATTGAGTGAACAAAGCAAGTTGCTAAATGATATCACTTAAACAAATGCTTAAAATTTGTAAATTTATTTGAGATAAATATTTTTAAATTATGTTTTGAATTTTATTTTTTTATTTCAGAATATTAAGGGCATACAAATGTTTTGGTTACATGGATTGCTTTTGTACTGCTTGAGTCAAAATTATAAGTGTGTCCATCACCCAGATAGTGTACATTGTACCTGTTAGGTATGATTTCACCCATCCCCTCCTCCGTCCTCCCACCTGCATGATTTCCCTTGAGTTTTACTTCCATCTGTTTACCTGGGTGCTAATCAGTTAGTTCCATTTTAATAGTGAGTATATGTGGTGTTTGTTTTTCCAATTTTATGATATTTCATGTAGGAGAATAGTCTCCAGTTGCATCCAAATTGTTACAAAAGGTATAAATTAGTTTTAAAAGTATAACCTACCAAAAAGAATTTAAGAAGAAATAGAAGGTATAGAAAACCTGAATAGAACTATAACCATTGCTATTTAACATTCTGCCCACCAAAAAATGGGGCTAAATAGGCCAGGTGTTTTCACAAATGAATTCTAACAAATACAAGCTCAAAAGACATAAAAATTATGAAACAAACATTTCCATGAAATAAAAAGGAAAAAACTCTAACTCATTCTAGTTGCTAATCTAATTTTATATCAAATGACATATAGGCCACATAAGCTTCCCTAATAATCAAATAAATGCAAATTAACACAACTTTTTAGCCATCGAGTGGTAAAAATTAGACATATTGATAATACCAATATTAATGAGTGCAAGACATGAAACTATATATATTTCTGGGGATAGTGAGAACCAATACAACCTTTCTGGAGGATCGTTGGCGGTATATGCATGAAACTTTTTGAATGTCCACACAATTGGATATGAAAATTAAAAATCTTGAAATTTTATATTTAAAAAATAATTGGCCATGTGTGCAAGAATTCTAACAAAACTGCTAATTATAGTGCTGTTTACATAAATGTAGTTTATGTAAATAACCTATATTCCCTTCTACAAGGGTGTTGTTAAATAGACAATGACATATCCGTGTAGTAGTTCCTGTAGTCCATAAAATGACCATGTGTGGTCATGACTAATAATAGGTAACTAGATAGATACAATAGTAATGGTGGCTTTCTCTATATAATGGAAATATAGATAATTACAATATTTATTAATAAGTAAATATACTGGATGAAATAAGAATAAGAAATCTTATCAAATACAAGATCATGTAAGTACTTCAGTGTTGCTGTAGCTAATTTTTTTTTCTTATGTGTGGAAACTCAAAAGACAAAAAGATTCAATTTGTGAATCTCATAAAATGGATTAGTACCAGAAAAAATAAGAGAAACATTTCAAAACTTGATTTGGAGGCTGGGAATGAAAAGTGGAGTTGTGGAGTGGTGGGTCTAAATATGAGTTTTTTAATCAAAAATTGTGAAGATAATTTGGAGTCCGTTATGGGCCCCTGGTTCTTTTTAACTACAAAGACCTGAAACATGTTTGCTTCCCCTCCACTTGCAGGGGATATACAGATTGGAATGGAGGACAAAAAGGGCCAATTAGAAGTTGAAGTTATTAGAGCACGAAGCCTCACTCAGAAGCCTGGGTCCAAATCTACACCTGGTAAGGAAGCGTATTACTGAGTTTGCTCAAGAGAATGTTAAATAGGCAAAATAATAATTATAATAGGCAAAAAAAAAACCTCAAAACACTTGCTGAATCTGAATTTTATGTGCTGTATTTTCCATCATCAGATTGATTAAAAATGCAGTTGTTTCTTTGATTCTATTAAAATAAATGTGTTTACCTTGCATGGTTATTGTCAGAAAGTATTAGGTAGAGTATTGTCATGTTTGAAAAAGTTTAGTTATGATTGTTTCTTAGTATATGTCATTTTCTTTCTGCACATTTATGAATGCAAAAGAAGAAAGAATTTAGTTCTAATTATGAAAAGGAAACAATGAGCTTTAAAATATTAATTGTAATGCCAGTTGTAACCCACATAAGTCAAAATCTTACAATAACTTTGTATACATTTACTTGAAGTTAGGGAAACGGCAGTAATGAGAACATATAGGTATTAAGGAATAGACTTTATGAAGCAATGAAAATTTTAAATTATGTAAATAGGCAATGGGAAATTTTCAGTAAACATCTCTAGTTCCCTAGTAAGGCATTCTCTAATAAAAAGCAGTTGAATTTAAAGATTAACTTCTTATACGTTAATATACTTTTGTTCAGCTCCATATGTCAAGGTATATCTTTTGGAAAATGGAGCCTGTATAGCCAAGAAGAAGACAAGAATTGCACGAAAAACCCTTGATCCTTTGTATCAACAGTCCCTGGTTTTTGATGAAAGTCCACAGGGTAAAGTTCTTCAGGTCAGTAACAGTTTGTTCGGCTTTTCACATTGTAATATCTATAGTATCCATATGTTAAAGAGGTGGTCAAATGCAAAGAGAATAAAATTTAATAAAGATAAATGTGGTATAATATTCTTGACTAGGAAAAATATCTAAATGGTTAATTTATAATATAAATATTTTTAGTGTTAAAAAATCTGATGAATCTAATAGAAAACAAAATTTTTATTTTCTCTTCCTTCTCTCCTTCCTTCCCTCCATCCTCTCCTTCTGCCTTTGTCCTATTTCCTACCCTTTCTCTCTCCTCAACAGATAGATGATAAATAAATAAATAGTAGAGCTATATCAAAGAAAACGATGGTAGCAATAGTTGATTGAACATTACTAGGCACCAGACATGAGATTCAAAGAGGAAGAGGGGAGATGAAAAGAGAAGTATGCAGGGACCAGCAAATACTGAGTTCTGGTTGAATGCCAGATGCATTTCTAGGTGCTTACACATATTACCTCTTTTAGACTTTGTAACCACCATGTACAATAAATAAAGATTATGTCTGAAGTTAAAAAAATTAAGTAATTTAGCAAAGTTACTCAGTAAATCAAAAAGGTGGGATTCACCAGTTATGCTTGTGTAAAAGCAGGTGAATGATTTCAGTTGAGAACCTTTACAGAAGACAGAAGGATTAGAAAATAGAACCTGAGAGTATGTGTAATGTGGAAGTGTTGTCTGACACTAGTAAACATTGACCCAGGTCGTAGTAATTGTCAGTGAGCTCACTGACTTATTAATTGTCTAATCAAATCAAAATTGGCAAGCAAGTCCTCAAAAGGTACCAGCTCACAATTATTTTTCAATATGCCCCTTCGCTAACAAGACTAACAAGATCATAATACAAGAGAAATCAAATGAATACTCTCATTCTTTGTACATACTTCATTGTACACACACTCCATGGTACACTGAGTTAGATCGCTTGTTTTGCCCTCCTAGGTTGGACAAATTTTCATTTTTATGTGTCTATGAATATGCACATTGTTTACTAGATAGTAGTTAACACAAGAAAGGTACTAAATTCATAGAAGAATAAGCTTATATATTTATTTCCTTAACACGGCTTATGTAGATAATACCCCTCATTGACTAGGGAAATATTACTCACATTCCATCAAATCTAAAAATTTTGAAGTGTCTCTGAGCACCTTCAGGTTAGTAATTCTTCTTTTCTTACCATGTTTCTTCCATGGTATTAGTTGTATTAATTTCCTCTCCTTCGACGACTGGCCCACTTTTACAGAACAGTTGCTTTGGACACTTCAAATGTGAAAAAGAGAGAAGTTCAAGTTGCGTTGTGTTTCTTTGTCTCTGCAGGTGATTGTCTGGGGAGACTATGGCAGAATGGACCACAAATGCTTTATGGGTGTGGCTCAGATCTTGTTGGAAGAACTCGATCTGTCCAGCATGGTAATCGGATGGTATAAATTGTTCCCACCGTCCTCACTGGTGGATCCCACGCTCACTCCCCTAACCCGCCGGGCTTCCCAATCATCTCTGGAAAGTTCAACTGGGCCTCCCTGCATTCGATCATAGTGAACTCATACCAGAGTCATTCCAATAAAACTCTACCTTTCAGGATAATAATCTGAACCAGATATTTCATGATCAAAAGCATTGTTGGAGACAGACAATCAACTTGTGTTTTGCCTGTAGTAGTTTTTCAATAATATGTCCCAAATGTTGTTTAAAACATGGCTTCATATGACAGAACAAGGCAGTCTATCAAATTACAGTAAGAATCAACGTGCTAGTGAGAGTCACTGATGCTTCTAACAAACAGAAAAAGAGGAAACTTTAAATTCACACACACACACACACACACATGCGCACACACCAAATTGAACAAACTGGAAACTCTCACTCTGTGAAAAGTTGTATTCTACACGTTTCTGCACAGACCACAAGCAGTGTTATTTCCCTGGTGTTTGAGAAGTTTTGTTCTTTTGTGTGTTTTGTTTGTGTTTGTCAGCTTTTGGTTTCTAGAGTTGTTGTTTTGTTTTCACCATAATTGTTATTTCTAGTTTTTTGGCTGTGTCATGACCGGCCTCATGATGCTAACAGAGACTCTTCCTTTCTTTTTTCCAAAAGCACCCAAAAAAAAGGGCTGAAGCAGTCTCTGTAGCATCTCCCCAAAGTGTTCAACAGCTAGAGAACGTGAGGCCAAAGAAGGGTTTCACTGGCTTTCATTTTATAATTCTTCAAAGTCTTATGTGTGGAAACCCAAGAGACAAAAAGTTATCTTCCAAAATAAATAATCTCCAAATTACTTTTTTAAATGAAGAGCATATCTGTTTGCATTCTAGAAAACTAATTTATGTTTTCCATTGTTTTGCATGGAAGACTTTTAAAGAAATCAATCTGCAAATAATGCTGGGGAGTAAAACTAACCGCATAATTGTACTTTGAGAACACTCCTTGTAATGCCTTTTTCTTCCTGATATCAAAAAAATATATATGCTTATGTGTATAAACCATACTTCTGACTTCCCAAAATGGTGACTAGGAATGGATTTGAGCCTAAGACACTTTCAGCTATGCCCAGGCTTCTCTGCCATGCCTCAGTGTAGACACACCCATCTGCCCTGGAAAGAGCATGGTATGAGCTGTTCAATATTCCACTGGAAATTCCAGTTGAAATATTCTGCACTAAACTAATGTTTTTATCGAATTTTAGTTTACATTTCTTTGAGATTGATGCAAGCACAAAGCTTGATTTTTTAATGCAAAGTATCTTACTTTTTTGGGGGGAAAATAAAACAAAGTCAAATTTCAATTTGCATTTTCTTCATTTAGTTTTTCTTGGCCTTGAATTTCCCTTGTGACATTCTGTACATGTGCTACAAACTGCAGACACTGCAGGTGCATTGATATGTTCTCCCTCCTTTTATGGGTCACTCAACTTTTGTGATTACACAAATAGAGCAGCATGACTTGGAACTGTTCAAAGCTGCATGCACGTTTTGTAAAAAAAAAAAAAAAAAAAAATTAAAAAGAAAAGAAACAAAAGGTTATTTAATAATGTATGTTAGTTCCACATAGGCCAGCTTGTATGTTGCATGTACTTGTACAGTTTGCTTGTTAATTACTATACTGAAATAACCAAGAAATCTAAGCCATCCATTTTTGTTATAGACATTTTGCAGGTTTTAGCCAGACTCAGTCTGTGGGTCTGGGGTGAAATGTCTATAGATGGACTTTATTTTTTACCCTCCGGAAAACGTGACGTAGTACGGACCAAATTCCTTCTAATAAATATTTTGGTGTAGATTCCTACTGTGGGGCTGTAACACATGTAGACACTGTGTACACACTAGGTTTTAATCCATAGACATACTGCCTGCACCAAGTGAATTATTTATTATTATTTACACATGCCAGAATTATCTGCCCATCATTCCACAGGGCACAGATTGACCACTGCTCACCATGCTGAGCAGGAAGAACTGAAGCATTGGTGCACTTCTACTAGATTCCGTTCTGTCTTAGTGGCCAACAATCAAACTGATTATAATTGGGTAGTATCTTTCTATTTTGACCACTTGTCTTAACACTCCCCTGTGCTTTTAAATGAACTTCCAACTCATGTATGTAAACATGTTTAATAAAATTTACTTTTCATGTCAGTCAGTAGCCATCTGTGTTCTATGTTTTGCCAGATTTCCATTGTGGGTTCTATGGTGCAAAATGGGAGCCAGATCACGGGAAGGGGGGACTGGGTGTGTTGTCTGCTGCGGGCATTTGACTTGACTTGTCACTGCACTATTTATGTCTTAATCTATGGCCCAAAGGGTACTTTGCATCACATACAAGTTTTCACTTTGTCAGCCTGTCTAAGTGAGCACATGACTATATTTCTGAAAAGTGGCATTATTAAAAACAATAAATCTCAGTAAGAATCAAATGGAAGGTTGTTTTTCTGCTGCTGTTTGAATGTGCTAATAAAAGAGACAACTCTGTTGTCCAGTTGCCAAACCATTTCAAGTTATGTGACATATCAGAATATTGATTCCTGCGTCTCTTGTCATAGTATCTGTTTCTTCTTTCCATCTTTTCCTTCTGAACTCTTGACTAGTTTGTAGAACTTTGCTTTAGAGGAGGCCAACTTAAAGGGAAAAAAATCAAGCAATACATTTATTCTAAATTATCTTGGGCAATAAACATATCTTCAAATATAGATAGATAAGTCTCCTCTAAAAATAATAAAATAGAAATCATTAACTTTCTAAATGATTTTTTTCTTATCTAAAAGTGTGTCCATATATATCATAATCACTACCTCTCACAAAATACTTGGTAAGCACTAATTTAATTTTGCATTACAGTAAAATAACTATTAAGATATAGTCACAAGTTTCTTAGAGCTCTTAACTTTTTATCGACCACATCAGCTGCAACTTTGTAAAGCAAAATGAACACGGCTAGATCAACATCACATTTGAGACGATAAAGCAATTTGAGCCATGACACCATCAGTTCTTTATAGTTTTTAAAACAGCTGACTGAATATTATTACCCTGTTAAATCATCCAGTTGTTTGGTCTACAAGATATGAGGTTATCTGTTAGGCGGGGTCAACAGGAGGCAAAAACAACTGATCAGTTTACTTTAAAACAAATGGTCAGAGTAAAGCTGTTTAACATGCATGCACTCATAACTGGGTGAGGGCAGAGGACAAGTACGCCACCAAACTGAGAGGTAACAAGAGACAGCTTGATAATTCTTTGTTTAGACAGAAGCAGAAAAGCAGTAATCTCTCTTCAAATCGGATATAGCCACATGGTGTTAGGGTTTCAGGGCCCACATGATGGAGGGGAAATAACCTAAGAAAAAGCAGTTTTGCTAAAGTCTTCATGGTTTCTTGCTGATTCTGACAACTTATTTCTTGAAATCCCAGCCTGAGATATATGATCCAACATTATTAAGGGCTTTGTTAAGTACTACATATTAAGTTTTAATACTTAGAATATAAAAATGAAAAAAAAATTACCCTGTCTTACAGGAGCTCCCTGTCTATTGAAAGAGATCATTATATACAGAGAAATAATTATGATAGCATATACAGTATGTCCACATTTAATAGGTTCTTGGAAACTGTGACTCTAAGCAAAATGGTATGTATGGAAATTAATTTTTTTCTCATCAACTTTATAACGAAATGAAGTTGAATGAAATGGCATTATTCTAGGACCTGCCATTCATTATTTCACTTAAAGTCAACAGTTTCCAAGAACCTGTCTTTAACAAAGTTGAGTGAGTCCTTACTGTATTTGATTTGCATACTAAGAGCTATGGCATTAACGTTTAATTCTCACAACAGTACTAGGAAGTAAGTATTCTTATGACCCCTATTTCACTTAGCTTCTCTGCAGCTTAGAGAAGCTAAGCAACAACCTAAAGGTCGCACAGCTGGTTAGTGATTATGCTGGGATAGGAGCCAAGGTCTGACCAAATCAGCAGCCTGCCCTGCTAAGCTGTCTTCCACTAACTGCTGACAATTGAGCTAGATCCTTAAGAATGAAGAGTCCATGGGGTCAGAAATGATCCTAAGCTAAACCATTCTTCTGCCTTAAGGCAGCGCCTGGCCAGTTCAGTCTCCCACATGCTGCCTGGGTGGCTCTGCCATTATCACAGCAGTGAGGGAATAGGCAAAGGTGATAGGTGGGCTCTTCTCCATTCCCTGAACTCTCTTTCTTAGACTTTTCTCCTCTAACTCTCTCCTCTGCACCCTCCTCTGACTACTCACCATTTGCATTACTAAACAATAAAACATCAAATGCAACTCTCAGGAACAGTATGAATAAAGGAGATAGAGCAAAGTTTTGCTTAGCTAGGTTCAAGACTAATCCTTTGGTTCTAAGTTAAAATTATCTGACTTCTTATCTCCAGTCCTAATATGGCAGTGTCTCCCAATCCTGCACCAGTTATAAAAATCTACATTTTAGGATTGAATTGATCAGGCTTGAATCCCAGCCCCATGGAGCTTTTTGGATCTCCCAGCATCAGTCCATATGCCCTTCATGTTATTTGCCTCCAAAAATAGTTTCCCTAACTCTTAATCTATATGCAGGATCCCTTCTCTTCAGGGGAGCTCAGAAGTTCTCAGTCCCCTGCACAGCCCCTATACCCTACATCCTTCCATCCTGAGCCTCTCAGGTACCTCTCAAGAGAGCACAAATATCCAAGTCTCCATATGTTAAGTGTAAACCAAGAATGATCAATATCATGGCTATGATATATCGATATTTTTATGAGTTGATGTCATGCATTGCACTCTCCTCCCCCCCCCACACACACACACAAACACACACTATGGGTGTACTTGTGATATCTCTGGTATCAAGGGCCAGGTTTTCCCTGCTAACAGGACTCTCCTTCCCTCATCACCAAACTTTCCAAAAGTGGTCTTTTCTACCTTGCCTCCAATACCTCATCTACTATTCAATCATGACCCCAATTTAGGATTGCCAGATCCAGTATAGAATGCATTTGAATTTCAGATAACAATTCAAATTAAATATAATTTTCCAATTATTTGTTTAACTAGAATTCAAATTTAACTGGGCATCTTCTATTTTCATTTGCTAAATCTGGCAACTGTATTCTCATTGCCATCTATCTAGTTGAGGCTTTCATCACTTTGCTGAAACACTCTCCTAACTGCTATGTAACCACCAACAAATTCCAACAGCCTTTTTGCCGACCGCCATGGAAGATTTTCCTTTCAAATTTTTTTCTCCCCTCTACTCATCCTATTTCTCCAACTTGGAAGAAGACTGGATTTTGTTTCCAATTCTTCACTTCTAATAGGACCATACACCAATACCTGTTGCCACGTTGCTTTGCAGTACCTCAGTAGAGTAGGCAGAAGATACTACCCCTGTCCCATTGACTGTGGGCTTGCCAGATAGCATGTGTCAAGGAAAGGTAGTGGATGTAACACAAGCAGAGGCTATTCTCCATAAGAAGGGCCTTCAGCAGGTAGGCACTGCTCATTCAACCTGGTCTTTAAATGACAGACATGTGGAACAGACTTGAACCCACTTCCCAGACTAAAATAAAGCTGTCCTGGCTGACTTCCGAATCTGTGGACAAGAAACAATGGTTTTGTTACCAGCCACTAAGATTTGGACGTTGTTTGTTATATAGCATTATTAGAGCAAAACCTAATACACCATCAGTTCCTCTTCATCAGCAACCACTATATATAATATAATGTTTGTGCTGGGCACTGATTAAGGTACAAAGTTGAAAAAAACACAGATTCTTTAACAATCCTTAACTTTATTCCACAAGATTCTGACCATTTTGTCTTTTTCTATTCTCCTTCCATGATCTTATCTACTCCAAGGTTTCAATTATTGCCTCCATCCTAATCTGCAGCACTACAAATTCTCTAATTAATGGGTCTGAGTTCCAAACTATTTACAAGGCATCTCCCAATAATCAAGTATCATCTCAAATTAAACAAATCCAGAAAATTTGATCATATACATCCAAAGTCATCTTATTTCTGTTGTGCATCACCATTTCCAAGTTTCAAAATGTTTGATTTTTTTCTTGAGATTGATGATAAATGTAGTGAAAGAATAATTAAGGAAAGTCCATGATGCATTGGAAGGGGATGTGTTCCATTCAGACCTTACTCAGCCAACATATTTTTCATATTGAGTATTTATTTTGTACAATAAATTACCAAGTAACCAACCACATCATATTAAATAAAATGAAAAGGAGACCTGCCCTAGTGGAACCTATTATCTAGCCTATGCTGACAGAATAGTGTGGCTAGGCTATGAAGGTTTTCTTAAAGAAGTAAAGTTTCAGTTGAGACCCAAAAGAGAGAGGGAACTGTAAGACATTCCAAGCAAAGGAAACCCGTGCAAAGCCAGAGTCAGGAGAGAATGTGGCAAATTCTAAGAACTGAAAGACAGCCTCTATAAATGAGGTGCCGAGATCAAAGAAGCTAGGAAGATAGGCAGGAGCAAATCATGCAGTGTTCTCTTTAATCTCTCTGAAAATCCAGAGGAGTTTATAACTCTTTCTAGCTCTTATCACAGAACTCCTTTAATTAAAATTATATTCCTATCTTATCACATACTCGGTGTTCAATTGGTTTTTTCTAAATGTATCAGTTGGGGATAGTATAACAACTGTAAAGAGTAGACCCCAAAATGTATAATAGCTCAAGCACAACAGAAATTTCCTTCTTCCTGGTTAACAGTATTGGGATGGTGAACAGTTGAACACGGATAGTCCTCTTCTACACAGTATTTAGGACCCTAGTTAGATAGGGGCCCTGGAATCTTCAACACATGACTTCTGAGGCCTCCTGGAAGTTGGTCCCATTGTAGCAATCTAGAACAGGAAAACAAAAATGGAGGATCACAGTCAAGAGATATTTATGAGCAAGTTCTGAAGTGGTGTACATCACTTCTACTCATATTCCGTCAGCTGGAATTCAAACACATGGCCTCATCTAAGTGCAAGGAAGGATGGAGTTTCTCCAGAAATATGAGGAGGAGAACATGGATTTTGATGAGCAATTTACAGTCTCTGTCACAGTGACTGTCCCAGTGAATGAATGAATAAATGAAGACCGAAGCATCTTCTTTGTACCGATGTTAATGCTTTTTTTAGTTTGAGTACTTTCCTCTTGCTTTGAGCAGCACAACTAACACACATGTAAAATTTAGAAGACAATATTGCAGACAGGATGACAATCCTATAACATGCATACCAGTTCTTCCAAAAAGAGTTTTGGGATTACCTATTCTTCAGATCATTTTCATGAGCCTCCCCAAATTACTGGCCACAAGATGTCCTCTCTTTCCTTCAACTGAATCCAAGCAATAGGATCACCATTTAACCAGGCAGTTAGTACTTTTACCTGTTTTAGATAAGTTCTGTTCTTTAGGAATACACTTTCTTCAGCAGAGGCAGGTTGTTATACACCCATTGTGCAGTGTGCCAAGAACTGCATGAGGCATGACCACGGTGTACTGCATGCCTACACAACACCAATAGTCATCCCTCTACCCTTTAAGTTAACACCATCTTGGTTACCTCCTGAGATATACAGAACAGATATACAATTGAGAAGGAATAAACCAGAAAATGGAACTGATGAACTCACATTAGTGAAAATTCTATAAGTTGATTCTGATTTCTGTTACAGACTTGAGTAGCGTATCTATGATAGCACTAGGAATCTGCCACTCCTATTGTCCTGGTTTTGATGTTTTCTTTGTCGTCATCATACTCATATAGGTAATTCCAAGGCATAGTAAAATAGCCGCTGTCTATCCCTGACTCCCAACTCATAGTTTAGCAACCTCTGAGGAAAAAAGAAAACACACAATCATCTCATAATCCCAGCAAAATCTCAGGCATGACCCTCTTGGACCATCTTGAGTCATGCCTAATGTTGAACCAGTATCTCTGGCCAGACAGATGAAATACATTGGTGGGCAGGCCTGTGTCAAGAGTCCAGCCCTGAGTTTGGGAAATCCAGACTGTTCCACCCAAACTATGTAAAGTTAGGGTAGTTCCTTCAAGGCAATCTGGATGCTATTAGAAGAAGGAGAATGATTCTCTCTGGGAGAAAAAAATGCTGGAAAGGTTGTGTCTACTCTAGATCCATTCTTTCTCTTCTCTCACAACCTGGAGAAGATGGAACAAGAGTTCTCAAAGTTGGCCACACTCAACCACGCCACACCCCACATTCTGATGACACTCATCTTCTTTTGTCTTTCAAATTAGGGAACCACTCATTTGGTACCTTAGATATTTTTTAGACCCCAGACTGGTATTTTGAGGAATATGCTATTGTAATAATATACATAGCAATTGATTTATTTGGAGATATATATGAGTTTCTAAGGCTAAGTTGATAATTTACTTTTGCTCACACATCCGGGAATTCCTGAAATGGGGATAGTGGCTCCTACAACACAGTTATGTTAAGAGTTGAACTAACATAAAATACTATACAACATATCTGTTAAATGGAATAATAATAGTACCTACTTCATAGAGTTATTTTAAGATTAAAGTAAGTAGTAAATTTTAAATTCTTAGGGCAAAACCTCAATTCATATTAAGTATTAAATAAATGTTAGCAATTCTATCCCTCACTAGTGTAGTGGTGAGTAAAAATGAAAAATGTTAGCAATTAACTATTATGCATCAAACACTAATATTCATCAAAGTTAACTATGTAAAGACTGCACATGAACACAAAAATTTGGGGGCAAATCTAACCTTCATTTCCTACTGATTTATCCAACCTCCCACCAATGATATGATTTTCCTTTCCTACACTGACAAGACCAGAGAAGGTTTACCTTTTGCTCAGGCCATAGAAATGCTAATCTTCATGGCCCATCCCACAGATGCTTTCTTCAGCATACTCTATGCATCTTCAGTGGAGCTGGTTGCTCACTTTTTTTCCAGACCACCTCTTGCATTTGGTGAGCACCACCTCTTAAAAGCAGGCAGAGAACACCCTCTCTGACTCAGCCTAGCAGAAAGGCTCTCTTACCACTATTTTCATTGTTATTTCCTGGATGATTTAGTTAACAAACCAGCCCATGCTCTATCTGCACGTCTATTTTCAGATCACTGAATCATCACCAATATCTTCAGGAGGAGAAGAACTTACGTTCTTTCACTGAAATGACTATCTTTTTCTTTCTCCCTTTCTGTATGCCCAGTTGAGACCTCTTCTTTCAGAGGCTGGAACATCTCTTTCATCCTTCTTTGCAAGTATTTTCATTCCAGCACTCATTTCCCTATTTATGTCCCACGAGACATGGCTATGGCTTTTCTGATTATTATGAGTTATATGATCTACTTATTCTACATTTTCTAAATTCTATCAACACATAGTAAAGTGAAATCACCAGAAACTAAGCACCTAGACAGCAGTAGCTAGTTCCTGCACCGTGTTCATTCCATCATAAGTTCATTACATTTTTAGCTAATGTTTTGCCTTTGGTTTTCATTGAGTATTAATTAAAGATTCTTCTTGCATTAGCTATATATTTTTGCCAAAGATATTTCTCCATATCTTTTTTATCCATATCTTATTTCTCCATATCTTATTTCTCAATATCTTTCTTTTTGCAAATAGATGCACATTATGTTTTTGTTTGTTTTACATTTTATTATTTAATAATAGTAAAAAAAATTTCTATGGGGTGGTTGTGCTTTCTTCTACTATGGGATTCTTAACCTTTTATTTGCTTCGAGCCCCTTTGGTGACTGGTGAAGCATATAGACTCCTTCTTGGAATAATGATGTTAAACTCCTTTAAAAAATACATAGGATTAAAAGAAAACCAATTACTTTGGAAAAGTTAGAAACATTTTCAAAACAAATCCATGATGTAGCAATATATATGTCTTCTTTACTGAGGTATTAAATAAAATCTAGTAGCAGGCCCAATAATTACAGTATTTCTGAAGTCACGATGAGCATAAATGAAGATATTTGTTACAATTGTAATATAATATAAAAATATCTGTGATTTTTATTGACAGGAAGGTCACAGGAACAGCTATGCTATTGTGCTTTTTTGCCTACAATGACAACGGAAAGAAATGCTAAATTTCAATTAAAGGTTAGAAGAAAATAGAAATGCATTTTTTTTTAAATCCAAGTTCATAGACTTTCTGAATTCCTGACAGAGACCATTGTAGGAATAGTATAATCCATTATATGGTCTTAATTTACCCTGGCTCACCAGGACACTGTAAAACAATTATACTCTCACATTAACCATAGAAGAGTTCACAGCTAGTATATTTTTTGCTGTTTTTATGCCTAATTCCAATAACGTTATTATGAAATGACTTGTTAAAACTCTTTGTAAATCCTTTTGAAATGATTCTACTTTAAAATAATGACATGAACCAATACATTAGTGCCTGGCACATAAAATGTGTGCAAAACACAAGATGGTAGAATGAATTCATGGCAGAAAATTTGAGAATTTCACGTTCTCTTAGATCACTGTTTCTCAACCTAGTAAAACTCGGTCTCCTGATAAACACAAAAATTTCACTTCACATTCCCAAAACAGCTACAATTATAATGCTGAAGGGATCCATAGCTATTTTTTTCAGTTGAGAATCAAAGTCAAGTCTATACTTTTTTGTTGCCTCAACCGAGATTTTCTTATGTGCTATTCCCTACCTTGTATTCCAAAAGCAATATTTTTGTGTTGCTTCTGCTTTTCTTTTATCTAATTTTATCATCTATCAAAGATGTTGTTTTGATTTCTCAACTTTTGTGTACCAACGTGGAGATTACTACAGTGGAAGTGTAAGAATCAGGTTCATTAAAATTGTAAGTATAACCAATAGGAAGTACACTATAACACCAAGTCTCCACCAGAAAAATTCCCTATTTAATTTTTTTCATAAATTATTGCAACAGCATACTTTTTAAATTATAAGTTAACTTAAACTCTATAAATCCACCACCACTATTTCTAGCAGTTGGCCTATTGGAGCTTTTTCCTCAGAGATTTCTTGTTCTTCTGAAAGCAGCTACAGCCGGAAGTCAAAGTCTCTTCAATCTGTTCCTTTGTAAATGTGTAACCCCCCTAATGATATAAAGCAGAGTGTGCACGTCAGGGTGGGGTGGGGAGGAGATTTGAGAGCTGAAAAAGGAAATAGAGGTGAAATTTCTAGAAACAGTGAGGCAACAAAGGGCAACCTGCCCTTGATCAGTGAGGATTCTTTTCTCATTCCATGGCGGAGCTCAACAGTGGTCAGACTGTCTCACAAAGTCAAAAGCAGTGGCCATTGTTCAATTTCCCTTTTGTACTCTATTGTTATTATTGAGTTTTTCAAAAATGTATGATAGGTCACTAGGGTATGAAAGAAATGATTTTTAAGAGGCTGCTTCCTGTATTGTGAAACAATTTCTACTTCCTCTCTTTCTCTCCCGCACAATTTAACCATCTCCCAAGTGCCTCCCACCCCCAGACTCTCTAGCTTTTCCATTCTTGCACACTGAGGAGGAGAATGCAGATCTTCCCCTGTGTTCTCTGCCAGGGCTCAACCTGCTGCTCACTCCTCTGAGCCCTCCCATCCCAACCTCGTAGGTAGCTGAGACTAGTGCTTCTGGGATCCTGTTATAATACAGATTTAATTTTAGAGGTCTAAGGTGAGGCCTCGGGTTATGCGTGTCTAACAAACTCCCAGGCAGGATCTGCTACATAATTTGGGAAGTCCAGTGCAAAACAGAAATGCAGGACCCCTCAATCAAAAAATCTTAAGAATTTCAAGATGGCAGCAGTAGAGCATTAAGGCAAGAACAGCCCTTCCAAGAGTAAGGGCTCAGATCTCTGAAGCTGCAGGTTGTGAGAGGGCCTACAGAGCTCACTTTGAGGAGAAAGTTTGAGTGTCCAGGCTTTGAAAGCAGAACCCTGTGGGTGGCTGTCCTTTCCAGGGTCTTTCTACCTACTAAGAGCAGCACCAGGTAAAACCAGTCACGGTTTTTCAACCATTTAGATCTCTGATTCATTTGATTAAAATCAATACATTGGTACCTGTAGAGTTAGGTTCTAGAAATGCATTTCTTTTTATTTGGAACACCCAATGAAGGTTTTTCAAATTTACGTTCTATAGAACAAAAGAAAATTCTTGGAGCTTGTCTCCAGATAGTGGTAGAAGAGGTAGAAGGCAGGACAAGCAGGAAGGTCCCAGAACCTTCACTCTTGCTCCAACAAGAGCTCTGAGCTTCAATCTGCCTAACAATTTTATTGGGGGCTGGACAAGAGGGATGTTGGTACAGGTCAGTCAGGCAAATTCCACTTTTATGAAAAGTTAGATGGAGACTAAGAGAGAGAAATTCGTGTAATCTAATAGCAACCACGTACCAACTATGACTCTGAGCTATATAAACCCGCTTTCCTAAAAAATTAGGCTACCAAAATCCTACTTGTTAGAGAGTTAAACAAACAAGCAAACAAAAGTTCTTTAGGCGGCCGAGGTGGGAGAATCACTTGAGCCCAGAAGTTTAAGACCAGCCTGGCAACTTAGTGAGACCCTATCGCCACAAAAAATTTTTAAAAATAACAGGGCATGGTGGCACCTGGGAGTAGTCCCAGCTACTCAGGAGGCTGAGGCAGGAGGATCCCTTTAACCCAGGAGTTTGAGGTTTTAGTGAGCTATGATCACTCCACTGCACTCCAGCCTGGACAATAGAGCAATATCCTGTCTCTAAGAAAACACCAAAAAATCAAAAGCCACTATTTTGAGGTACCACCCTTCGGTGCTCTTGTAAGTCTCTCTACCTTTCTTGACCTCCAGATATGGTCGTGATTAGGGTGAGACAAGGTCACCTAATTGCCTAGAGAATGATATTTGAGAAAGCTCCAGAAAAAATCACTAATCAAGAAAAATAACATTTCATGCAATATTGTAAAAAATCAAAATTAATGCAAAATTAATTGCATTAATTAATTCCCTAATTATTAAAATTTCAAAATTTTAAATTAAAAAAAAAAACACCAAAAAAAAAAAAAAGAAAGAAAAACCTGAAACCAAAAGTTCTACCACTTTAGGGGTAGGTGACCTCTCTCTCCAGCAAACGGAGTATTGGCTGGCCTCCTGAAATTCTGACCTTCCTCATCCTCCCACCCCAGACGCCTGCCTGCTGGCTATGACTGCAACATAAGGTGGGTAAGGACTTAGAAAAGAAACAGAAATTCAAAATAGTATATCCAGCGGTATGTTTTCACCTCCTGGGAAGCTGTGTAATATGGGTGAATTTCCACTTCATTCTTACCAGGCAAACTGAAGTTCTATTATATGATTCTTTTCAATATTCACTTTTAAAAGAAATCTCACTCTGCCACACAAGCTAAATGCCAGGGGCTCAAAACTATAAACAAGGATTTCGGCCTCCGATCAGGAGCCTCAAACCGAGCCCTCTGTTGGTGAGAACTGGAACCTTAGAAAACAAATGGGTGTGGTGGCGCATCGGCGCCACCAGATGGCAGCAGTGCTTCATGCAGCCAGGGGAGGACGCGAAAGACAGAGGGACCTTTTGAGGGGACAAGATTGCGGTGGAAGTCTTAAGAGAGGGGGACTGAGACTAAGGCTTGACTAAAACTTAAGGTTAAGGAGAAAAAACTTGTGGGAAAGTAGCCTTTCTTATGATATAAAAATATCTGTTTGCGTACAGTATGTTTCATAATTATAAACATGCCCAAATCATTTTCCTTTTTTCCCTCCATCAACTTCATCAAGAGGTCGTTGAATGAATTCTGAGTTTTGACTCATCTTCCTCGAGATTGCATTTAAGTTCATGGTCAGTTCCCAAATGTGTGTGGCAAGAAAATCCCTATCATTTGCGTTTACCTAATAGTAAGTTGCCCTACCCTGGGACAGAGGTCATTGTGCTCAAGCTGAGTCACCACAGACCTGCCCAGCTGAGACCAAGAGCCCTGGACAGGAGGGCAGAAGCCTTGCCCAGAGGCATGGGAGGGGCTTCTCAGGGCTGGACCATGCGTAACCATCAGAAGCTTTGTTGGGGGCTGTGTACTAGTTCTCTTGGGTTGCCACAACAAATCACCACAAAATTGCTGGCTTAAACCAGAAAATATTTATTATTTTATAGTTCTGGAAGCCAGAAATTTAACATCAAGGGTGGCAGCAGAGCCATGCTGCCCGCCAAGGTCTTCGGGGAAGAATCTCTCCTCCCCTTTCCCAGCTTTTGATGCCTCCTGACATTCCTTGGCTTCTGGTAGCTTAACTCCAATCTCTCTCTGCATCTTCACACGAACTTCCCTGTGCCTTTCTCTCTTCTCTTCGTTGATAAGGGCACTCGACATTGGATTTGGGGCTCACCCTACACCAGGGTGACCTCATCTTTGAGATCCTGATCTTAATTATATTCGCAAAGACCCTTCTTCCAAGTCAGGTCACATTCTGACATCCCAGGTGGACTTTTATTTTGGGGTGGTGAACATCTCTCAACTCACTACAGGTTGGAGGCTGATTATTTCCTGACCGTCTTTCTAATTATTCTCACCAGCATTGTGGAATCTTTCTTTCTTTCTTTCTTTCTTTCTTTCTTTCTTTCTTTCTTTCTTTCTTTCTTTCTTTCTTTCTTTCTTTCTTTCTTTCTTTCTTTCTTTCTTTCTTTCTTTCTTTCTTTCTTTCTTCTCTCTCTCTTTCTTTCTCTCTTTCCTTCTCTCTCTTTCTCTCTCTCTCTCTCTCTCTCTTGACAGAGTCTCATTTCTGTTGCCCAGGCTAGAGTGCCATGGCATCAGTTTAGCTCACAACAACCTCAAATTCCTGGGCTCGAGCGATCCTCCCGCCTCAGCCTCCCGAGTAGCTGGGACTACAGGCATGCGCCACCATGCCCAGCTAATTATATATATATATATATATATATATTTAGTTAGCCAATTAATTTCTTTCTATTTATAGTAGAGACGAGTCTCGCTCTTGCTCAGGCTGGTCTCAAACTCCTGACCTTAAGCAATCTACCCGCCTCGGCCTCCCAGAGTGCTGGGATTACAGGCGTGAGCCACCGCGCTCGGCCTGGAATTTCAATCACTCTAGAGAGAAGCCAGTAAATATCAGGGCAAAGCAGCAAAGCTCGCTTGACTTTGAATGTGAAAGTTTCTGCGGAGGCATCATTGGTAAAAAAATGCCCTTTCTCAGAGATATCTCTGTGAACACTTCTGTGACTCTCTGGAACAAACTTCCTAGCAAACTTCCTTGGACCCACTTGGATTTAGGACATTTCAATGTGTGTGTGTGTGTGTGTGTGTGTGTGTGTGTTTTACTAATAACAGTCATAATACTCTTCATTTATATACAAATGCTATCATAATGATAAAGTTACAATAACAATGACAGAAACATTCTAATAGGATTAGTCTTTTGTGGTGAACAGGTATGAACAATTGGATCTGGAACCTCATTAGCTATGTGCTTTTGGACAGAAAAAAATGAGATTATAATCTATCTACCCTGCTTGCCTACGATCGATGTCTATGAAAGTGCTTTAAAATATATAAAACCCTACAAGAATGAAAGGTGTACTTTTCTTTCTCACCCACTTTTGCCACATGTCCAGGCACACGTGAATACATGTATATCAAACAAGGATCCTGAGTTCTTGCCAAAGTCCAAGACTCTAACCAGCAGCATCAACATCACCTGGGAGCTCGTGGAAAATGCAGACCCTCAGGTTCCACCCCAAGTGACTGAACCAGACTCTGCTGTGCAACAAAATCCCCAGGTGATTCATATAGCAACTAAGGTTTGAGACGCCCTGCTCTAAGTCGGTTTGGTAAGTTTTGTTTTCTAAAATAGGGGTCCTCGATGGTTCTCTCATTATTAGAAGCTCCATCGAACACCCCAGGTATGAGCAGGGGTGAGGAGGGAGAGGAGAGGAGGCAGCCTCACCCCGTTTGTGGTCCCTCTCTGCTGACGATCCTCCCCACCCCCACCCACCCCAGTAACCCAGCAGCACCTGACTCGGATGTCAGTTGGCTTTGGCGTTGATCACCATGAAAGATCAATGGTGCTGTAGTGACTGGGGAACCGTACAATATCCTGTGATCTCGACTCTGGCCTTTTTAGCGTGGCATTTTCACTGACAAATAAAAGAGTAACTGCAAAGGAGCGCCATGGACGTCGGTTAAAAAGAAAAAAAAAAAAAAGGAAAGGGGGGGAAAAATGAGGACAAAAGAGTGTAATGGAGAAACCCTTCGATCTTTCTCACTCTTGATTCCTTACAGGAACTGCGTGAATAATGATGACGTTTATCTCAATAAGGGAAGGCCCACGCTGTGAAAGTATTCTGGCTTTGATGTGCCCAGATGAAAGGCGCCCTGCAAGTACAAAATGATGGCACCTGGGCAGGCATTTGTGTGGAAGAGACAGTCTCAGGGTGGTCTCCGACTGTTTAAAAGCTGAGAGTGCTTGACAGGACGGCAGGCTTTCACTTGGTCCCACTGTGGGCTGGCGAGCTCTCTGGCTGGGTCCTGGTTGCCAAGGAAACTGCTGCAGGAGAGATCGGAGCTGTCTGGGTTCTTGGTTGCTTGGTGGAGCTGAGAGCAGAATTTTACATTAAAAACGTGTATTTTCAGTGACCAGAGCAAAAGCAAATAATGGCCACCAGAGGGTTCATGCCCATCTTCTCCACTGACAGAGCTCATCTGAATAGAAATCCTCAACAATGAAGGAAGTGGCCTCTAAGGAGCAACAAACAGGACTTAGAAACCTCCAAACCCATACTTCTGTCCTCTGTGGGGAGCCCTTGTCTTAGCAGGGGCAAGAAGTCTCACCATTCATCTTGTGGGCTAACGTGGGACTGCAATCACTAGGTCAGCCTTAGATAACATCCTTGCTCTGTCTTAAGAGCCCATTAAGGACGACAGAGAAAGAAATGCTGTCTTGCCATCTTCTCCTCTTGGAAGGGATACAGGATTTGGATGTGCTGTTTATTTATCTTGCTCACTGTACACTGAACTTTTCTTGACTGCCTACAGATTTTACTGCAATTATTTGGGGGATATCCACTTCCTTCCAGTCATTTCCTCAAGATTAAAGATTCTGTTTATTTCTCCATTGCAAGTGCCTGGCACGGTGTCTGCCATCAATAACGAGGAGGTTCTCAGCAATCATTTGAGTGAATTGCCCTCCCTTAGCGAAGGCTGAGAGAAGGTTGAGCAGACACAAGGAGTTTTTCAGAAAACCCCAGTGAAGCAGAAACAACATAATCATCATATTTAAGAATCAGTAATTGCCAGCTGTTTTATATAGTTACCGCATCTAATTTTTATGTTCCCTCCATCCCTATAAGGTGATGTACACAAGTATGGAAAAAGAAACTAAACGCCAGAAAGCTTAAGTAAGTGACTTAGATGTCCCATCTAGTCAGTTGCTGAGGCAGTATTTGCATTCAGGTCTATCTGATGCAAAGCAATGTTCTCAGCTGTTACGCAAGACTGTTTCAGGGCCTTGTCATGGATCACATAGAGCCTTGTATATATATATATATATATATTCTCCATAGTGTGGAGGACACAGACCTCTTGTGGGGGTGACATCATCCTTGGTGAGAGGGCATGAGGTAAGACTTCAGGTTGGGTGGGATTCAGGGGACCTGGTGATGTGTGCACAGTGATACCAGGACAGTCACATACGCAAGGTGCATGGGGGACAAATCCAAGCTCAACAATGTCTACTAGCTTTGTAATTTTTATCAAGTAACTTAAACACTTTGTTCTTCGGATCCCTCACCTCCAAATTGGAGCAAATGATATTACTTCCCACCAAACGCCGCATGTTCTCACTTGTAAGTGGCAGCTAAGCTGTGGGTATGCGTAGACAGACAGAGACAGAAAAGACATTGGAGCCTTAGGGGAGGGTGGGAGGATGAAAAATTACCTGTTGGGTACAGTGTACACTATTTGGTGACAGGTACACTAAGAGCCCAGACTTCACTGCTACACAATTCATCTATGTAACAAAACACCATTTTTACCCCCTAAAACCGTGGAAATGAAAAAATAATATTACTTTCTGAAAAGGTAAAATTATAAGAAGTAAATTAAACTATACTTGCAAACGTGTTTAGCATGATTTTCCACACATAGTGCTTAATGAATTATTATCATCTTTATTACCAATACCATCACGCTAAATAGAGGTGTTATTTTTATTATAAAAAAGTGTTTCTGGCCGGGCGCTGTGGCTCACGCCTGTAATCCTAGCTCTTGGGAGGCCGAGGCGGGCGGATTGCTCAAGGTCAGGAGTTCAAAACCAGCCTGAGCAAGAGCGAGACCCCGTCTCTACTATAAATAGAAAGAAATTAATTGGCCAACTGATATATATATAAAAAAAAATTAGCCGGGCATGGTGGCGCATGCCTGTAGTCCCAGCTACCCGGGAGGCTGAGGCAGAAGGATCGCTCGAGCCCAGGAGTTTGAGGTTGCTGTGAGCTAGGCTGACGCCACGGCACTCACTCTAGCCTGGGCAACAAAGCGAGACTCTGTCTCAAAAAAAAAAAAAAAAAGTGTTTCTTTTAGCAGCTCAAGGAGCTGCTCAAACTTAAGCATCACTTGAGTATCATTTCAAAACCACCCCCCTTTGAGGCTTAGAGAAGCTGAAAAGGTGTTACCCAAGAGAAGAAAGGATTCTCTCTGGCCGGTTGACATTCTCATCACAACCTGCCAGCAATTCGTTGAGGGATTTGCATAAGTCATTTGACATCTTTTCCACATCTGTGAAAGAAGGTAGAAAAGTGAAGGATAGTTTGTGGGAATGCTTTGAAAACCACCAGGCACCATGCAGAGGCTCTTATTCCCAGCTCATCAACTATAATTCACAACAACATTTCAGTTTTTCCTCCCTATTTAAGGTGGATAGATTGGGAACACCTTTGAGTCGCCTCACCTTTTCACTGACTGACCAACTAGCTTGTCAGGGAATAAGAGAGGAGAGAAACGTATAACCCTTCCATGAAACTCATGATTAAATGACAATTTTTTATGGGTTAGGTCTGTACTTTATATTTCTTGGTGGCTTTTCTAGTTCTGTAAATTCATTGTCACACATTAACCTCTGTCCCCATAAGTGGAAGACTCTCTATGGCCTGAAAAAGCTGTCTACAAGTCACTGGATAGCCAAGAAACATGTTTTGCTGTTTACTTCACAAGCACTAATGCAGGTGACCATGGTTAGAGCCAATTAGCAAGTACCCTGAGGAGCAGGAGCCTCCTGGTCACCAATTTATAGGATTTGCCACCAAAGCTCTGTCCTCCTCTTCAGGTGGGCCTGATCCTCACTGTTTGACAGGTGTACACAGCTGAGCAACAGTTCTCAGTTACTAGAGTTCTGTGGCTGTCACAAGTCTGTGGTTTTGTGGATACCCCCATCCATGTTCATTTTAATTGGACATCTCCCATCCAGTGATGGCCTCCTAATAGCTCCATGGCAGCCACAGTTCCGGAGATTGCTAACTTTTATCCTACAGCATTTATGCCATTGAATTTAATTTGCTCCCAAACATTCTGCAGCCAATGGGGTCTGTGTAAATAGAGCTATTTCAACTCAAATGTTCATTCATTTTCCCTCAGTTCGTGCAACCTTTACCTTTGAAGTTATCTGGTTATTATGACCACAACCCTGCTTGAGATTCCTGCTGCTTTTCCACAGCCAGTTCCAGAAAGGCTGCCTGTTGTAGGCAGTACAATTTGAACGTGCTCAGCACACCCGGGCTGTCTAGCTTTGAACCAAACAGGCTCATCTCGGCTTAGTAAAAGGAAGTCATAAACAGAGACAGAAATGCAGCTGAAGCATTATATTTAGCATTGCATATGCTTAGGTCAAAATCAGCCTTCCAAAATAGTAGTGCCAGAAATCCAGTTTAACTCCCTAAATGTGAGCAATTCCTAAAATGTTAAAGCTGGAAGCAACTACTATAAGGTATAGTATAGAGAAAGTGACTGGGCCTAGAAAGGGAAAGTGACCTTCTGAGTTCCTAGTGGTTGGGGACAGACCCAGGACCGGAACCCAGTTATCGTTAACCCCAGTACCACCCCCACCAGTGTCTGAGAGTGTCTTGTTTTCGTTTGTGCTTTAGAGTTAATAAATGATTCAAACTGTTCACAGACGTTATCTCATTTGATTGGCACGCATGTTGTATCGATTTCTATAGAACAATCTATTCAGTGAAACCCGAGGCGTCCTGAACTGATTTACAGCTCCCCTTCCTCCTCGGCCTCTGGAGCTCACTGCTCAACTGGGAAGATTTCAATTTGAATACATTTTGGAAATGTCAAAATGCCAGAAGCCACATATCCTTGTGCACAGGGGTAACTTGGCTCTCTTGTCTTTCCTCAGTACGGGCTCAGAGATTCGGAGTGATCTGAGCAGGCTCAGGAAGAATTATTCAGTGACAGATTTACAAAGAAAACAAGACAAAAAAGACAGCACATGAGAGAGATTAGTTTTTGGAAATGACTCTGTTGCTTATTCCTGGCTTCTGCTGACATTCAGAGGGATTAAGGCAGAAGGAAGGAGGAATGACTCACACGGAAGCCTGCCCACCTCACAAGGTGCGGTGCCCGTGGGTCTCTGAACCAGCCGCAGGGGGACGAGAGGAGGGAGGGAGCCCTCAGGTCAGCAGAACTGGACATGCAGGGGCTGGAGGGCTCGGGTGCTCAGGTCCTGCCACAATCTTGGGCCACAGTCACTCCCTCAGAACCCCCTCTTCTCACCTGGGACATGAGAGAGTTGAACCATATCAGTGGTATTAAACTTCTTATTATCGTTGTTATGAATGTTATCATTATCGTCATTATTATTTGCAAAAGCAAAATGCTTTCTTCAGAGGAAATCAGAACATTAACCTGTAAAAGAGATTTTTTTTTAATGTTCTGACTTTGGTGGTTGGGTGGTTAAAAACACCCGCACTGCAGGCCCTCCCCGGCCCGGGTCTCTGGAGCGGCCCCTGCCCGCTCTGGGGAGCAGAGTCTGGAAGCAAAGGGCGTCTCATTTCTCACCTTATTATTTTCACTTCCATGTAAATCTGTCCTCTGTGCCAAGTACCTTCTAACACATCTCCGGGAGGGTGAGGAGCATCCAGATGGTTCACCTCAGACTCGGATCCCCAGAGTCAAAGTGAGCGTCGCCTTCCAGATGGCAGCAGGAAGACGAGTCCCCCGCCAACCCTACAACCGAGTGGCTTAAGTGGTTTAAGACTCACGGCAGAAAGGCAGAACTTAAGAAGGATTATAAATATATGTATACCTATAAAATACCTTGAGATTTTCAAACAATCATTTATTAAAAAGCTATTTATTTCTGTTAATAAATCTAGGATATAAGCTCTATGTAAGGTGATGGAAAAGTCCTTTTATTAATAAGAATGATTATTAAATGGGTCCATTTCTCAGGCTTATCTCTTGTCATAAATAGTACCTGGGCCTTCAGTAGGTTCTGCGTTTTCTGTTAGAGAAGAATATCGTTGAGTGCTGGGCACTGGCATCTTCCTCCGCAATCCTTTTATTTTTGTCCTTGTTTTCTGTATCCCGCGTGAAAAAAAGTTGGGTTCTGTATTACGATCCGACAAAGATTTTTCTAGGTAATTATACGCAGAATAGTAACAGGTAGCCTTTTCCCAACTCCCGTTGATTTCTTTGGCTCTCAATCTTGAAAATCACTTGAGTCTAGTAATTTGTAGATGCAAATGACGAGCCTTTTTCTGTAATATCCCATGTCTCTCTATTAGTGTTGGGTACTTATAATGTTTGTTGTTTATCAGCCCAAATATGATTTTTTTATTGGTTCCTGAGAGGTTTTACAAACAACCAACAACACTTTGTAATATATTTGCATTTTTTCCTGAAATGTCATGAGTAACATTGCCTTAAAATGATGGCAAATGCAAGAAGAGCTAAGTGTGAATTCCTTGTTGTTTCAGAACTTTGGCTGAGGCTCCAAAGCTGATAAGGAAGCGTGTTAATTATCTGTATATTCTAAAAGGAGATGCCAGGGCATCTAGGCAAAACTGGCTAAGGGTAATCCAAAACACAGTGTGGTAACCTTTAACACAACACTCTTCATCTAGGGTATTTACAAAAAGAGAAAATTGACTGTGGGAAGATTGAGAGTGAAGATTTTCTCTGGGGACATTGCCAGAGTGCAGAGTGTCACCCTTTTGGGGTAAGAAAAGAGGGTTGATTTTTTTCCCCCACAACAAGCTAGATGAGGACACATCCTGAGAGCCACTCGTAGTGGGGAATGGGCACTTGCCAAGACTGGGGAAACTGATTACTCATTCCCCAGGGATGTTTGCAAGCTGCGGAAATCTGCGGGCCCTGTGAGCTCCCAGTTTGTGTAGATAATGCCATGGTTAGCTAGGGTGGGAGGACATAACGTATGGCATCTAACTCTCACCTGGGAAAGTTGAGGGAGGAAGGCAATCTGCAGAGTCCCTCAGGGCAGGGAGAACCGACAGTGCTCATGGGGTGAGGAATTTCACTCCTAGTGTGGGTGTCCCTTGAGCTGGTGGATGCATCAACAATAACTGCTTTTGAATCATGTTGATAAAGACTTAGCTCTAGAGGGCTTCCTTCCATAGGTAAGGTATCTTTGCCAGAAAGAGACTAGAGTTATCCAGTTCGGTGGGACAGAAGAGGAGGGTGGTTATAAATGGCCAACCAGAGACCGTATCACTTCACCTAGGAATTAGGGCTGCAAGAGGTCGCAAGTGAAAGGATTCAGAAAGCTGGTGTGAATACCCAATAGTAAATGCCCCAAAACTCAGCATTTGGATACATCCCACACCCAGGAGGGCAACTCATGCTAGATTACACCCTTCTAAGTCCTGTCCTCTTCCCAGCTTTCAATGCATCCCTGGAGCAGCCAGAAAGCAACACAGAGAGAAGTTGAGAAATGTGTAGATATGGAAAAGAAAGTGACCAGCTGATCACCCCCTTATATCTACTGCAGGTTTCTCAGCCTAAATTAGGCCCACATTTTCAGAGAGAGAAGCTTAAATTGGATGAGAGGTTGTAGACTTGTATTGGTCCTTTTTGTGTTGCTATAACAGAATACCTGAGACTGGGTGGTTTATAAGGAAAAGAAGCTCATTTAGCTTATAATTCTAGTGGCTGGAAAGTTCAAGATCAGGCAGCTACATCTGGTGAGGCCCTTAAATTGCCTCAACTCATGGCAAAAAGTAGAAGGGGAGCCAGTATGTGCAAAGAGATGACACGGCGAGAGAAGCAGCAACAGAGGGAAACTGAGGAAGCTAGGCTCTTTTTTAACAGCCTGCTCTCTTGGGAATTAATCCATTCCTGCAAGAGGGAGATTTCACTCACCCCCTTGGGAGGGCATTAATCTATTCATGAGGGGTCCGCCCCCATGACCCAAACACCTTCCTCTAGGACCCACCTTTTAACACTGCCACATTGGGGATCAAATTTCAACATGAGTTTTGGCAGAGACAAACCAAACCATAGCAAGACTGGACTAGACTTTTTAAAAACTTATAGAAATTTTTAAGCATACCAAAATAGAATAGCATAGTGAACTTCCATGTCCTTATCACCCCATACAAATGGTTATTATCTATTTATATGCTACCCACACCCTTCTACATGTTAAGTTGAAGCAAAACTGTATTTGACTATTTTAATATTTAAATATAATGACCCCATTTTGATGTTTGATTATTGGTAGCTTTCAAGCCTCATTGTTCTCTCATTTCCTTTTTGCCCACCCTAGAAACCAGTAAGAAAGCCTGAGATGTTCCCTCCTGTGATTGTACAGATTCCACAGGCTTTCTGGTCTCTTTCAGGTGTTAATAAACAGTCTTTTTTTTTTTTTTAGTGTTTTGTGGTTGTCCTGTTGAGGGAGCGATCCATCCTGCAATCAATATTGGTCTGGGCATCAAGACTGATGGTGACGCAAATGCACCCAGAGGGAATGAATAGGTTTATTACTCATATAATGGAATTTTCTAGGGAGAGCATGGTGGGGATCCAAGATGTTCTGGAATGGCTTGGACTAAGGGAGGAACAAGTAGTGTTGGTTTTTATTTTAGTTAGGGGGTGAGGCTTGGGTAAGTTTCAGGCAGCTCACAGATTACCTCCCCTACCCTCGGGCGTCAGCTCAGGGTGTCCATGCTTCCTGTGCCTACACCCCCTCCTGGCTGGCGGAGTCCTCAGGCAGTATACAACAGAGAAATGAA
Source organism: Microcebus murinus (assembly GCF_040939455.1). NCBI lineage: Eukaryota > Metazoa > Chordata > Mammalia > Primates > Cheirogaleidae > Microcebus > Microcebus murinus. Next base: position 79,522,333 of record NC_134108.1, on the reverse strand, counting down.
AGTTTCTGCAAAGAGCAGTTCCTTCCAGCAGAGCAGCACTGTGCCAGCGCGCAGAGGCCAGCGGTGGTGTGGCACTCATCCCAGGATCAGCTCTCATTGGGAACATTGAATATACATCATAAATTATAGCTCTTCATAGATGAGCTTCTAGGAATATTTTTATCCCCTATTTTCGTTACTTGTTCCTCCCTAACAATAGATGCTAAAGGCCCTAATTGGCCCTTGGGAGAATTAATTCCGCAGATCATCCCCGACGATGTCAAAGGTCTATCTCTGGCTTCTGGATATTCAGCTCCATAAACTGCGCGCTTTCAATTCCAAAACTCTGAGATCAGCTCATGACCTGAGAAAGCTACTGAAAGTTCTCCTAGGTTTTGAATGGAATGCCATAAATTCTAGCAGGGAAATTTGCTTTTTCTCTCTAGATTTTTTTTTCAGAAATGAGACCAATGTACCAAAAATATTTTCGGTACATTGGTTCATGGAACCTAAATCTCTTAACCCTCAAAACAATTTCCTTCTGGAATTTATCACTTCTCAACTACTCGGTGCCCATGGTGACAGGTTATAAAGAGTAGTGTGCTGAAGCCAGCTTATAAGAACTGATGGTACACATATCTCCCCAGGAGGCTTACATAGAACATTTTATATTTATAACAGATTATTTTAGATGATAACAACTTCAATTGCATACAAAAACTTTTGCTCCCCTCACGCGTTTTGCTTGTGATGTCATAATTTACATCTTTTTATATTGTGTATCCCCTTACAAGTTATTGTGGCCATAGTTATTTTTAATGCTTTTGTCTTTTAACCTTGATACTAGATATATAAGTGATTTACACACCACCATTACTGTATTAGAGTATTCTGATTTGGGGTTATGTATTTACCTTTACCACTGAGTTTGGTGGTTTCATGGGTTTTCATGTTGTTAATTAGCATATTTCCATTTCAACATGAGGAATTCCCCGTATCATTTCTTGTAAGATAGGGCTAGTGGTGATATACTCCCTCAACTTTGGTTAGTCTGGGAATGTCTTTATCTCTCCTTCCTTTCCAAAGATAGCTTTGCCAGAGATAGTATTCTTGTGAGGGTTCCCTTATATGTGACAAATCTCTTGTCTCTTGCAGCTTTCAAGCTTCTCTCTTTATCTTTGGCTTTGACAATTTGATTATAATGTGCCTTGGAGTATTCCCTCTGTGTTGATCTTGCTTGGGATTTTTGGGGCTTCATTAATCTGACATCCATTTTCCTCCCAATTCACATTAATAGCTTGAAATCAGCTAATAATGGTATAATTATTTACACCATAAAAATTGGCAAATGCTACAAATCAGGGATTTTTATACCATAGAGCCAGTCATTAAAAATTACCAGTACACCATGAGTTAAGGTAGAATGGAGAGAAGGGAAATAAAGCAGTGAAACTTCGGAGATTTTTGTCTAAATATCACAAAAATATATAACTTTTAAAGTAGAGTAACTTTACTCTCATATCTCTTTCCTTAGCTCTCACTTGACTTATCTTCTTGCTCTCTCCATATGAGAACAAATTTATGCATTACAATATATCTTATTAAGTCCAGGTTCAATGCATTATACGAGGCAGTATGGAATCTAATTTATGAGCTTGGGCTTGGAAGTCAGAATTCTGGCTTTGCCACTTTCTAATTATTTGACCATGGGGGGAATTTCAGTTAGCTTGAAAATCTCAGTTTTCTTATCAGAAAATGTGAATAAAAAGAGCCCTTATTTTGTGAAATTATTATGAAAAAATAAATAAAATAATATCACAGGGGTCCTCAAACTTTTTAAACAGGGGGCCAGTTCACTGTCCCTTGGACCGTTGGAGGGCTGTTGGAGAGTGCGGCGCACATTCCACACATGCGCACTGTGGGCCCAGGACGAGTCGGCTGCTAAGCAGGACAGGCAGTGGTGGCAAAAACACCCAGCAGTCCAGATAAATGTCCTCGGTGGGCCGCATATGGCCCGCGGGCCGTAGTTTGAGGACCCCTGGCTAGACTCTAGAATATGGTGGACACCTATTAGATATTTGTTAAGTGATTACTGTATGAATGCTTTTAACAGCATTTTGTCAATTCCTGGAATAAACCACATGTTAAATAAATGTGAAATAATATAAAATTAATTTTAGTAGCCTAGAATTACCATCAGTATTAATGTATTGACTTTCTTAAACCTTCCCACATATATACCAGTCTCTCAAAGTGGTATAAGTCAGGATTAGTTTTTGAAAATTTGACTAGTTGCTCTCAGATGAAATGATACACATTTATTTTCTCTCTAACAAAAATCCATTCATTGCTCAAACAAGCTAGAGAAGAAGAGGCTACATTGAGGATGGCAAACAAGAGTTGGTGTACCCACATGTGACAGCTTGCAGCTCCTCTGTGTGCTATAGCATATTCTCAAATAATATTCGTCAGCCATCCCTTCTGTGTCTACTGCTTTATATATTTTGACCATATCACCTTTGAACATGCTTATTGTAACTTTCATTTTTATATTTGAATTTTTAAATTTATCTGAATAGTCTACTTTAGCTTTTATGATGTTCACTTAGCTTAGAGATTTGAAAATAAATTTAAAGAAATATTAAACTAAAGAATACACATCAGCTTAAAATTGCATTTTAATTGAAGGAGCTATATATTTCTTTGAGTGTCCATCTTATCTGGTATTAGGGGTAGACTTATTACTCTCTGTAAAACTCACTGGAGAGATTAATGGTAGTAATAACAGTTACAGGAAATAGAGACAATAAAAACTATTTGCTTTGGCCAAAAAGAAGGGAAAATAGAAGCAAATTGCAAATTTAATGCACTGGTAGTCAGCTGTCAGAAGAAGCTATGCTTTCATACGCAAGTGAGTATATAGCAGCTTATAAATCATATTTAGGATAGAGAGAAATTTCATAAGGAAAAGTAATCAGAATTAATGGAAATCTATATTCAGAATCAAAATTCTTTGCTGCTGGTTTCCCACTACCACCTCTACTTCCTGTTTCTTCCCCATTCCCTGAAAAGTGGTACAAATTCAAGTGTCAGCAAATGAATTGCATGAGCAGTTAACAGCCCCTTCTGCAGAGAGACTCCAATTAGTTAGTCCAGGTAATCTCCTCACTATGTTCTTCTCTCCTCTTTAGCAGGCCTGAGGGAAAATGTAGCTCAGGTGATAAGTATGTGTTGAACATATGCTCAGAATTTTTTTTGGACTGGACACTACAAAAGTCTGAAACACAGCGCCTGCTCCCCAAAGACCACAATCTACATAGGGAAAAAGACTTAGACATGTGCCACAATACTAAGCAAAATCACATTATGTGCTAGTTATACACAATTCACCAATTAGTGAAATAAACCAGATGGGAGGGAAATCGTTAAGACTACGCCACCACAGTTGAGAGAGGATTGAATTAGACCATGGGGAAGGGGTAGTATTGGATACTTGAGGGAAACAGAGAACTTGGGAATTAGGGAAGAAGCAAAGGAGCCTGTCACTGGGAAGGCCAGCAGGGTTCCTGAAAGGCACCAAGGACAAGCTATTGATCTAAATGTTGTCTCTAAGGTGGCCATATTCTGCAGTGTATCTCCATGTCTTTATGGGGTTCATGTCTCATTTCCTCAATAACCAGCTGACCTCTTTTAAATTGAAATGCCAAAGTGTTGATTTTTCTTGTGACTTCTCTGCATTTAATATAATCTGGTTATATTGCATTTGAATCATTTTTTACTTCTACTAGGTACAGGTTTTCAGTAGAGAAAAGATGAGCTGGAAATCCTCTCTAGTGAATATGCTTCATCAAAATGCACCCATATTTCTCTATTTACTACCCAGGTTGTGGAAAAATAAATGACTTTTATTATTATTATTAATTATTGTTACCATGATGAGGAAGAGGCATGGATTAGAACTGGAAAAATACAGAAGTCTATACAGAGCTGTGCATATCTGTTAAACCTAGCTCAGTGTTGTGGTGATGTCAAGAGACAGTCTATGTCTCAGTCTCTTCTGTCCCCACATTCCCATGCTGGGGTCACACTCATGGTGGTAAGGCACATGCTGATGGGCCAAGATGTGTGCTACAGCCCAGAGCCTGATGACACTAACGTGTTCTTATTGTTGTGATAGTTAGTGTGTGGACCAATGTGATGGTAATTTTATATGTCAGCTTGACTGGGCTACAAGGATGCCCAGATAGCTGGTAAAATGTCTTTTCTGGGGATGTCTGTGAGAATGTTTCTAGAAGAGACTAGCATTCAAATCAGAGGACTGAGTAAAGATCTGTCCTCTCCAAAGTGGGTGGGCAACCTCCAATCCATTTAGGATCCAACCAAACAAAAATGCAGAGCAAGGGTGAATTCTCTCTCTTTCTCTCCTCAGCTGGGACATCCACCTTCTCCTACCTACCCTCAGACATTGGAACTCCTGGTTTGAGGGTCTTTGGGCTTAGACTGAATTATACCACTGGTTTTCTTGGGTCTCCAGCTTTCATATGTCAACTGTGGAACTTCTCAGCCTCTATGTTTATGTAAGCCAATTCCCATAATAAATCTCCATACTTAGATCTTTAAAAAAAGGAAATCTCCTTTACCTTTTTTTTCCCTTTTATATAATACAGTGGTGGTCAGCATTATGATTGCTCAGTTTTAAGGTATTTATCTTTAATCAATATAATAGTAGAGAAATGAATGCCAAATCACATAACCACTGGTCCCTACTGAAATATTCATAAAGGAGATAGTGTGTTCTGCTAAAACCAAATTCAAAGTTGATAGGTATTAAGGTGCCAAAATACAGGAATACATCTTTTTTTTTTTTTTTTTTTTTTTTTTTTTTGAGACAGAGTCTCGCTTTGTTGTCCAGGCTAGAGTGAGTGCCGTGGCGTCAGCCTACCTCACAGCAACCTCAAACTCCTGGGCTCAAGCGATCCTCCTGCCTCAGCCTCCCGAGTAGCTGGGACTACAGGCATGCGCCACCATGCCCGGCTAATTTTTTTATATATATATCAGTTGGCCAATTAATTTCTTTCTATTTTATAGTAGAGACGGGGTCTCGCTCTTGCTCAGGCTGGTTTTGAACTCCTGACCTTGAGCAATCCGCCCCCCTCGGCCTCCCAAGAGCTAGGATTACAGGCGTGAGCCACAGCGCCCGGCCAGGAATACATCTTTACTGGGCTCTTAAAAGCACTTTTCCTTTGCATCATCAAATCCGGCACATGATTTTCAGAAGAGTGACTTAGGGTTTTCATCTGCAACATCACAGGAACATTAATACAGTGTTTACAATAACATAACAAAGCTGAGAGTATTGGGTTAAGCCAAAAAAATACAAGGATGGTTGGCTTTGGCAGAACAATAGCCAAAAAATAAGAAAGTAAATAAAAATAAAATACATTTGCACAGGTGAGTAAGTTTTTAAAACAGATGTAATGCTAAAAGCTTAGGGAAAACTTTATTTTACTTCATCATCACTGTTCACTAAACAGATGGTAATTAAAGAATTAAGTAGAAACCTAAGAGCATATTAAAGTGACAACATTTTAAAAGTTTTAAGGCTGTCCAAAATTTTAGCACTTGCCAAATTTATATTTTAATTAACCCCTCTGTTCAACATATTTTGTTCCTTGGCTCTTCTTAGTCACATTCACATGCACTCGGACTGACTCACTCAACTCATCTGTTCAATAGCCTTGACCAAGCTCTTGCAATTTTTAACAGAGGTCTTGGGTCCAGACAGCTATTATCATTGTTTTTAAATCATTTGTGGGATATTTGGACCTTATCTTTAGCCACCCTCGTAGTGGTTACAAACAAGTCCTCGTAACACTAAAGATCTTCTGGTGTCTAGAAGATTAATGGCCTCAGCTCCAAGTGTCTTTTCATTTTTATTCAGCCATCACTATGATGTCGCCCATATGTCCCTAGGCTGCCATCCTAGTCTTCCTTCCATGCTAGTGCCACAGGCTTTTACATTCCTGCTACCTCCATGTTTCATGGACAGAGATTTTCTTCCATCTGTGTTGTTAACCCTGTAGCTCCAAATAAAAGAGGCACCACTTTCAATTTCTAATATCTCCTTTCTTTTATTTTATTTTCATTTATGTGGTCATGATATACTCTTCTGTCAAAGTATATCACATCCTGGAAACTGTCTTTAAAAAGCTACCATGATTGTCCAATTTTCTGAGGGTCTCCTCTGTTCTGTCATTCTTCTTCCCATGATGGTCCCTCCACAAGCACGTGGCCTCCTTGGCCAGACTTGCCTTAAGAGTCTCCACAATCAAGGAGCCTCCAGTTTAATAGGAAAGTAGGCTTGTAAACCAATACTCATACTGCAGTGTTGTAAACACTTACAGAAGTAAATAGGATGTGCTATAGGAACAGAGTGGAAGAAGGTGCTGATTCTGCCTTAGGAGGCACAAGAGTGAATGAGGGGCTTCACCACAAGGGAGAGGAGGCACATGACACTAAGCTGGGCAGGAGGCATGAGCAGGGCGTGGCAGCCCAAAGCCCACACATGCTAGGGCTGGAATTCCTACTCTATCCAGTAGGAAGTATTGAGAGTTAACACCAGGAAGGAAGAAAAACCAAGATTTTGAAGAGACTTTTATGCTTAGCAATGGAATTTAGATTTTATACACTAAGCAATAGAGTCTTTCCAAAGTAATTTAAGAAGAAAAATAAGAGCAACTTTGTATTTCAGAAAAATAACTCCAATGGCTGTGTGAGAAATGTTAGTATAGTTTTAGGATATTTTGATTTCAAACAACAGGAACAAATGGACCAAATTTAACAAGAAAATAAATTTGCTGCAAAGCTTTGAGTTATCTCAGTTCTCCGAAGAAACCATTAAACAACTGACATAGATTATGGACAGAACCAGGGTAACTACGGATTGTCATGGCTTGTCTACCCCAAAGTGATCCTATTAATGCATGTCAGTTCTACCAGTTCTTGGTTACTCTGTCCCTTTAGTCCAAGAATGAATACTTCAGATTTCCAGGGGAAATAATCTGATTGGCCCAACTTGGACCAATCATTCATGTTCAGGAGATGGGTTAGCTAACTTAGACATGGCCAGTAAGGGTCCTGTCTATCAGAGCTCCTAGTGACTTGCTGTGAGTTGGGCAGCCATCTATTAAAAAAAGTTAGAAAACAAATTGTTCTATACTAAGACAGGACAGTCAAGACTAAGGGGGTGGAGGGAATATGGAATATATTCTACATATATCTGTTCGTCAGAAGCAACATAATTTGTTAAATGATGGAACATGGAAAGAAATAAACTACAATGGCTCTTGTAGCTTGGAATTACTAGTTATTAATATAGAAAACAAAGAAGGAAGAGAAGGTTTAAAGGGGGTGGAGCTTAGTTCCATTTGAGGCCTTTTGTATTTGAGATGCCTAATGCGTGTGCAACACACTCAGGAAGAGATACTCAGTTGAGTTCTGATTTGGGAGCTCAAGAGAGGCACAAACTCTGGATGTCATTTATGCAACTGCATCCCTGGAAGCCATAGATGTGGGTGCTATCAGCCAGGGAACCAATATAGAAGAGGAGGAGAAGCAAACCTGGGGGTAGCACACAGTGGCTCATGACATGAGGAAGGCAAGTAAGAAGAAGGAGAGAAAAATGTTATTGTATTTGTTATCTAGAAAATTGTTGGTGAGAGTATGAGCAAAGGGATGGCATAGTGTGTTAGAGAGATGGTGGAATGGGATTAACAAATTAAAGACAATAAAGTAGAAATGGTGAGTATAGAATGGTATTATTCTTTCAAGAAGTTTGTCCAAGGAGAAAGAGTAGATTACATTACATTGGTTTGTTTTTGTTTCTGGTGACAAAATTGATATATAATAAATTTGAAAGATCACAAAAGTTTGAAGATCACAAAAAGCATAGATTATAGACTCTAATAATGGCTCAGAACAAGTGGACATGAGCATATTTATTAATGGAGGACAAGACAAAAAACTAACCGAGAAAAGAATTAATGGCAAATCTTTGGAGAAACCAGTAGGATTAGTTTTAGAAAGAAAGAAAACACTTGTTCCTATGAAAGGGGAAGGAAGGAAGGAAGAAAGGGGAAGGAAGAAGGAAGCTGAGGGAGATTGTTAGTTTCTTTTCACTAGGAAGTAGGAGACAAGACCATCTGCCAAGAAGGATGGGGTAGAGGATTTTAGTCAAAGTAGGTGTTGAGTTGAAGAGAGTGGTAGGAAGTGGGAAAGTGATCTTTCCAAGAATTCAAGTCAACACGAGCGACTCAGCTAATATTGGAAATCATACATTCATATAACCTCCAATCTGAAAAATTTTGAGACTCCTTTTTAATCTTTACTAGGCTTCCAAGTCTTCATTCAGGAGAAGAAAAGGTAGACAGATAATTAAAGCAAACTATGGCTTCACATATCAGGCAGGGCAGAGGCACAAGTAAGCAAGACTTCAAGTCATTAAGGAAGACTAGTCGAAATGGTTTGATAGTAGTGTTTAAGCCACAAAAGAAAGCAGGGAAGCCAGTAGGGAATTGATCAATTGAAATTAAAGAGAGTAATCAAAGACCTAAAGGTCTCAGTTAATAAAAGAGCAAGTTTAATGGAAGTGAATGAGTAAGTAGAGGCAGAGGAGGGTGTGGTTGTAGGGAAGAACATCAAAGTTATTGTTATTAATTTAACATTTCAGAGAAATACTAAGAGAAGATGAAAATAATTTGATTTAAAATGATGATGGCACTGCACTTCATCTACAGAATGGTTTATTTCCTTTGTAAATTAAATTCCTCCAAGTTTATGGCAAGAGTTGCGGAAGAGATGATGACTGAGCCAGGTATTAAAGTCTTCAAAGTGTGTTCATCATTGACATGAAGAACATTGTAACCAGAGAGTGGTACAGCTGCGTGACATGGTTCCAGAAATAATTCTTTGATTTTTAGAGAAATGCGGGAAAGCAGCAATCTCAAAGTGGCAATAGAGAAGAACATGAATGTCTTCAAAATGCTTTTAGTTATTTAGCAGTGGGGCAAGAAAAACACTGTTAAATTGACATATCCTGTTAATAAATATTATACATTAGTTTTTATAACTCAGATGTTTAATTTTTTTAAGGGTCCATTCAACATGTGGATAATAGAGTCATAAGTAAATAAAACATGTTTTAACTTAATTTAATTTAATTTAAATTTGATTTAATTTAAATATGAGGCTAATGGAAGGCCTACTATCACAGGAGGAAATAGACATATTTGGTCATAAAATAGGGAGTCATCTTATTTGTCGACAGAAAAGGTATCTGCTCATTTAGTGCTAAAATTTTATGTTAGCAATAGAAAAATATCTTAAAACTCTGGAAGAGTTGCCACTTAAGAATATTGTACATTTACAAATGACCTGGGGTAAGAGTTCATATAAAAAGAAAGGAAGACAGAAAGGAAGAAAGGAAGAAAAAAAGAAATGACTTCCAGAAAGTATTCATAAGAGCAAGCACTTCCAGCAAGTTGCCATTTCAGTTTCTAGACCCTTGGAAGTGTTTAGGAGATGCAACTGGGAGTAGGAGAAAGGATAAAATGCTAGGCTCTTAATGGTAACAGCTATTACATACCCACAGCTCAAGGAAGAACCTTGCTGGCATATGTTCTCAGCCAGAGAATATTTAACCAATGTTTATATTTATGGATGGTTATGTTTTATAATAAAAATTTTTTAAATATTAAAGAATCTCTTGATAAATTACCAAAATATCAGGGAGTCACTTTTCAGGAAAAAAATTATCAGAAAATAACACACTAAAATGTTAATGGACCTCCATAATATACTGAAATACAAAAAAAATTTTTTTAATGTTAATGGAGATTATCTAGGGATTACACATTATAGGTATTCTTTTGAGTAACTTCCAAATTCTCTATAAATGAACATCTACAAGTAGTTTCTGAAGGCCATTCCTTTACTTATGTTGATTATTAACAACCTGTGGTGCCAAATGTACAGTATTCCCTTTGTAATCAGAAGAAAGCAATAAATACTTCTAAAATAAATAATAAAAATAAAAAGTTAATTATATATGTAGCAAATTGTTCCTGGATTAATAGGTTGATCCTGTAATACCAGCCAAAGTTTACTGTAACTTACTAACCTTAAGCTGTTCATAATACTTTGATGGAAAGGAAAAACACACAGTTCAACAACAACAAAAAAATCTGTAAAATAATTTCTTCACTGTAAATATATGGGAATGGAAGTTTTCATTTAGCTACAGAGTTTGTGAATCCTTATTAAATTCTCCATGAACACTAATAAACATAAAATTTTCATGATCTGATAATTTAATAAGCAGATCTAAAAATCTGAGTCTTTATTCTTTTCAATATAATTTATCAGTTAGCTGCAAAAAATGGCATTAAGAAGAAAAGTTTCACTCATTGGGCTGTTGGTGCTAGGATTGTTACTTTAGAGATGAGTAGGATCCTCCACCTCTTCTCCTCCTCTTCCTCCTCTTGTCTTCATCCTTGCTAACATGTATTGAGACCACCTATGTCAGAAACTTCTCAAAGTGTTTTACTCCATTTATTACTCACAACAACACTAGTAAGTAAGAACTGTTAGTATCCCCAATTGATAGATAGGGAAACTGAGCCAGAAAGAGTGCTGGCAACTTGCCCGAGGTGTAACAGCCTGAATGGTAGACCAGGATTTGATTACAGGACAGGCAACCTGGCTATGGAGCTCAGATTGTGCTATCTATCAATCACTATGTCGTCTTATGTATGATTGACATTTTCTTCTCCCATTGTAAGAGAAATTATATACTCACTATAAAAAGAATTTAAATGTAGAAAAATAAAAATGTTTAATATTTAGGTATTTTTCTTCAAAATAAAACAATTGAAAGTATGTAAAGAAGAGCTCATGGTTAGGTCTTTAGCTCTCTCCTGGCTCATTATTCAAGGCCCAGTTTGTCTCTCCTTCTCTCTCTGGGATTGACTCAACTTGCTCTTATCTCCCACTACCTGAACTCTGACAGTACTGAATGTGTCACTTAATCTAGCACTGAAGAATTTTGTGATTTTAAAGACAAGGGTGAACAAATCCATACTTTTCTTTACAACACACACACACACACACACACACACACACGCATTGTAGCAAAGCACTCTGTTCTTCTTCCCAGTTGGCAAGGCAGAATGCATCCCAGCATCTGCTTCCAGCCCTGGGTTCTGACCATTGTCATTAAAACCCTAACCAGGTTAGGACTCCCTCTGAGTTGAAAAGAGCAAGCAGTCTGGGTTCTCCAAACACTCAATCGAGCTCCTGGCTGGAGGAGCTGAGTATCTACACGGTTAACTCAGTGAAGAATTGGCAAGAGAGCTTCTTTTTGAGAGAAGCCTGAAAACATGCCTCTCTTTCTGCTTAGAAATCAGTTGTATTAAGCCATCAAAAAAAGAGATCAGCTCTGTAGCTTTGACAGTCAGTACTGATCAGAATGTTTCAAGTGCCTATTTATAGGATGGAATCACTCTTTCTAGGGGATTTGCTGGAATGCTTTTCCCTGCTATGGGCCACAAAATATTAAAAATATGGGGATATAGTTTTAACAATTTGATGTAAGAGTTGATAATCTTTCAAAAGAACAGAGTGCCTTGTTACTGTGTGCATGTGCATGCGATTTTGTAAAGGAAAGGGCGAATTTGTTAAGCAAAAGATTAACAAAAAGATGAGATAAAAATCTTTAAAAAGCCCTTTCAAAAGTAGAAAACCATCATTGCTTTGTAGATGCTGATTTTGTTGATCCAAGTAATGGATAAAAAGGGGAATTGAAAAATGCTTTGAATGTCTAGATTAATCTAGATTATAATGGAAGAATAGCTTGTGACGGAGAGCTTAAGAGATCAAGGAAGATGGTAGGAGGTACTCTGCCTAACATAGACTGGGTTTGGAGACAGCGTTGGAGAACATAAAAGAGAAATTTTTCAACAGCTTGTGTGCCTGATTAGACAATCAGAGAGAGATGGGGAAGGAGGCTTCAAAGTTATTTTCTCTGTGATATGAACTTAAACCCTTTTTGACACTGGAATGAACCATTGCAGAAGAAACTTAAATTGCTTTTTAATTTTTCTGAATTTCAGAAAAATGTTTTGTTTGTTTGGCTGCAATGGCATTTTGAAATTGGCATATATGCTGCCTGGCTTTGGGCAGGTGATACCAAACCATCACCTGGGAAAGGTCTTCTACTAATCCTTAAACACTAAACACTAAGAAGGTATCATCCTGCAGATAATGACTATGATTTCACTTCCTCTGAGAAGCAACTTCCCAACCATAAGTTTCACGAAGTGTGGATTTCTGGGGCAGATGCAATGGTTAAAATGTCCTAAGCAAATACAACAGGTAACATGGAGGTGGAGGTATCCTACTAGAAGAAGACAGAACAAAGTAATTCAGGGCAGCTTTATTAGCAAATGAGTACTATGCTGAGGCTGAAAAGTTTCATCCAAAGAAGAAGACTGATGGATGGAAAACTAAAAGTCAGTGGGAGTATGTACTAATAGCCAACAAACATATGAAAAAATGCTCAACATCTCTAATCATCAGGGAAATGCAAATCAAAACCACAATGAGATATCACTTAACTCCAGTGAGAATAGCTTTTATCAAAAAGGTCCCAAAACAACAAATGTTGAAATGGATCTAGAGAGATAGGAACCCTCATACACTGCTTGTACACTGCATACTAGTACAACTGCTATGGAAAGTACTATGGAGATACCTCAAAGAACTAAAAGTAGAACTATCATTTGATTCAGCAATCCCACTACTATGTATTTAGCCTAAGGAAAAAAGACACCTGCACTCAAATGTTTATAGCAGCGTAATTCACAATTGCAAAGATGTGGAAACAATCCAAGTGCCCATCAATCCATGAGTGGGTTAATAAAATGTGGTATATGTATACCATGGAGTTCTACTCAGCCATAAATTTAAAAAATGGTGAACTAATACCTCTTGTACTAACCTGGATAGAACTGGAGCCCATTCTTCTAAATGAAGTATGACAAGAATGGACAAATAAGCACAACAAGTACTCACCATTAAATTGGTACTAATTGATCAACACTTATGTGTACATATGGAAATAACTTTCATTGGAAATCAAGCAGGTGGGAGGAGAAGGGGATGGGTAAGTTCACATCTAATAGGTACAATACACGCTATGGGGAATGGATGCACTTATAACCTTGACTCAAAAGGTACAGAAGCAATTTTTGTAACCAAAACATTTATACCCCTGTAATATTCTGAAATTGAAAGAAAAGTCAGTGGGGAGGTGCAGGCTTTTTGGGAAGTGACCAGGTTCTGTTTTGGTACAGTGAGTTCCACTTAATTTCATTTAATTAATCTCAATTCTCTCCTGCTGTCCTGTTGGCATCTTTTATTACTAACAGTTAATTTCCACAATTTTTGGGCTTTGTCCTTAGAAAAAGTAGTCAGCCATTTTCTCTCATCTTTCTTAATACTGAACCATGCAAGTTACAGTTGACACTGTCAAGTGTCTTTGTTCCATGGCCCTGAGGTTCAGTAACTCCCCAGGAAGTGGCCTCTTAGCCCCTAACTTGCCTCATTTCTTGTCTATTTTCTCTGTCCTACGACCCCTGTGCAGAAGAAATCTGTGTATTTTTCCCATAAGGTAACGAATGATGTCCTGGCCTCAAATGAAGAGTAGTTCTTTCATTTCCCAAATGGGTCACATAAAATGCTTTTCTAAGCTTCACCAATAGGGTTTTTTCCAGAAGATACATAGTTCTGATAAGAGTCCTAGTGAAGTTCTCAGAGGTCAATACTAGCAAGAAGAGCATGTGGGCAAAAGACCCTTCCTCAATGACCTCAGTACTTTCCGACGGAAAGAAAATAAAAGTAATATTTCTTAAAAAGGCAGAAAATAACATGAAAATCATTCCAAAAGAGCACCATATGGCCCACAAGATGGGTGGGTTTGGAAAACTCACGTGCTAAGGGAAATACACAGATCTGGACTCCCAAACCCCATAAAGTAGGTCATCCCTCATAACCAAATTCTAAGTCAGACCAAATTTCTCATCTCAGACTTCAGATTTAGTTTGCCTCTGTTGACATAAGTGTGTTCTTTTAAAAGTGAATTTTATTCTCACCTCAGCAGGGTTCATATTTGTGGTATAGCTAAAAGGCTTCATCTTAAGGGTGATATTGTAGAGTATATGCCACTCAATTGTAGCATCACCTTCTGACATGGAAAAAGAGAAGTACATTTGAACTCACTTCAGAAGCATATGTACACAAAATAGCTATCCTTCACAATAGCTAGCTAGCATTGTCATAAAACTTGAAAGTAGGCTCAGAAGTAGGAAAGAACCCATGGCTTCCTTTAGGACAGGGCTGCTTAACCTTGGTACTATTGACATGTTGGGCTAGATAAGTTTTTCTTTAAGTAGAGTTGGTTTTCTTTTTTTTTTTTTTTTTTTGGTTTGTTCTGTTGTCTTTTAAAAACTTTTACTTTGAATTGACAAATAATAAGTATTCATGGAGTATGCAGTGATATTTTTGTGCATATAATGTATAGTGACCAGATCAGGGTAATTAGCATACCTATTATCTTGAAACATTTATCATTTTTTGTGTGTGTGTTCAGCATGTTCAATATCCTCCTCACTATTTGAAACAACATATTAGTAATATGTTATTGTCAACTGTGGCCATCTGACAGTGGTATAGAACACCAGAACTTGTCCCTCCTATATAGCTGTCATTTTGTATTTACAAACCTCTTCCTATTCTTCCCTTTTCCCTACTCTTCTCAGCCTCCAGAATCCAAAATTGAGTTTATTTTTTAGAGCAGTTTAAAAATCTAGCAGAAAGTACCAAGCGTTCCCACATACCATTGTGCCCAATAATTCTTTTTTTTTTAATAAGGGAACTATTGTGTGTGATTTAAAATGTTTAGCAGTGTCCCTGGCCTCTATCTATGGACTAGATGTCCATAGCATCCCCTGGTTGTGATAACCAAAATATCACCAGACACTGCCAAGTGTCAAAATCACCCCTGGTTAAAATTATTGTTTCAGGGTTTGGCCTTATCCCTATATGAGAAATAGAAGGTAAATTCTGTCTTTGAATTTCTTAAGGAGCATCATTTTTTAAACCCTGCTTGACTAAAACAGCAAAACCTGGCTAGACATTTTATAAGCATTTTATTTCTTCAGATAAAACCACTACAAACTCATTATACACATTTGATAAAGATAAGACAGTTGAGGGGAGAGGAGAGATTAAGGGGGGAGGCCAGAATGTTCCATGTGGTAGCAATCCAGGGTCTACCTCCAGCCCCACATTTCCAGAAGCTCAACATATTTGAAAGAATTATGTCGATCAGACTTAGAATTTCAATTCATAGGGAAAAAAAATTTCACAAGATATTATTAACTAAATTCCACCAAAATTGGTTAATTTGTAATGAGAAACATCATGGTAAAGAGGACCAAAATCCATATTGGTTTTATCTGGACAATTTCCTCCCATATTTTAACTATGTGAGAACTCAATTGTCAGAAGGTGCGATGTGAATTTGGAATCCAAACAAGGGAAGTAGGACTTGAGATCTGATGTTGAAAGGTCCTTAGGTTTGCTGAGCCTGATATGCCCCCTCTTGGGCCTGGGGCTCCTTTCTCTGCTCCATGTAGCTCTGGGGAGAGTCACGTCTGAATTAGTGCTCCCACAAGTTCATGGGCTGGAATAACATCTGAGAAACTTGTTAAAATTCAGATTCACGGGCTCCACTCCCAGAGATTCTGATTTAGTAGGACTGAGGTGGGGCTCAGTCGACAAAATTTTGTAACAAGCATCCCAGGTTCTTATGAAACCCTGGCGTGTGGTCTCCTTTGTGTTGCCTTTTCTCCTTTGCCTACATGGGGCTCTGATCATACCTTCTCTGGTCAACACGGTCTCTCTTCCATCATGTCAACACCTTCAGAGGTTGCAGTGAAGCCCACCAGTCTGGAAAACTCTGTCTTTGCAGGTAATGCTGGAAATATGGACATCAATTTCAACTGGAGCAAAATGTCAGCATACCTCCCTTATGTCCTCATTGTGACCAGAAGGTAGGGACATCACAAAGTCAATCCCATGTGGCACATACAAGAGCTAAAAGGATTTTTTTTTCATAAGCTATTGTTGAAGGTAATTGACTTGAAGAGAGGATGTTCCTGTCTTAAACAGGCTGAGACTTTTTTGTTGTTAGTTTTAGGTTATTGATTTTAGTGAAATTATCAAACATGAGAGCAGAATCTTACATACGGAGTAATAGGCATCCCCACTTCTCTCCCAGGCCCCCAGTTACTGAACGGAATGTCCTGTTCTTCATGTTGTAAGCCCATCTGTTCATTCATTCTATAAACGTCTATTAAGTATTATGGGATAGCTGTGATTTTTCAGATTTTGAGACATAAAATCTCTGCTCTTGGGTGCAGAGTTATAGGACTGGGACTCAGGAGGAAGCGGAGAAATAAACAAAGGGTGCTCTGGGTGCAATGAAAATAAAGGACCTAACTCTAATGGGGTCAGGTGTGGCGTGGGAGGAGAGGGGGCAGGCGAGGCTTCTCAGAAGAGCTTCCACTCGAACTGAATAGAGAGGGTAAGGAGGAGCCAGTCCAGCAGAACAAGGAAGAGATAACACTCAAAGAGATAAAATAGAAAGTGTGAAAACAGAGCCTGGTGCCTCCTGAGGTCTCACAGTTACTGGTTTGGTTGAAACATGAGTTGGATACGGAGGAGTCTCGTGGTAGCAGGTAAGCAGGAGCCACTCCGTGAAGGGCCTTGTACAAAATGCTGAGGACTTTTGACTTTGTGGATCAGTGTGAAAATGAGTTCTTAGGTGCTTTCAAGCAAAAGAAATGACACAGGTAGATTTATGATTAAGAGAGATCATCCTGTATGTAGCAAAGTGGATGTTTCCTGGAGTCAAAGATTCAAGCAGAAGCTGAAAGTCTGATGTGAGGAAGGAGCATGAATAAGGATAAAGGCCTGGGGATATCAAGCAGTGTTGAACATCTTGCTGCAATTTTAAAACTTGAATGCTTTAAACAATCTATTTGCTTGGAGGACTTCTTCCAGCAGAGCTCATAAGCCAGTTCTATATCAGAGGAAGCTGATG
Organism: Microcebus murinus; assembly: GCF_040939455.1. Classification (NCBI taxonomy): domain Eukaryota; kingdom Metazoa; phylum Chordata; class Mammalia; order Primates; family Cheirogaleidae; genus Microcebus; species Microcebus murinus. The sequence continues at coordinate 79,505,133 of NC_134108.1, read as the reverse complement.
GTTGAATTAACTCACTGTTGTCATGTATAATATTTTTAGATGAAAGGGGTGAGAATTTGTAGGTTTGAGTAAGAGATGTGGTGGAAGAAAATGATGGAGAGGAAGGAAGGAGAAGAATCAAATAATATAAGGCCTTAATAAATTTGAAGAGCATGTTTGTCGTGGTGGTGAGAAAGTTAAAAAAAAAAAAAAGGTAGGGAGAAAGGCTGTCATGGAGAGTGGAATATTGGAGACTAACAGATCAGGAGTAGAACCATCCTAGGTGATGAGTCAATATTGTGTATAACCGCTGTAGGAAAGCCCTGCCTTTTGAGTATCTTCCTAGTCCCCTACTAACCCCTCTTCTCTTGCCCTTGAAACTAGAGGAGGCAGCGTGGCAGACCCTGTGTCTATGTTGGTGACACTGTGTGGCACCATTGACCCATTGGGCCAATCAGTTTCTCACTCTTAGGGATCTGACATCAGAATATCACCCAAACATTGGACTGTTTTGCCTTAACTCCGGTGTTGTGGAGGATCGTCATCTCAGCTGTGTGCTTAGTTGAGAAGAAAAACTGATTGAAGGAGAAAGAGAAAGAAAGAATACAAATATGCAGAAACAGAAATGAGAACCCTTATGTCCACAAGAGAGAAAATCTTTTTCCCAATGGATTTCCAGGTCTCAGTCCATTTCCTTGTATGTTCTTCCTATAATTTGTTTATGTGACCTAGTCTTCTATGATATAATTCTTTTTTTATTTTTCTTTTTTTCTCTTTGAGACAGAGTCTTGCTCTGTTGCCTGGGCCAGAGTGCCATGGTGTCAGCCTAGCTCACAGCAACCACAAACTCCTGGGCTCAAGCGATCCTCTTGCCTTAGCCTCCTAAGTAGCTGGGACTACAGGTGTGTGCTGCCACGCCCAGCTAATTTTTTGTATTTTTAGTTATCCAGCTAATTTTTTCTGTTTTTAGTAGAGATGGGGTCTTGCTCTTGCTAAAGCTGGTCTCAAATGCCTGAGTACAAGCAATCCTCCCACCTTGGCCTCCCAGAGTGCTAGGATTACAGACGTGAACAACCGCCGTCCAGTCTGAGATATAATTCTTTAGGAAGAAAAGCTCACCCATACTGATAAATTAAGCAGTTCAACTCTAAACAATTTTATTCATTCATCAGACTGGCTTAAATGTTATCATTCAGTAATAGCTTCTGTGAGGAAGTAGGGTAAAGGTACACTCATATTCATTTGGAAAGAAATTTGCAAGGGCACCATCTTTTTGAAGGGAAATTTGGAAAACAGCTATAAATGTTTCCTATGTACATTTATTTTGATACAGAGAGTCCATGTTACATACTCTCAAAAGTAAACAAAATTTTCTGTATGCATAATTGTATTCATTGAAATATTGTTTGTAATAGCAAAAAAAAGTTGGAAACATGTTACATATCCACAAATAGATGGCTGACTAGTTAGTTACATTATGACATATATATGCAATGTAATACTTGTACTACACAGTCCTCAAATAGAATGCAATAGATCTATATTTGCTAATACATAAGAATTTCTAAGAGATATTATTAAATGAAAATGCAAGGTACCAAAGAGTGTGTATACTATAAATCCATTTGTATACATTTTATATGTGTATACTTATATGTTCAGATAAACTCATAATATTTTCTGACTTGATGTACAAAAAATTGCTTACAGTGAAGAATTTTGAGTGGACTGTAAGATGAAGGAGGAAGGAAAGTTTTTTTCTTTTCATTCTAGACCTCCTTTCTGTATTATTCATTTTTTTGTAGTTTGTTCATATGTTACAGTAGTTTAAAGAATAAAATAAGCTTGCTTTTAGGAGCAATTCTAATATGGGTCATTTATACCAGGGTTACTCAAAGTACTGGTCCATGACAAACAGGTGCATATGTCAGAAGGCAAATCAACACATGGTTTCCTTCAGCAAATAGTTCTCCTATTAAAAAAAAATGTCAGCTGAACTAACAGTATGCTTAGGGATATGGTTGATTTACATTCATTTACATTCCAGGCAACCTTCTCATCCCTCACTGGCCAGCAACAAACAGTTCTCATGTGGTTTCCAGACCACACTTTGAATAACAGTGACTTATACATTAATATGATTTTACGACAAATTCTCACTTCTCCCAAGTGTACTTGTATATCTGATCCTATCCTCCTGACTCAGCTTCTGAAGTAGCTAGTACTACAAGTGAGTGCCACCACGCCCAGCTAATTTTTTTTTATTTTTTGTAGAGATGGGGACTCACTATGTTGCCCAGGCTGTTCTCAAACTCCTGGCCTCAAGCAATCCTCCTGCCTCAATCTCCCAAAGTGCTAGGATTACAGGTGTGAGGTACCACACTGAGACAAGAAAATATTTTATTTCACTTATCTGTTTAACAGAGATAGGCAATCCATCACCAAACTGGAGACATTCAGTAAAGATAGGCTGAGAATAGTCAAACGGATTTTTTCCACAGGATATGAAAAACAATTTTTATAAAGTCAAAGTTCTATTCACCGCCACCTGGGGGATGGACACACTTGAAGCTCTGGCTCTCGGGGTGAGGGGAGGGAAGGTCAATGTATGTAACCTTAAAGTTTGTATCCCCATAATATGCTGAAATTAAAAAAATAATAAAAAAATTGCAAACATAGAACCTCTGATTCTCATTTTTAATCTTCAAGCTTTTTAAAGATTTATTTTTAATTGACTCGTAGTAATTAAACATATTTATAAGGTACAGTGTGACGCTTCACTACATTTATACATTGTATAATGATGAAATCAGTGTAATTAGCTTGTCCATCATTTCAAACATTATTTCTTTGTGGTGAGAACATTTAAAATCCTCTTTCAGTTATTTTCAGATACACAATATAATATTGTTAACTACTACTGTTGTTAACCCTACTGTGCAATAGACAACCAGAACTTATGCTATCTATCTAACTGTAACTTTGTAGCCATTGACCAATCTCTCCCCATCCCTCCTCCCCTCACCCTCCCCAATCTCTGGTAACTACTATTCTACTATGTACTTCTATGAGATCTGCTTTTTAAACTTTTGTAAATGAGTGAGATCATGTGGCATTGGTCTTTTTATGCCTGGTTTATTTCATTGAACATAATGCCTTCTAAATTTATTGATGTTGCCATAAATGACAGGATTTCATTCTTTTTAAGGCTGAATAATATTATATTGCATATACAACATTGCATAGCGCATTTTCTTTATCTCTTCATCTGTTGATGGACACAGCTTGTGAATAGTGCTGCCTGCACTAAACATGGGAGTGCAGATATTTCTTCAACATACTGATCTCATTTTTGGGGGGGATGTATGCCAGTAGTGGGGTCACTGGATTATATGGTGGTTCTATTTTTAATATTTTGAGGAACCTCCATACTATTTTTCATAATGGCTACACTAATTAACATTCCCATCAATAATGTATAAGGGTTCCCATTTCTCCACATCCATGTCTGCATTTGTTATTTTTTTGTCTTTTTGATAGTAGCCATTCTGACAAGTGTGAGTTGATATCTCATTGTGATTTTGATTTGCATTTTCCTGGTTATTAGTGATATTGAGCAATTTTTCATATGCCTATTATCCTTTTGTACGTCTTCATTTGGAAATGTCTCTTTGGCTTTTTTGCCCATTTTTAAAATTGGGTTATTTCATATTTTCTATTGGGTTGTTTGAGTTCCTCATATATTCTAGATAGTAACTGCTTGTCAGATGCATAGTTTACAAATATTTTCTCTCATTCTGTAGGTTAACTCTACACTCTGTTGATTGTTTTCTTTGTTGTGCAGAAGTTTTTAAATTTGTGATTCTCATTTTAACAGGTATAATGAGCATCTTTTCCTTAATCAGTATTTATTTGAGATATTATTCAATTTTATTCATCATGTATTATATTTTAAAAATTGTAATGAAACAGAATAAACATACCTAAAATTACCAAAATCATAAATTATCAGCTTATTGAAATATAAAAAATAAAAATCTCTGTAAACTCCCCTCAGGTCAAAAATATATTATAAGTATCCCAGAAATTCCTGTCCATTCCTTCCCTGACATTCCCCCCTCATTGGGAACCACTATCCTGAATTTTATTATAATCATTTTATTAATTCTCTTTGAGATTTTTCTATCAAATTGTATATCCCTAAACAATGTAGTTTGATTTTTACCTGTTTTTGAATTTTTTTATAAATGGAATCATCATTCTGTTATGTCTTTTCCTCAATATTATGCCTTTAAAATTCATTATTGCTGTTGTGGGAATATGTAATTGAATCTGTAATTTATACAATGGAAAATATACAGCATTATACTGTTGATGGCTATTCAGAGTGTTTCCAGTTTTGCTTTATTATCAATATTACTGCTATGCATATTCTTCAACAGATATCTTATGCATAAGCATTCATTTCTATAGGATTTATATCTGGAAGTTAAATTGATGATCATGGATTTTTAGTGATATTACCAGGTCTTGAACATTTCCTCAAAACTACTTTACCAATTTATGCTTTCACCAGCAGTAGAAAAGTATTTCCATTTGCTCTATATCTTCACCAACCTCTTTACCTGACAGCTGATGAGATTGAGCACATTTTTGTATGCTTATCAGACATTTGAAAGTCCTCTTTTGTGAAGTGACTTTTGCCCATTTTTCTTTCTTTGTTTTTGATTCTAGGTCAATGTATTCTACATATACACCTATAGCCAATTACATGTGTTGCATCTATATCTTCCCTCTTGGCTGCCTTTCAATAATGTCTTTTGATGAACAGATGTTCTTCAGTTAATGAGGTTAAATTGATTAATCTTTTTCTTTTAGGTTAGTGGGTTTTATGTCCTATTCAAAACTTATTCCCTATTATTAGATCATGAAGATATCATTCTATATTACTTTGTGAAAGCTTTATAGTTTTCATTTTCATATTTAGGTGTATGACATATTTACAGTTTATTTTTGTGAATGTTGTGAGAGAAGAAGCCCAATGTTTTCCATATATACCCAGCTGTTCCAACACAATTTATTGTGAATTCTATCATTTTTAATTGCTCTGGGTACCACTTTTTATCACAAGTCAGATGACCCTATATTTATGGGTCAATTTCTATTTTCTTTATTATACTTCATTGCTCTTTTATATCCTTATACTAATTTCATACTTTCTTAAGTGTTATATATTTCTTAGTTCCTAATTGTTAGAACTAGGGGCAAATCTAGGCATTGAGAAACACAAGGATTATGCAATTTTGTGCCCTTCAATAAAAATAAGTTAATTACAAATGAATGTAAAATTAGGTACAAAAGTGAATAAGAAAATAAAACATAACAATTTATAAATTTTAAAAAGCTGAAAAATTCTATAAACGTTATGAAATCCAGAAAAGTAACATATATTATTAATTATTGCTTAATACACCTCTTAAAAGAATTTTTCTCTATAATTTTTGGCTATATATTCTTTGACTGCCTTTTACAGGATGATCATTTTGTAATACAATTTTCTATAGAGAGAAAGAAAAGAAAATTCCTATAGCACAGCTAATCAAAATTATTTTTTATTTTCATGAGTTTGGAAAAGTCTTCTCCAGCTTTTCAACTTATCCTTGCTAAAGAAATTTATAATTTCTGCCAAATTTAGGAAAATATTCACCAAAATGTTTCATATCTGAGTTATAGATATACTCATCATTTTTATATGCTACAAGTTTGTGCCTTACAAACACAAGAATTCTGATCATTTCTACCCTGCATGGTTCCCTTTAAAAAATGTATAGTGAAATTATCATCACTTGTACAGTCTCATCCACTATATTTTTGAAACAAGGGAACTTCCATTTTGACTTAAACATCAACAGAAATAAATTCTCCAGTTATTTTACACATCTGATGATTGAAAAACTTTTCCACAGGTAGCTTCTGCCACCACTTTTCACATCTTGTATCTCCCCCTCCACTCACACACTCTTGGTGCCAGGGATCATAAGATACATTCGGGCAGTGGTGTAGCCCATGATGCCACTACTTCAACTCACAACAATGGGTGAGTTAGCACAGAGGAGAGTGTTCCTGGAAGCCATTCTTAAAACCAAAGGCTAGCAATGAAGTAATTAAATATGAAATTGATTGGGTCCAATTAAATATGCTATACTAAACTAATATTAACTATGTCTCAAATCCCCAAAATGCCCAGAGCCCTTCCAAAATCTGCCAATATAAGTGGGTGTATGATGGACGTGAATTTAGAAAAGAAAGACCTAGCAGTCTTAACTGACTGTGGTTAAATCGTCTTATTTAGCACATTGCACAAAAACATATAATCATGCGAACACAGTATTAGGGTACCCTAAAGTGTCCTGAAAGGAGATAATGCAAGCTTCATGGTAACTCTGCCTCTAACAGTACCTTTATAATTTGATTTAATAGCCATCAGAACTCATTCTTCCACTTTGCTGTTCTTCAAGAATGTGTACGTTACTCTTGGCACTTTGCATTTCCATATAAATTTAGATTCAACTTGTCTTGTTTCACAGAGATATGTATAAGGACTTGGAATAAGATTATATTAAATCTATAAATCAGTGTTGGAAGAACTGACATTTTTACAATATTAAGTCCTCCAATTGATGTACCTAGTATGTATCTCTACTTATTCAATCATTCAAAATTTCTATTATTGCATGTACATGAATTTCTACAAAGAGGAGTTTGACATCTCTTATTAATTTCATTGATATTTCTAGATATTTGTATGGGTTTAGAGTATTTTCTTTTATAAGTATAATTTTCTAATATTTGTTGCTGGTATAAAGGTATATATATATAGTATTTTATAATTTTGCTAAATTCTCTTAAAACTAAAAATTTATCTGTAGATTAAATTGGATATTTTCTTCCAAATTTATATAATTTATTAAAAAACAATATTTTCTTTCTCATATGTATAACTCATATCTATTTTTTTATTGAAATTGCTAAGACCTTCAGTACTCAGATGAAAAAAAGTGGCAATACTGGAATCCTTCATTTCTATCTCAAAATATACTATCAAGTACAATGTTTCCTATAGAACTTTTTTGTAGATATTCTCATTCCAACTTGAGGAACACCTTTTTTCTTAGTTTTAAAGCTTTTAATTATGAATAAATGAATGTTTAATTTTGTCAAATGCTTCTTCTGCAACTGTTGAAATGATATCATAATATTCCTCCTAAAATGTCTTAATATGGAAAATTATATTGATTGATTTTTGAATGTCAAATCAATCTTGACTTCCTGGGATTAACTCACTTTAGTCACATATATTATTCCTTTTATATATTGCTGTATTTCTTTGCTGTTTTTTTAAAGGATTTTTTGCCATCTGTGTTCATTGGCCTATAAAATTTTGCTTCCCTAGTTTTAGTATCAACGTTCTATTTTCCTCATAAAATGACTGGGGGAATCAATGTTCTTTTTCTACTACTTAAAAAAGTTTTGATAAGATTAGAATTATTTCTTCTTTAAATGTTTGCAAACCTAATTGACAAAGCCATGTGGACTTGGAGCTTTCTTTGTAGGAAGATTTTTGATTGCTATTTCTTTAATAGTTGTAGATGAATGATTTTGGTTTTGTCTTCCTGCGTAAGTTTTGACAAGTTATATCAATTTTATTATCTTTCAATGGGAACAATGATGATCTTTTAATTCTGTTATATGATTGATTTACTTCTATTTCATAAATTCTTATTCTTACCTTAATTTTCCCCTTTCTTTCATTTTTCTTGGATTAACTTAATCTTGTTTCTATAATTTCTTGACAAGATTGCTTACTTTGTCTATTTTCAATACTTCTTCTTTTCTAATAAATATATTTTAAACAAAAATGTATTCAACATTTGCAAACCTTATATCTAATAAAGGGTCAATATCCAAAATGTATATAAGAAACTCAAACAACTCACCAGCAAGAAAGCAAATAACCTGATTAAAAATTGGGCAAAGGACCTGAATAGACATTTTTCAAAAGAAGACATACAACTGGTTAATAGATATATGAAAAAATGCTCAATATCACTAATCATGAGGTAAATGTAAATTAAAACCACAATGAAATAGTCATATCACACCTGTTAGCATTGCTATTATCAAAAGGACAAAAGATAATTAAGTGTTGGCAAGGATGTGGAGAAAAGGGAACACTTGAGCACTGTTGGAGAGGATGTAAATTAATGCAGCAATTATAAAACAGTATGAAGTTTCCTCTAAAAATAAAAATAGAACTACCAGATGATCCAACAATCCCACTAATGGGTATAAATCAAAAGAAAATGAAATCAGTATCTCAAAAAGATATCTATACCTCCATAATAATCATTGAATATTATTCACAATAACCAAGATATGAGATAGACCTACATGTCCATCAATGGATGAACAGATAAAGAAAATGTGGTATATACACAATAGAATACTATTCGGCCATAAAAAAGAAGAAAATCCTGTCACTCATGATGGCATGGAGAACCCTGGAAAACATTGTGTTAAGTAAAATAAGCCAGACACAGAAAGACAAATACCCTATGATCTCACTTACATGTGGGACCTAAAAAGTTGAACTCATAGAAAAGAATAGAGTGGTGCTTACCATGGGCTGGGGCGAGGTGGTTGGGATGATGTTAGTCAAAGAATACAAAATTTCATTTAAATAGAAAGAATAAGTTCAAGAGATCTATTATACAACATGGTAACTACAGTTAAAAATGTATTATTAATATATTCTTGAAAATCACTATGAGAGTAGATTTTAAGTGTTCTCATCACAAAAAAAAATGAGAAATCTGTAAGGCAATGTGTATGTTAATAAGCTCAATATAGTCATCCCACAACGTATATATATTTCAAAAAATCAAGTTGTACAGATAAATATATACAATAAAAGAAAAATGTTTTTAAAATATCCTCTAGGTAATAATTTAGCAGCATATCATAAGTTTTATGTTATATTTTTATCATATTCAATTTGAAAAACTGTCTAATCCAATATAATTTCTTCTTTGAACCATATACTATATATTTAGATGATTATTTCTTAATTTTCACAAATATTGATTTTTCTAGTTTTATGGTTGCTTTCCATTAACATAATTGGTTTGTGATCAAAAAACGTAGTCTGTAATATTTCAATCCTTTAAATGTATTGAGCCATGATTTATGATCACTATATAGTCAATTTTTCTGATATCAGTATGTGCTTAAAAAGACTACGAATCCTGCAGTTATTTTTTCGTAGCCTTTTTTTGAAATTCAGAATATTACAGGGGTACAAATGTTTAGGTTACATATATTGTCTTTGCCCCACCCAAGTCAGAGCTACAAGCATGCTCATTCCCCAAAAAGTTTGTACCGCACCCATTAGCTGTGCATATTTGCTCCCCACTCCTTCTACCTGCCTAGCACCTGATGAATGTTACTACCATATATGCACATATGTGTTGATCAATTAGTACCAATTTGATGGTGAGTATATGTGGTGCTTGTTTTTTCTTTCTTGTAATACTTAGTAGAATGGGCTCCAGCTCCATACAGGATAATACAAGAGGTGCTAGTGCCCCATTATTTTTTGTGGCTGAGTAGTACTCCATGGTATACATATACCACATTGTATTAATCCACTCATGTATTGATGGGCACTTGGGTTGTTTCCACATCTTTGCAATTGTGAATTGTGCTGCTATAAACATTCTAGTGCAGATGTCTTTTTTATAGAATGTCTTTTTTCCTTTGGGTAGATGCCTGCAGTTATATGAGTAAAAAAGAATGAAATAACTATATCCTAGGCTATGTAATACTATCAAAACAAAAAAAATGATTTACCTAAACAACTAAAAATCTCTCATTTTTCCTATGCTCTCTATATTCTTAGAGTCTTTTTTTGTTTGTTTTTTGAGACAGAGTCTTGCTTTGTTGCCCAGGCTAGAGAGAGTGCCATGGCGTCAGTCTAGCTCACAGCAACCTCAATCTCCTGGGCTCAAGCAATCCTGCTGCCTCGGCCTCCTGAGTAGCTGGGACTACAGGCATGCGCCACCATGCCCGGCTAATTTTTTCTATATATATTAGTTGGCCAATTAATTTCTTTCTACTTATAGTAGAGACGGGGGTCTCACTCTTGCTCAGGCTGGTTTTGAACTCCTGACCTTGAGCAATCCGCCCACCTCAGCCTCCCAGAGTGCTAGGATTACAGGCGTGAGCCACCGCACCTGGCCTCTTAGAGTCTTTTAAAGTAGCTGTTGGTGAGATGGAAAAGAAGGAGCCAGTTGTGTTTGCATGTAGTTTTTTCAACTTTGCTCAGCTGAGAGGCTCATAGCCATGTGGTTATGTCCAATTTTTATTTTATGTTTTCCCATGAGCCAAGGGATAGCATATTTTTAGAATTTCAAATGTCAGTAAATAAACAATGTATCTGGGAAAGAAAAGTTCGTTGTTAGGAACTCACACCAACTAATCTATAATGAATAACATAAATTTGACACTGTTCCTCAGAAAGGTAGCTCAAAGGGTAATATTCGAGCTAACCTGGGCATTTATTTTTAGTTTAACACTATTGTAAATAGAACCAGTTTTACTTTCTGCCTAGCATTCTAAGAATCTTTCACAGGAAAAGTCATTTCATTTTGTATTATTAATATACCTAGGTCATAGTGATGTCAAAATAGTGGGAATGGCATCTCAAAGAAAAGCAAGAAAATGGGAACCTCCCAAGACTGAATTTCCAGCGCATTTAGTATATAACTAGAAATGCGTGTGACTTCACGTAACACATAGATATCCAGGCAGCACAAAGTGTAGTGATATAACAAGTCTTCTTCTGAATCTTGTTTTAAGTTGTCCAAGTTCAGACAGGACTCTCTGAAGGCTGTGCCTACATTTTTTTTTATTAAGTTTTCTATTATTTTGAATGAAAGAGCTTGAACAACATCCACTGAGGCTGGTGATGTGGAAACACAGAGGCTGAGTGGAAACGACTATTCTCACCCCTTCCCTTCGCAGCTGTGTCCCTTGAACAAGAGACTTAACCCCTAGAGCCTCCATTTCTTCTTCTGTGAAGTTAGAAAAATCATACCTACATTGCAAGGTAGCCGTTGAGAGTTACATGTACTCATTTCCTGTATGTAGCCATATAATATACCTGGTACATTTTGTGTGTACAATGCTTTGGAGATTTGATTATTTCTTTGATGATTAGATTAGTATTTAATATTAGCTTCTGGAGGAAGCTAAACCTGTAACACAGGGAGGAACTCGCCCGTGATCAGAGGCAAATGGATGGAGGCTTTTAAACACAGCCAAGTCTCTCCTATGGCTGTTTCCCAAAAGAAACAATTTCCATTTAAATCTTTAAAAACACAAGATGAAGTGCTTTTCAGATGACAGGGTCCACTTCAAGACACAAGTGGCTTTTATATAGAAAATAACTGGATAATCAAAACAACATCCAAAACCTCCTGTCAGACATTATCCTTTTCTACTGTGATTCATTTTACTTTGGGTACAGACATCTCAGTGTCATTATGTGGTCTGGTTCCTTTTAGATGTCCTTTCAGATGGAAAGGAAAATGATTTTTCAGGGATTCTCAAACAGGAAAAGCAAATGCAACTAATTTATTTATGATTCTGTTTCGTTCAACTCAGTAAGTGTATTTTTTTTTTAGCTTTGTTCCAGAAAAAAAAAAAAATGGCCCTCTTTACCAGAAGGATTTGAGAAGAAAGAACTTTCTGAATGCTATCAAATAATCCATTGTATTACTTAGGAAAAGCCACTTAAGTTATCTCTCTCTGACATTTCTACCATAGACAAATTTGTAGTAATAGTGAGTTTCTTCCTTTGGCAAAAAAGGACAGAAAAAGACAGACTTAATACAGTAATAATAGTAGCTGATGTATACTGATCACTACCCATGAGCCAAGTACTATCCTATGTACTTCACATGTAATTTATAATGTTTAGTCTTTAAAATAACACTATATGGAAGCTTCTAGAATTATTCCCATTTCCAGATGAGAACGTGGAAACACAGGAAAGCTAAATAACTTACCTAAAGTCACAGGACTTGTAAGTGGCACATTCAAATCCAAGCACTCTATCTCGAGTCCACACAGTATACCTTACTGCTTGCTCTTCCAGTCAAATGACAGATATTAAGTTCTCCTCCTCAATGTCATCAGACATTTAGTATGTCAAGAGAGATACAAAACAATTAGTGTAGGGATTACTCTATCAAAGGTTATGCTGGTTGGTTTTAAAATAAGGTATGTGCCTCCAATCTAAAACAAAGGTAGATATATGGTTATCTTTCTTTTCTGACAAGAAACCCTGGTTTTTGGTACTCATCATGGCACAAAGAAGGTATACTCATTACAAGTGTGCTGCGATAACTTCAGTGTGGTCCTTCATTTGAGTTCTAAGGCTATATTTTGTAAGCCCCCTCATAAGCTTTTTTTTTTTTTAGAAGTCTTGATTCCAACTGAATTGCCCATATCTCAGCATTCCCCACCCACATAGTTAGAATCGCCACAAAGCCAGTTCCAGCTGTGTTTCATAACACTCCTGCAGGACCTTACTTCCCCACAGCACGCACCTTGCTTTGAGGTTGTTTTACTCAGCTGAGCACAAAGAGCAAACATTTGCAACCAGCCTGCCAAGGCAGGGAAGAATTGAAATGGATGCTAATGTCACTGGAGTCTCTCTTTCTGTTCCACCTCACATTCTGCTGTCAGAGTAATCTCTCTTGAGGATCAGGCAGTTTTATTGATTTCCACTTTTTCTACCACAGAAAATGAATACATCACCTTCCTTCCAGGCCTCCTTGATCTGTTTGTTCCCTGACATCCAACCTCGTCCTCACTTCTCTAGCTGGGCTGGACTACTCCCTATTGCAGTTTTAGGCTCCCTTTTCAGATGTTTCTTCACCTTGCTTGCTCAATTTTTTAATAAATATTTCTAGAGTGCCTACTGTGTACCAGGCATAAAGCAAGGTGCTCGTCTGGAATGACTTCCTCTCTCAGCCTGTCAATTCTCACCCACGTTTCAAACTTCCCAGCCAGTCCATTTTTTCCATTAACATGGCTTGGGGTTTTCTAGCACTCATTATTACTTATAAATTTAGTTCTGCCTCCTCCATTAGGTAATAGTTGTCTGTAGGCTTTAGACCTCTGTATACTTCACCACACTGAGTAGATACTAAGCAAGCAAAAAATACCTACTAATAGAGGAACCTCAATGAAAGCCTTAGCATTATTAGAACTTCAACTAAGGACTCCAACCTTTGCTTAGAAAGTGAGGATGAATTGTTAAGAAACTAATGAATTATTGTTGCCATCTGTGCAGATGTAAGTGAAGAACTTGGAGTCACTTTTGCTCTTTAAAAACGTATGGTGTTGATGTGTATCTGAGGACAGCGGGGGTTGGATGTAGGCAGAGGGGAGAAATGTACTTTTATCTTACACAACCCAGTCCAAATCCCTCGGTTTTCTACCTTAGTGTCTTCTATTAATACAAAAATTTTTGACATATCGTGGTTCTCATTTTTCTGAATTTTCTAAGCACAGTTTTGAGTGTTCTTTCTGTTAGAGCTAGGAATTAACCCAGCTCTCTGACCCTAGCCTTATGTTATGAGATCATACTTTCTAAAATTCTTATTTCATGCTAACTCAATCCTAGCACTGTACACACAGTGTTTTCTTCATTTATTTTGCAATATCTCAAGCCATTCCCAACATATTATCATACTGTAAATACTTTGGCTCACTCATTTAATCAAAAGCCCACTTTGTTCATTTTACTTTGTAATTCAATTCTCAATGCAGCTTTTGCAGTACAATTGTTATGAATTTTCAATTTATTTTTATATCTATTTTTATAGCTGCCACTTCTACAGTGTGGCAAGCTTTTTTCCCTTAACTTTAAAAACATCATTTCCGAAAGAAAGCTGTTCTGAAATCTGGCTTTTTCAGCAAACTGAACACCCACACGATGAAGATAGAATGACAGAAGTTAGAGGTGCAAAACATGCATAAGGTCACCTTGCCTATTTTTCTTTTTTCTTTTTTTTTTTTTTTTAGCAAATACAAAGATGTGTGCACAATAATGTTTGAGTTTACATAATTATCCACTTTAAGCTTAGAAAATGTTGTTGACCCCCATTATATATTCACTGATCTATGAGTTTTGCTAGAACCTTACAAGATTTGCTAATAGTTCACATTTTCTTTGAAATCAATTTGTCTCTGTGTGGTAAAATGTGAGTCTGACTGATTCCAAATTAAATTTTGTCTTTTAAAGGATAATGACTTTCTTTTACCTACCGTTTCCCCCCTGTTTTTAGAAATAATATTCTCTTTATTACTTCATAGCAAACCAACTCGAAACCTCAATAATCAAAATAACAGCAATCATTCATTATTATTCCTCATTGTTTGGTAGGGAAACTGGGCTCAGCTAGGCAATTCTTGTTCAGGGTTTCTTGTGCAGCTGCAGTCAGATGGTGGTGGCTGCCAGAGTCATCTCAGAGGCTTTTTCCACACACATGGCTGTTTGTTGGAACCTATACGTGGCTTATAGGTGTCCTGAGCTTCCCTCACAGCATGACTAGATCCCAAGGGTAAGTATCCCAAAATAGAGGTGGAAGCCATTTTGCCCTGTATGATCTAGCCTCCAAAGTTACACAGCGTCGCTTTCACCAAATAATCACAAAGGACCACTCAGGTGTAAGCAGGGTGGGGGTAAGGATTGAAGACAAGGAATACAGAAAGTGGGAAAAGAAGTGAGGGGAGTGGCAAGGTCACATTATAAGAATGTATGGGATGAGAGGTATTGTTACTGCCATCTTTGGAAAATACTGTCTTCCCCAAGTAGTTACATAACCACGTACTTATTATTTGCCATGGCTAATTTTCCATTCCTAAACCAGGAATTAAAGATTTTAATTTAGATACGACTGTCAACCTCTTTTCACACCAAATCTCACATAGGTGCCACTAATAGAGCTAGCAAAGTGCACAGCTCTTAACTTCACTTATTTTGTCCTAATGCTTCCTGGTTACTCCCTTTAAGTTAGATGCAATCAGAGAAAATGAAGAAGAAAAAAACTTGCTGATTCATAACCTGTACACCCTATCTTTGAACAATGGGTTCTTATCATATCCTTCAATGAGTCTAGGCTGTTTCTCCACTACTTATGTGAACTTAAGCGTCAGTTGACTTCCCCTGGGCTTCAGAATGGTTAAGTTGTCCCCAAGTTCTCTTTTTAGTGCAAATGTTCTAAAATTCTGATTTGTATAGTTGCAGGTCTGAATCTCTATTTTCATCTGCTAAACAAACATCATTGCCAGTACTACCAGATAATTATGCTAATGAATGTGCATATGTTTATTTTTCTATTTTGAACCCCATAGAAAACCATGGAATCAATTCCTATCACATGCTTCCTCTTCACAAATAAGATAAAAGAATTCTACTTCTACTTGGAGTTGAGTTTCTCCAACGACACATATTATTTTGCCTGTCCTTTTATCTTAGTCCATCAAGCCTCAGAAGTTTTCCCATGAAAATAATGATACTGTTCAGACAAGATGTCTTCAATAGGATTATTGATAACATCTTTCTCTGTCAAACATGTATCTGTGGTAACATGATGAAATGAAAAATCTGGATTCTGTCCGAAACATGGAACTCATTTGGGAAACTAGTTGTTAGTGTATGGAACTTTCACAACACAGCACTAACCCTGTGGGTTATAAATAAATATGATATTCAAATCTCTAAAACAACCACTAAAGCTATCTAAAGCAGCCCGGACCCCCACTCCTGCCAACGAGGCCCCTCCAGGACCGTGTGCGGGTGTCAGGGCCCCCCCCCAAAATAAAAATAATAATTAAAAAAAAGCTATCTAAAGTAATGTCTGCCTGAGGTGACAAATCAGTGGTTAACAGTGGTCCCTAATGCCATTCATCAGTAATATTTTATTATTCGGTTTAGTCAGTCTGAATAAAATATTTGATTAAGTATAAGTAAGATCTCCTCTTTCTGTATCAATTAAAATTTTGTGAGTTTGATTCACACTTTCCAGCAACTCCTAAGAGATTTTCTCTATCCTCCAAATCAAGTGATTTTTCCCTACATAGCTATTATTAACAAGATGATTTTTCTCCACCCCCACAATTTTCTCTCTTCCATTTATGAGTTTGAAACCACCATGTTGTTCCCCCATCTTCCATACAATAAACAATCCTCTCTCACAAGCTTTTCTAATTTTATCCCTATGTCTAAATCCAAATTACTATCTTAGATCAAATCTACTGGAAATGCCTCTGCTTATATGTACAGCTTTACTTACAAGCACATGTACTGACACATACTAGACATTGGACAGAAATTGCTTATCTTCCCTTTCTTCATTCACTGTCTTTTGAGAGTTCTGGCATCAGCCGTGACCATCCATGCCTTTGAACTGACTTGTGGGGAGTCAGGGCGGAAGGGCTCTTCAGCCCTGGGTCTCTGGGGGCCAATGGTCAAGGCCAAGTGCATTGCAGGAGTGCCACGGGAAGACAATGAGAATGCAGGCTACGAAGTCTCTCCTTCTTTGAACCACCATGACTCACGCTCCTGAGAGAGAAAGCCAAAGGATTTGCTGGCATTTCTCTCCATCCCGCATGTGTCAGCCCTGCCTGTAAGCACAACATTTCTAAAGGCAGCTTGAGACTTAGGGGACAAAAGTGACCCACGCTGAAAATGCCACTGTGATCATCACAGCCTGTCATCCAAATTAGCATTTGGAAAGTGGTTGGACCCAACACTTTATCAGTGAATCTGTTTACTTAATGATCTCATCCAGAAATATCTGGCCAAGGAAAGGAGAAGAAGGAAAGCGGCTTCTCTAACTCCAGCAATATGCCACCTACTGTATAAGAAGGCCACCCACCAGAGCAGCCTAAAGCTACACAGTGTCCTTGCTGCAGAAGGTAATTTAGAAGCTTTTATATACTGCTGCAGCCCTGAAGCTGCTTTTTCCTTTGCTGGGAAAAAAAATACTTCTTGAGCAACCCATTTGGGAAAAGATAGTTTCCTCTCTTCTTACCTACCCCTGAAAGTAAAACTGCTATTTTCAACATACAGAGGGGAAAAAACAGACTCTAAAGTCATACGAATCCTCATTGTTCTTATGCTTCTCATCTCTCATCCCCCAGAATGACTCCTTTTTTAATGACCAACAAGAATACATAGATGTAACTGGATTTAAAAAAAATTGTTCTTAAAATGTGAAGAGAATATTCACAGTATGAGAATATTCTGTCAAAACGAAAAGAAGCAGAAATGGTTTACCTAAGAAGCATGGTTAAAACAAAAGCAAGGAAAGAAAATTAGAAGAAAGACACATACACAGCCTACACTGATGCTAATTAAAATTCAAATCAAAGACATCCTGGAATAGACTAATAAGTCTGGCTGGTAGATTTCTTTATCTTATCATTAGATGCCAAGTGGCAGAAAAAATGGAAATGAAAAGACATTTAGAAACCTTGAGAATTAGCTATATTTCTGGTAATTGTCTCTTCTCATAGAAAACAAACACTGCATTGCCAACATGTCTGTCTTGGTGTGTGCATATGTGGTGTGTGGGGGGTGAGTAGAACATTAGAATTTTAAAATAATTGAAATTCAATTGAAATTCTAATGTGTCTGATGGACCAGAATTTCAAAAAACAAATATGGTATTGCCAGTGGGGAACTAGGCTACAGGCATGATCTCCTTGGCTACTCTGGGGTGTTCTGTGGTGGAAAGGTACACTGTGCAGCCCACACTGTCTCACCTATGCCACCAAGGACGTTGATAATTCCTCAGAACTACAGATCTGGACTTGAGGTAGCAGATAAGGGCCAGCTGTGTGCTGATGACCAGCCACACAATGACACACACAGACTCAACACGCACACGCACAGACTCGACACACACAAACCTTTATGATTGCAGGTGGTTTGGGGGTAAAGTATAACTTCCCACATCACAAGTCATTACAGCACTTCTCATCCTAGTACTAAGAACACTGTGCAAACTTTAAGATTAAGCAGGGTGTAATGTTTACTTTTTAAATATCAAAAATTGCCAAAGTTTGTATTCTTGGGTGGGTGAGTATGTTTCTGTTTCTCAGCTAAAAAAAAAAAAAATCTTGAAACTAATGGACATCTCAATAGTCTGTCTTAGTGTGGTAGATGAAGAGCTTCTTACATAAGGCAATTATACTGAAATGAGAATTTTGGTCACTCAGAATTCAAATTCGATTTGACAAAATTTTATTAAATAAAACTTATTAAATAACTGTATGTTCTGGCCTATGTCTATAAGTCAGTCACATCAATTTTTAAGACCCAAATGTCCTCTTTCATGATAACACATGTCAGCTTCTTCAGAGGGCCTAACAGCTAAGGGTAAGACTCCAAAGGGATGCCAGGCATGAAACTGAAACCAGTCTGTCAGCTTTAGTCCATAAACAGTGTCTTCCATCTTGTCCGAATCCTACTTGTCCATTCTCTTTGGCTATAAATCTTCATACAGATCCACAAACACTGTTGACTGATCACTGTGGGAACACCATGATAAACATCGAAGTATTGTCTCTCAAAGTTTCCAAAGCTTCCACTCTTTGGGCTGTCACAGTAATGTCTGGGTTCTCTAAAGAGTTGGGGAAATGATGTGCTCTCCCACAATGTCTATCTTTCCCCTCAGCTCAGACTTAGTCCCTTGAGAATAGTTTTGCCCCAGTGCAATTCTTTTATCTCCAGTGAAAATCTTTTCCTCCTCAGAGCTGAAAAGTCATTGCAATCTCCATTTCAGCTGTGGTCTTGCTCCCTAGCTCTTATGCATAGAAGGAAATTTTTAAATTATAGAGGTTCCCCACACCCTCTACCCCATCAAGGTTCTTGACTTAATCAAAGCTACTTACAAGGTACCATGTACACCTCTCTTCTCCTCAGCAATCTCTGCAATACATGGTCTTGAATAAATATCTAGCACTTGTAGTGATGACAGTGGATTCTGAAATGATGGATCCTTCCACACTCCGGAAGTCATGACCCTTTGCTCTAATGTGTGCAAAGCATCACATTATGGTAAGTCCTACCCTCTATGGCCTGATAGCCTGGAAGAAAGAAGAGGCTCACATATACACAATTCAGTTCCAAAGCAATCTGTGAATAACTGTGGTTAGCTGAGGAAAGAAAAGTATAACTGAGTTTTTAAGAAGAATTCTCAGAAGGGTTGGGTTTTGACTTGGATCTTGAAAGGTGAACAGTGCCTGGCAGTCAGCTATGAAAGGGATGGGTATCACAGCCTTGAAGTTACCAGGTGTGTCAAAGGCATGGAGGCAGTGGGATGCAGGGTGAATTTGGAAGAGTGAATAACTGTGAAAAGATGGTAAAGAAGGAGCATGGTGAAAATTAAAGGTGGCTAATTGAGATAATTGAAGTATTGAGACACTAGAGCAGTTGGCTAAGATGTTTGAACTTTATCTTCTTTATGTAAGTTGATCAGATGTTGAATTTTTGAGACTGAGAAATAATATGATCAGACTCGGGTTTTAAGGAAAACATAAAACCTGTGAGCTTAAAAAAATAATTGATAAGCTTAAAGTACAGAAAATGGGAGGGGAGAAATGTTTAATCATTTATTCAAAGGTTCAAAGCAAGGGATACATACTATAGACACACAGCCCATCTGCAATTGCCACATCCACAATTGGCACCCAACAACAATGACTATTAACAGGAAATGTATACTCATCCCTGCTTAGCTCAAGTTCAAATACCAATTTCTTTGCTTCTTGGGAAGAAAGCAAAGATGAATGCTGTGTTGTACGAATTACATAAGGTTAAATAAACCCTATCTAGAAAAAAACTGTCTTGTTTTAAGGAGTCTGTTTTCTCCAAATGGTCTCATTGTTTATATAATAACAATAATGAATTGTGCTTGTATGATTCAGTATGGAATTGTTTTTAAATACTATTGGACCATATTGTGGCAGTCTGGAAATATTTTCAAAACTGGTATCCCCTGGAATTTAAAAATATGCCTGTTGGCCATGAACTGTGAGACCAGCTGAAAAAATTTGAAATGAAATGCATTTTATTCATAGGAATAATTAGGCTAATCGTGCTGTAATCAAGCTATCAATCTTGTATTGAGCTACTCACTCTGTCTGACGACTTCATTATACAACTAAGTCATAAGAAAGCTGTGTAAGTAAAACTAAGACTCCCTGCCCTTTGAATCAAAACCATTGGAAGGGATGCAAAAAGGTGAAAGTAGCCAATTCATTGACAAAGTTTTCCTTTCTTACTGAACTGTCAGTGCTGTACATAACTTTAGGAACTTTAATTCCAAAACCACTTCACTGTAATAAAGTCACTGGTTATAATCTGTAAATGTTGCCTAATGATTACTTTAAGCAATGCACACTCGGCCTTCATAGAGCTAAAGAAGTTGAAAGTATTAAAAGTAGTTTCTTGATATTCTACTGTTAGTCCTCAGGGATTTATTGGTGATCTCACAGATTTTTCATAGCAAATGAATATTTTCTCCATATAGCTACATGTTGGATCACAGCTGCCTTTGTATTGCGCAGGCTTTGTCTAATTGAAAAAAAAAACAAATTTATAGCAAGGGTTAGCTAACTACAACCCATAGACCAAATTTGGACTGCTACCTATGAGCATTTTTAAATGGTTAGAAAAATGTCAAAAGAAGAAAAATATTTTGTGATACATGAATTCATAATGTGAAATGCAAATTTCAGTGTCCATAATAAAGTATTATCCGAACATCATCACGCTCATTCATTTATGTGGCTGCCTTTGAGTGACCATCTGACCCACAGAGGCAAAAATATTTACTATCTGGCCCTTTACAGAAAAATGTTGTTTGAAGCCTGATTTACAGCATTCCTGGAACAAGAAATCAAAAGCCACTTTGTTTTTTTTAAAGCCAAGGAGTTTTTTAAAATTATGTTTATCTAACAGAGGAGCAAAAGTTTCCTTTAACAAGATTTCGGTTTGTGTGACAGCAATGCCAGAATTCTCACATGGGTACCTGAAAGTATGTGATCTTGAATTATGCAGAAAAACATGGGTGAGTAAGTAAAATAATACATGAAAGGATACAGTGTGGGCCTGAAATCCCTGCAAGGCTTGAGAAAATATACTGAGTTACAGAATGTGTGCCTATTTGCGTTTCTTTCTGGCAGGCGTGTAAAACTGAACTATTTATAGCGTCAGGCAATGGATAAATGCATGTTAACTAAAGAACCACCTTAGAAAATAAAGGGAACTGTTCTCTGTAGGGAGAAGGGGCAGAAAAAAAGCTACCTTAAATGAACTGGAATAGAAAAAAAAAATCAAAGAAAAAAATATAATACATATTTGAAAACATGGGAGAGCATGGCTAATGCCTCAACTTGAAAACGCTTGGCTCTAACCAATAGCAATGACCTTGGTGTCCCTCTCAGAGTACAAGGGGCATAGCCACAGAATGTGTATCCTTTCAGTCCTTCGATCCATTACCTTAAATCCATTCCAACACACACGACTCGTGTTTCCAGTGCCCTTTTCAAGGCATTTTTTCTGGCAGAGATATGATATTCCCATTCAGACAATGACTAATTAACAATCATAGCTCAATTTACAACCCCACATCCCCGCGGTATAAACAGAAGAGGAGGAAGAAGTGTCTGGTTTTATTTGCTAGTCCCTGCAGATCAAGAGGACAGAACCAATCTAAATGGTTTTAGCCTTCCATGGCAGCATGAGGTATTTACTGGCATCACAGTACAAATCAAATGAGCAAATAAAACTGCCGCTGCTGTGAAAAGAGATGCAAGAGCTCAGAGGGAGCCATTTGCAGTCCTCCAACATGACGCAGGCTCGCTTGGGCTGCTAAAGCCCTGCAGAGGTGCCGAATTGAGCATATTTTAATATACATCACTAAGGTTCATCTTTTCCTTTTTAATTCCAAGGAGCAGTTCTGTGCATCAGGACTCAGAGCCCCGGATGTGTGAACAATGCCTCTCTGCAGTGCAGCTGGCATTACAGAATCAGAATATGCTGCTTGCATGGACAACCAGGACTTTGGGGCCACTGTCCTATTACTGTTTTGCTACCTTGGCACAGCCATTGGCTGTTTCACTACCTCAGCTTCGGGGTCTATCTGGTCATGATTTGATTGCCCTCATTTATTCCTTCAGTTCGCTGAATTTGGGCAGCTACTCTACGAGTCACTCAGACTTGTTTTGCTGTTTTTTGTCCTTGCATGTGGCTTCTTATTTCCTAAGTATTAAAAAAATAAAATAAAATAAAAGTATTTTCCTTTTGATAAACAAGTAAATTTTTTTTAACTAACTGGATAGGTTTAATCGGATAGACCTGATTTTTACATGTATAGTTTCCTGGAGTTTATTCTAACATTATTCTGCGATATGACTCTCTTTCTTTCTTTCTTTTCTTTTTCACACACCTTGCTTGTGGAACATGAGGTCTTACTCTAGTTTTAACAGTAGTTTCCAGTAATTGAACAACCAATGTACTATAATTTAGCAATTTGCTGTTAGTTAACTTTTTTCAAGTGTAACTCCTAAAAGTCCTAATTTCCCACTCACATACTCAGAGCTTTCACTTAAAGCTATTATTTCATTATGTGAACCACTAACATTTTCAGCAACGTTAGAAAATTGACCATCACCACTAAAATGTAACGAAGATGAGAAAGAAAGCAATAATAGGTGGTGAAATAATTGCTAAAGGTTGGCAATCAATGAAAATTACCCAGAAAGAACATCATCTGTGTCTAACACAAAAGGAAGGTAATAAGTTTAGTGAATAAAAAGGAAGATTCTGCATCTATTGGGAGCATTATACGAATGTGAAAGTATAGAGTGTTAGATTATATCAATTTCATTTTAGAAACACTTAACATATAGAGATTTTAAAACATTAACTCTCATTGGATCGCATGGTAAACTCTAAAATATTAATAAAATCTTATCTAGAATCTACCATTTTAGCAAAATGTTTAATACCGTGTGGATGGCTAAGAATTAAATTATCTCTGTGGAAAAAGGAAATTCAAGATTGAAAGGAGAGTCATTATGAAATCTTTTCAACTAATCAATTTAAAAGTTGCAGATGGTGTAAACGGCTGTTTGTTCAGACAACTGTTAGGTAATATATAAAGTATGTTATGCAGGTATTTTAAAACTATCAGGCGGTTTGTAAGCAAGAGCACACAACATTTGAAATAAAGGGGCTTGTGTGACTTTGGACAAGTGACTTAAATATTCCAAATCTTGATTTTCTTAGCTTTAAAAGCAAAGATAGAAATACTGGCCTCTGCAGAGTTTTAGTAAATGAGATAACTATATGCAAGGTATTTAAATGAGATAAGTTTGTAACTTGGGGATGAAATACATCAAAGCAACTTTGATTAGACATACTTTGGGTCTGATGTCAATACTACTGATACAAATAATAGTTCTTGTTTCTTGAGCATCTGCTATATATCCGAGCCTCTGCGAAGGTTTGTAGCACATTTTTTTCTAAGGTTTATGACAACCCTGAAAAGTTAGATACTGTTATTACTTCTCTGACTACAGGACATATTTTCTAGGAACTTAGCTTCTATTTGTTAGGTGCACACAGCTACTTCATTTACTGTGTTGTAGATGAAAGCCTAAACACTGGACTAGCTCTTACTCACCTTTCAAAAATTGGATTAAGTGTCTCTTATAATTCCCAGGCTGGGCCTACGATTCATCCTCTTTCTTCCTCTGTAGCAATTTTTACCTTTCATGAGAATTCAGACAATGCCAAAAATAAACAAGGTAAGATACATAAGGACTTCGGAAAGAAGGGAGAAATAGAAAATCTTTTGATTTATGTATATATATGACAAAAAAAAGAAGTTATTTGGGAGAAAGGAAACAAAGATGAAATAAGCATCATGGCCCTGGATTTGACAGATGTTGATGACTCTGACTTGTTATGGAAAAAACATTGTCCTTTTAGAGAGTTATCTCTTCCCCTGTATTTTCTACTTGAGGCTCTGCAGTCTTAATCCTATAATTTTCTAGAGGAAACAGGTTGATGAATCACAGTTGAGGGATATAGCACCTCAGAACAAATGACTAGTAGCGAGCAAGACACCCTTCCTGTCCTAAAGCTTGTCTGAGGACACAACCTCCAGTTGCTCCAGCACTGATCTGATGCCAGCTCAGGGGCACCCACTTGAGTCACCCCCCCCCCCCCCCCCCCCCCCCCCCCCCCCCGCCATGCAGCAGGCTTTTGTTAAGGCACAAAGCAAAAGGATGTTGAAGGATGTTGTGCTTTAGATTAAGGCTCCCTCCTGCCCTGTCCCTGCCCCCCACTGTGTTATTTTTACAAAGAAGAAAGTCTTCATGGAGACACAATGAGATGGGGGGGGGACAGTCAAATAATTAATGAGAAAATGACTACCAAAACAGGTGCGCTTATTCTCACAAAGTTAAATTACAGAGAAATTTCTCAGGCACAGCTCTGTGAAGCCACAACAGCTGTCAAGCCACCATTTAAGTAAGCAAGACTCACTATGACACTCGTGGGGCTTAGCCACTTTTGCCTTCGTGGTCCCCTTCCTCCATTAAAAAACGATATTAAAAAGCTATATTTGAAGACTGTGTTCATAAAAATATGACTTTATTAATTAATATTATACAATAAACATTTTATTTGACATAAAAGTTTATTTTTTTCTTCCGATTTTCAAAAAACTAAAAACATTTTCATTGGATCCTAGAAATATGGTGAGCACTATACACTGTGCGTTTCGTTCCTATTAGGTAAGCTGGTTCTGACATAATTTACTTTACAAACGATGAATTCTGTAGCTATGTTTATAAATGAGAATAGGTTTGTAGATTTTTTAACTAAGCAGCTGTTATCATATGTTAACATCAAAGTTTTACCACCTTGATAACAAGAATTGAGAATTTTCCTTCTATTTCTATGTTTACAAACCAATTAAATGATGTAGGAATCATCTTTTCTTTGAGTTAAAACCTACCTATAAAATAGTCTGAACCCAATTGTTTAAGGAAAAATTGGTAACTTTTTCTATTAGTTTCTTGGTTACTAGTATATTCCATATTCCTTCTTCTATATAAGCCAATTTTCCCAGAAAATATATGCATATCTTAATGCCTCTCCTTATATTAGCCAGGATTTACATAATATATGTTTCTAAAATTTGTATCTGCTTTCATTCTTAACATTCATATAGTTTTTATTTCTGTATTTTTTCTTTGCTGTGCCACAACTGACTATTTTAATCATTCTTTCAAGTGAGATTTTTGAGACTTCTTGGTCAATTCCACCATATTGCTTTTTCCTAATAGACTATTTCTACTTTTATCTTTTTTTATTTCACAATATTACAGGGGTACAAATGTTTTGGTTACATGAATGGCTTTCATACAGTTTGAGTCAAAGTTATAAGTGTGCCCATCACCCAGATACTGTGCATTGTACCCATTAAGTGTGATCTTAGTCATCCCCTCCTCCCCCTTCCCACCTGCATGATTTCTGTTGAGTTTTACTTCCATCTGTGCACACAATTGCTGATCAGTTAGTTACAATTTACTAGTGAGTACATGTGGTGTTTGTTTTTCCATTCTTGTGATACTCACCTAGAATGATATCCAGTTCAATCTAGGTTGTTATAAAAGGTATTAATTCATTATTTTAATGACTGAGTAGTACTCCATGCTATACATATACCACATTTTTATTAATTTACTCATGAATTGACAGTGACTTGGGTTGATTCCACACCTTTGTGATTGTGAATTGTGCTGTAATAAACATTTGAGTATAAATGAGTAAATATTTGAGTACATTTTTTATAAAATGTCTTTTTTTCCCCTCTGGGTAAATACCCAGTAGTGGGATTGCTGGATTGAATGGTAGATCTACTTTTAGTTCTTTGAGAAATCTCCATACTATTTTCCACATAGGTTGTACTAGTTTGCAGCCCCACCAACAATGTGTAAGTGTTCGTTTCTCTCCACATCCATGCCAGCATCCATTGTTTTGGGACTTTTTGATAAAAACCATTCTCACTAGAGTTAGGTGAGGTATCATTGTGGTTTTGGTTTGCATTTCACTGATAATTAAAGACAATAAACATTTTTCATATGTTTATTGGCCATTAGTCTTTGGCCAAAAGCTTCTGCTCATGTCTTTTGCTCACTTTTTAATTGTTTGGGTTTTTTTCTCGCTGATTTGCTTCAGTTCTTTATAGCTTCTGATTATTAGCCCTTTATCAGCTGGATAGCATGCAAATGTTTTCTCCCATTCTGTAGGTTGTCTATTCACTCTATTGATTTTTTCATTGGCTGTGCAGAAGCTTTTTAATTTAATCAAGTACCCTGTATTAATTTTGTTGTTGCTGTGATTATCTTTGGGGTCTCCTCCATAAATTATTTGCCTAGGCTGATATCTAGAAGAGTTTTACTACATTTTCTTCTAGAATTCTTATAGTTTCATGTCTTAGTCTTAAGTCTGTTATCAACTGTGAATTAATTTTTGTGAATGGTGAGAGGTAAGGATCATTTTTCAATCTTTTACATGTAGGTATCCAATTTTTTCAGCACCATTTATTGAATAGGGATTCTTTTCCCAGTGTATATTGCTGTCTGCTTTGTCAAAGATCAATTGAAATTGGATGATTTTATATCTGCTTTCTCTGTTCTTATCCACTGGTCTATGTCTCTATTTTTGTGCCAATAACATGCTCTTTTGGTTGCTATAGTGTTGTAGTATACCTTGAGGTCTGATAAAGTGATACTTCCCAATTAGTTCCTTTTGCTTAAGGTTGCTTTGGCTATTCAGGGTCTTTTCTGGTTCTGTACAAAGCATAGAAGTATTTTTTTCTAGATATGCAAAAAATGGCATTGATGTTTTAATGGGGATTGCATTGAATATGTAAATCGCTTTGATATTATAGACATTTTAACAATTTGGGGTCTGCCAATGCATGAGCATGATATATTTTTCCATTTGTTTACATCCTCTGAGATTTCCTTTCTCAGTGATTCAATAGTTCTCCTTGTAAAGGTCTCTCACCTCCTTGGTTAAATATAGTCCTAGATATTTTATTTCCTTTGTTACTGTAAAAGGCATTGAATCTTTAATTTGATTCTCAGCTTGACTGTTGTTGATTTATAGAAATGCTACTGATTTGTGTACATTGATTTTGTAACCTGAGATTTTGCTGAATTTATTTATCAATTCCAGGAGTCTCTTGGCAAAATTTTTGGTGTTTTCTAGATATAAGATAACATTGTCAACAATGAGTGAGAGTTGACCTCTTCTTTCCCCATTTGGATACACTCGATTTCCTTTTCTTGCCTGATTTCTCTAGCTAGGACTTCC
Organism: Microcebus murinus; assembly: GCF_040939455.1. Lineage (NCBI taxonomy): Eukaryota > Metazoa > Chordata > Mammalia > Primates > Cheirogaleidae > Microcebus > Microcebus murinus. The sequence continues at coordinate 79,477,613 of NC_134108.1, read as the reverse complement.
ATCTCCATGTTGAATAAAAGTAGTGACAGTGGGAAACCTGGTTTAGTTCTAGTCCTGAGTGGGAATGCTTTCAACTTTTCCCCATTCAGCATGATGTTGGCTGTGAGTTTGTCATATATTGCATTTATAATTTTTAGGTATATTCCATCTATGCTTATTTTATTATGAGTTCTTAGCTTTTTCTGCATCTATTGAGATGATAATATGGTCTTTGTTCTTCCATCTGTTTATGTGGTGAATCACATTTATAGGATGTATGGTGAACCATCCTTGCACCCCTGGGGTGAAGCCCACTTGGTCAAAAATCAAGGTTTTTGATTATTTTTTTTTATATGCTGCTGAATTTGATTTGCTAGAATTTTATTGAGAATTTTTGCATCTATATTCATAAGGAATATTGGCCTATAGTTTTCTTTTGTTGTTGCATCCTTTCCTGGCTTTGGTATCAAGGTGATACTGGCTTCATAGAATGAGCTGAGGAGGATTGCTTCATTCTCAATGTTATAAAATAATTCCTGAAGTGTGAGTACCAATCCTTCTTTGAAAATCTGGTAAAATTCAGCTGTGATACCATCTAGCCCAGGACTTCTTTTTGTTGGGAGATTTTTTTATTGCTGCTTCAATTTCACTGCTCATTATTGATCTGTTCAGGAGCTCTATTTCTTCCTGATTAAGCCATGAGAGGTTGTGTGCTTCCAAGAATTTGCCATTTTCTCAACATTTTCAACTTGGTGTGCATAGAGATTTTTATGGTAATCAGAGATGATATCTTGTATATCTGTGGTATCAGTTTATCAGCTGTAATATCTCCTTTTTCATTTCTGATTATGCTTGTTTTGTTCCTTTCTTTTCCATTTCTGGTTAATCTAGGAAGAGGTCTATCAATTTTGTTTATATTTTGAAAGAACCAGCTTTTTTGTTTTATTAATCTGTATAATTCTTTTGTTATCAATTTCATTTAGTTCTGCTCTGACCTTAGTTATTTCTTTTCTTCTGATGGGTTTGAGATTGGTTTGCTGCTCCTTTTCTAATTCCTTGTGATGATTTACTAGATTGTTGATTTATGATATTTCTGTCTTTTTGATGTAGGCATTTAAGGCTATGAATTTTCCTCTTAGCTAAATTCAATGAACTTTTCCTTTTGCTGAATCCCACAGATTTCAATAACGTGTGTCCCTTTTGTCACTTAGTTTGAGGAATCTTTTGATTTACATCTTAATTTCCTCTTGGACCAAATAATCATTTAGGAGAGGTAGTTTCATTTCCATGCAATTGTGCTAAGTTGAGTGTTTCTATTGGAGTTGATATCCAATTGTATTGTACTGTGATCTGAAAAGATACATGGCATAATTTCTAATTTTTTAAAAAATTTTTCAGACATATTTTGTGGCCTAAGATGTGATCAATCTTAGAGAATATTCTATGTGCTGATGAGAAAACATATATTCAGTAGTTTTGGGGTAGAATGTTCTGCAAATGTCTGTTATACCCATTTATTCTAGAATCCTATTTTTTTTTTTTTTTAGACAGAGTCTCACTTTGTTGTCCAGGCTAGAGTGAGTGCCATGGCGTCAGCCTAGCTCACAGCAACCTCAAACTCCTGGGCTCAAGCGATCCTCCTGCCTCAGCCTCCTGAGTAGCTGGGACTACAGGCATGCGCCACCATGCCCGGCTAATTTTTTTTATATATATATCAGTTGGCCAATTAATTTCTTTCTATTTATAGTAGAGACGGGGTCTCACTCTTGCTCAGGCTGGTATTGAACTCCTGACCTTGAGCAATCCGCCCGCCTCGGCCTCCCAAGAGCTAGGATTACAGGCGTGAGCCACAGCGCCCGGCCTAGAATCCTATTAAAGTCCAGTGTTTCTTTGTTTATTTTCTGTTTGGAAGATCGTTCCAGTTTTTTCAGTGGGGTGTTGAAGTCCTGAACTATTACAATGCTGCTGTTTACCACTTTGCATAGATCTAGTAGGGTTTATAGTAGGGTTAATAGTAGTGTTTGCTTTATGAATGTGGGCACATGTGTGTTAGGTGCATAAGTATTTAGGATTGTTATGTCTTCTTGATGAATTGCTCCCTTTACCATTATATAATGCCCCTCTTTGTCTTTCTTTACCATTGTTGATTTGAAGTCTATGTTATCTGATATGAGAATGACTCAGATGTGGAATCAGGTACTAGGCCTGGCTTGCAAGCCTATCCCCCAGTCTCTGAAGATCCATCTGTGACCATGCCAGGGAGAGGAGTACTGGTCCCATGTTGCCCTTTCAATGAGCTCTGAGCCTCTCTGGGTTTGTTCTGTGCCCCTGTCTTCTCCTGTTTTAGCCTTTTCTTTCTCAGCTTCACAGTCTTTCTCTGTGGGATCCCCAGTCATCTCTGTCATCTGTCTCTGTGACCCACACCTGAGTTATGATTCCTCTCTGCTTTTCTAGGTCCAATGACCTACCTTCCAGCTGTGACAGTCTGACTAGTTATGTCTCTAGTCAGCCATCTCCACTCCTATCCTTACTTTTATCTTTATTTTCTCTTACCTCCCACCTTCCTTTGCTTTTGTGAAAATAGCTTCTTGGATTGAATGTTTAGATCATTTATTTTTATTCTTTGTAACTTAATAATGAAGTAATTTAAATGATAGCTTTGGCTACATAAGTTTCTGTATACAGTGTTTTCTTTGGTGATTTCTAAAAAGTCTTTGCCATTTTAATTTCCTCACCATCCAAGAATTGTGTAGGAGAATTCTTTTTTTAAAAATTCCAGGTGGTTGTTTTGTTTTGGTTAAGCCTTTTTAAAAAATAAATTTCCATTTTCATTTTCTGCTTTGAAATAGAATTCAATTTTTTTTCTGGGCTAAGAGTTTTTAAATATTCTAAAGACGGTGCAAAATAAAATGCATTCTCTGCAGAGTAAAAGTCCAATGTGGATCTTCTAAATCTATTTTTTAATCACCCCATTCAGATTCTATAAATCTAAAATGGTTACTTTTTGCCACATTAATTAGTCAAAGATTAAGGGAAATGTATTAGAATCTCTCCACTTCTATATTTTTGTAAATATGTCCTTTTAATTATTGTTTTTTGCCCTTTATATATCTCAATGTGATATATTCAGTTCAGTAAGATTCATTAAAATTACACCTACAAAATGATTTGGACTCTGTCAAGATAACACAATCACCTAGGTCCCATGATTAATACTTTTTAATACTTTTTTTAATCCCACAATATTTTTCTTTTTGTCTCATCTTAGCTGTTGCTTTCTCTCAATTTACTTACTACCTTTATGTGCTATTTTAGTAATATTTTTTTGGTGCTATTGGTAGATATTATTTTGACTCAGTATGCATGGTTTCATTTTTTTTATTGGAAATATTTCATCAATTTACATTTTTAAGGCAAATATTGACGTCTCCTTCTGTCATTTTGATCTAAACTAATTGACAGATTTTTCATTTTGTTTTTGGTTTTCCCATTTTTTGTCTAAGATAATTGTTTATCTTTGTTCTTTTTGTATATAGAATATTCTTTTATGTTCTTTCATTTTAGTCTTTCCTACAATTTTAAAACTTGTATACTGTATTTGTTATTTTACTAATATTTACGCTTGCATTTTATAAAAACAGCCTTTTCTGCCCTTTTTTAATTTCAGTAGATTTATAGGGTGTGTGTGGATTTTGTTTGTTATACATATTGTTATATTTGTGCCATATAGTGGTGAAGTCTGGGCTTTAGTGTAGCCATCACCTGAAAACTGTGCTTTGTATCCAATAAGTAAGTTTTCACACCTCATGCCCCTCCCACCAACCCTGCAAGTCTCCAGTATCTTTTATATCCCTCTGTATGACCATGCATACCCATAGTTTAGCTCACACTTATAAGGAGAACATACGGTATCCCGATTTTTTTGTTCCTGAGTTCACTTTGAATGGCCTCCAATTCTATTCAAGTTGCTGGAAAAGACATTATTTCATTCTTTTTTTTATAGCTAAGTAGTATTCCAAGGTGTATACATATATATCAAATTTTCTTTACCCACTCATTGGGTGATAGGCACTTGGGTTAATTTTATACCTTTACAATTATGAATTGTGCTGCAATAAGCATATGAATGCAGATGCAATAAATATATGAATGCAGGTGTCTTTTTGATATAATGAATTATTTTCCATTGGGTAGATACCCAGTAGTGGGACCACTCAATAAAATGAGTGGTCCCACTACTTTTAGTTCTTTGCAAAATCTCAATACTGTTTTCCTTAGAGGTTGTACTAATTTACATTCCTACCAACAGTATATAAGCATTCCCTTTTCACCACATCCACATCCACACCAACATCTATTGTTATTTCCCTTTATTGACAATGGCTATTCTAATTGGAGTAAGATGGTATCACGATGTGGTTTTAATTTGCATTTCCCTGATAATTAGTGATGTTGAGCATTTTTAAATGTTTATCGACCATTTGTATATTTGTATTTTCTTCTTTCTTTCTTTCTTTCTTTCTTTCTTTCTTTCTTTCTTTCTTTCTTTCTTTCTTTCTTTGTCTCCTTCCTTCCTTCCTTCCTTCCTTCCTTCCTTCCTTCCTTCCTTCCTTCCTTCCTTCCTTCCTTCCTTCTTTCTTTGAGACAGAATCTTTCTCTATTGTCCAGGCTAGAGTGCAGTGGTGTCATCATAGCTCACTTCAACCTCAAACTCCCAGGGCTCAACCCATCCTCCTGCCTCAGCCTCCTGAGTAGCTGGGACTACAAGTGCCGAGCTAAATTTTCTATTTCTTGTAGAGATGAGGGTCTCATTCTCGCTCAAGATGGTCTCAAACGCCTGGCCTCAGCAATCCTCCTGCCTCAGCCTCACAGAGTGCTAAGATTACAGGCATGACCCACCATGCCAGGCCTGTATATCTTCTTTTGGAAAATGTTTGTTCATGTAATCTGTCCACTTTTTAATGGGGTTATTTGTTTTTCTTGTTGATTTGTTTGAGCACAATATTTTCATTGTGCTTTGTAGATTCCAAGTACTTCTTTCTACTGTTACTAGGACAGCTGTGCCCTACGAATTTCTCTCATCTCTGGAACCAGAACAACTTTTCCCTTATTTTTTTTTATATTTTTAAAAACTTCAGTGCACATATAGTAGTAACATTCATCAGGTGTCGGGCAGGTGGGAAGGGGGATGGGGGATGAGCATATTCACATCTAATGGGTACGGTTGGCACCATTTGGGGATGGACACAATTGAAGCTCTGATTGAGTGCAGTAAATATAATATATGTAACCTAAACATTTGTACTTCTGTAATATGCTGAAATAAAAAAAAAACTATTTAAAAATGTTTTAATTATTATGGATACACAACAGTTGTATATCTTTATCGGGTACATGTGAAGTTTTGATACAAGCATACAATGTGAATTAATCAAATCAGAGTAACTGGGGTGTCCATCGCCTCAGGCATTTAACATTTGTGTTAGGAACATTCCAATTCCACTCTTTTAGTTATTTTAAAGTATACCCTAACTTAGTGTAATTAAAAAGTGATTTATGAAGAAATGTATAAAAAGAAGAAAATATCTGTGCATGTGTAATATCCCAGGCATTCTCTTATCAATCATTTCATTTAATTTCCATACAATTCTTCTATACATATTATTGCATAATGAAAGAAACGAAAGCTCAGAAAAGTTAACAGGCTAACAAATGATTAAGAATTGAATTACAGGTGTGTTTGCCTTTATTGTAGGCAACGTATCATAAGATTCTAGAAGGAAATGTTGAAAGGTCCTTTGCTTATAATTGGGGAAGGTAAACACTGTTACATGTTTCCTAGATCATTTATAAACAGATGGTAGTTTCAAAATGGATTACAGATGGACTTTTGTTTTCATAATTTTTTTACTTGTAATAATATCAATAGCTATAAATTATTTAGCACTAACTGAAAACCAAGCATTTTATAAAATACTATGTTTTATATGATCTCATTTACTTCTTATACAATCCTTATGCAATAACAAAATATTATTACCTCTATTATAAAACTCTAAGAGGTTAAGTAATTTAATTTTCCCAAGGTGCATAGTTAATAAATGGAAGAGCTAGAATCTAAACTTATTTATTAAACAAAATAATTAACATTTGTACTTGAACATCTTATTTGTAAATAGATAAATTAGATAGCATCATTATTCAATAAGATTTCTCACATTACAAAAAGAATGTAGGATCCCTTTTAGTTGCATCTTTGTAAGCACTATTTGTAAATCACTAAATGCTTAGTGGGGAGAGGATCAAAGAGCTTCATTGACTAAATATGAATCAGACAATAAAACGAAACAAAAATTTAACATTAATAAGTACTTCTTATTTATTCCCCAGGTTTTGAAAAATTAAGTTTCATTTAAAAAATTTTTTTCAAATTCAGTTCTGTTACACAGACACAATTTCTTCCAGACCATAAAGTAATTATTAGCAGCCCTAAATATACATATGGGTGCATTTATTTTTCTCTTCATTTGAACAAAATTTCCTTGAAAGGAAGAGTCTGATCTTTTTAAAATAGCATAAAAATGACACTTCCATATGACTCAATTTTGTAATTGAACTCTTCAAATGAAAATAAAAATAATAAGAATAATTCCTCACATGGGCTAAAACTCAGCATAAGGATTTCTTTTGCTAACTCCCCTCAGAGAGTTGTTATGAAAAATAACTAAACCGACTTCTGACAATGTTTGCATATTTAAGACAAAATATAAATGACAGTATTTTCATCACTGCAGATAATGAAAATATTGGTGTCTAAATATTTGTACTGTGGAAAAAACATGAGATGAGAGCTGGATTGAATTTTTAAAAGTAGGGGACAAAAAGTAAACCATGTGATAATCGCGGAAGTCAGTTTTTTGATTTATGAACCAGTTGGCATCAAATGTCTGTGTGGGCTTCCATCCTCTCTCCTCATGATGCTTAAGGGAGAAAGTTAAATTGAAAAAAAAAGAAGAAGAAGAAGAAGAAGCAGCAAATATACCATTTGCTTAATGATCCATGAGTTCCCTATGGGTCATTCAGTAAATAACATTCCTGAAAAAGTTTGTGTAAAAAGTGACTGGGCACCAGGAAAACCTGAGGTTAGAACTATCTCCTGGAACAGGTCCTGGCAGCCTCATTGAACTGAACAGTTCTTTGGTGTGAGTTGATGCACAAGAGATTCTGTACAGAACAGTTTACTCTTTCAATTTGCAGTTTACAAGTGTGAGAATTAGGTACTATAGCATACCTACAAAAGAACAACCATTTAAGAACATTTAAATTTGTTACTCTTGTAACACAATTATTCCTTGATTTTGCCCTTCTGCGGAAACTTTTCCCACATGGAAACAAAATGTTGAAATGCAAAGGCAGGCTGGTGAGGTTAATATTTGCCTCTTGCTGTTTGAAGAATGAGGGTGACCTCAGTGGAAGTGTTTGGAGTCCCTGGCAAGCCCTATCATCTGCTGATAAACAGGGGACATTTACAAGGTTAGACTCGTCACTGGAGTAGGGATCTTAATCTTAGTAGTAATTACTCCAGAGGAGTTCATCTATTCAGACAGACAGTTTCCTTCAGAGCAGGCAGTTCCCAGATAGTAATTATTTCTCATTTTAAAAGGACAATTGAAATCCATCTTTCCCTCCTAACACTTCCACATCACAACCAGATTAAATTCATTTGTAGCTTTTCATCTTCTAGATTAAATCCAATTTCTCCTCCCAAACAAGAGGGTACATCTTATTATATCTAAGAAATCTTGATTATGCTTTAGAAATATATCATCAGTTTGCTCATCATAGATTTGATTAGGCATAATGCATACCAAGACCGGCAATGCTTTACTTCTACTTTCTGAAAGAGCATACCCAAGCAAGCATCAGACAATTCCTATTTCTCCTCGGCATTTGATGTGTTTGGGTTTCAGTTTTGACTGCCTTAAAGCAACCATGCAGATTCATTGCAATTTATCATTTGTCTAAATGCAGTGCTTAATTGTGCCATTTTTAAAGCTAACGTATGAGAACAAGTCATTTATTTCAGTTGGATGCACTGGAGTAGGGAATTCTCTAATTAAAATTGACTCATGTCATACAGTCCAATAACTCTCATCAAGTGACAAAAACTTTGTTTCTTGGAGAAATGATTCACAAAGAAGCTATTCTTAAAGAGATATTCCAAACTGAGAATGTGTAAGGGTCACCTTACAAATATTAAATGTCTTTCAACTGCTTTACTTGACCAGTTAAAAAAAAACAAAAGGTCTACTGAATTGATGAATATTTTCATGTCTTCATGGTACAAATTCAGCACCTTCTAGAAACTCTTGAAAGCACCTGTGTTAGCACTATGGGTCACATATGACAGAAGACTGACACAAATAGTCACTCAAAAAAAGAAATAAATAAAAAGAAATGCAACGGTTCACATAACTGAAAAAGTTCAGGTAGCAGGTATGGTTTCAGATGTGATTCCATGCACAGGTCAGTAAATATCACTAAGACTTCTGATTTGGTGCCTCATGTGAGTCCTTTCTTCATGGGAGCAAGATGTCAGGAGCAAGATGCCTGCAGCACCTGCAGCACCAGCAGTCCCACATCCTTCCACCTCAAGTCCGATGTAAAGAAGAGCTACCTCTGTTCCAACATTCCCAACTGAAAGCTTCAGTGTGTCTAATTGGCTCTGCTGTGTCACCTGCCCAGCTCTCAATCATTGCTGTGACCTGGTGAATGCAAGCCTGCAAGGCACTGTTAGACTTGGGCCTTTGTCACATACTCCACTCCTAATGCAGGGGACGGAGGCCCATCCAGACTAAAGGAAAGAAAGTGGGGAAGAATGGAAGTGGAAACTAAGACTGGAGCCTTTTGTGAGTTTCCAGGGACACAAACCACAATGTTTACTGCACCACTTTCCTGGAACCCATTGCCATCAGCTAATTAGACATGACTTCTCATCTAGTATTGTTCCTTTTATGTCAAGGTTATTTAAAAAAATCATAGATGGAGGCACAACTTTATAGATCTAACAAGAAATACTCCCTAGTACAATAAAAAAAAATGATACAGGGTCTCACTCTGTTGGCTAGGCTGGATCATAGTGGCCTGATCATAGCTAACAGTAACCTCAAACTCCTGGGCTCAAATGATCCTTCTGCCCCAGCCTCCTAAGTAGCTGGGATTGTAAGTGTACTGCTACCATGCTTGGCTAATTTTTTATTTTTTTGTGGAGTCTGGGTCTCTCTATGTTGCCCAGGCTGGTCTTGAACTCCTAGCCTCAAATGATCTTCCCATCCCAGCCTCCCAAAGAGCTGGAAGCTACTGTGCCTGGCCTATAATAAACTATTAATAAAATTATTAACTATATTAAATTCTGTATTAGCTACTCATTTAGTGGGTTCTTCATAATGACATGCACAAGTACCTGCAATTTTAATTTAGAATTCAAATTTTATTTTATTCAATTTAGGCAAAAGATAATGTTAGAATAATTTATAATTGCATTTATATAAGCAAAGTCATTAAACTCTTTCTTCCTTGCTATGAAAGCATTATAGGATATTGCATTTAATTTCTTCTATTAAAGATCAAAGAAATAGGAAAAGCAAGGATCAATTAAAAACAATATGAGCTACAGAGAGTAGAGAATACAGGGAAAATAGCATATTGCTTGGTATGATTACTCCAAGGAGTATATACAAACACTAATACATTTAATATCATATTTACTTCTAATTTCTATGGCTGAAAAGGACTATATAGATTATTTAATCCTAAAACTTCCTAATAAAGACATGTTCTTGTTATGCTGTTTGTCACCAGATTGTCCATAAAATAAGACAGCCAGGAAGACATATTCACATTAGCGAATCTCTATGGAATAGATAAATGTGGGGCTGGTTCACACCCTTGTCACCTCTAAGCTCACGTTAGGTTTCCTTTCCTCTGATCAGGATCCCCCTGCTAATCAATTCTTCCAATCCAAGCAATCTGTTAAGAAAACTATCTAATGATGTTATTTCTGTGTCTGACATCCCCAAGGAGGATATTTCCTGTCCAATGAGGGCAACAAACATTAATCATGTTATTACACAAATAGATTCGTCGGTACAAACTGTAACTAGTTTTATAAAGGAAATTTTCGGTGCCCCTATTATATTGTCTCAGAGCCTGTCTGGCCCACTCTGGAGGCTTAGAGACCTTGCCTTTGAGCTGAGCCTGAGAAAGACGCAAGTCCGGGCTAGCCTACACGCTGAAGGCTCTGATAGCTCCTCCTCTCTGGAACATGAAGAACAAGGTCAGGCAGGCACTATGGAGCCAGGGCATGCCAGGCCTTGTAAACTGTAAGAATTTCAGTCTTTATCCTAAAGTCTATCTTAAAATTTGTGTTAAAATATCCTTAAGCAAAGGGTGACATAATCAGATTTGCATTTGAAAAAATCACTGTGGCTGAGGTGTTGAGAACAAACATGGAGGCTGGTGTAAAAATGACATGAGAACAGCTAGGAAGCTAATAGAGTGGTTTAGGTGAGAGAGGATGATAGGATGGTGGCTTGTCTTAGAGTGTTACTATTGGAGAGGAAAGATTTGGAAGATGTGACAGATTAAACTTAAGAAGATATATTGGTTATCACCAAGTTTTTCAAGTCATTGAATGCTAGCAAGTTTTTTTTTTTAAGTGTATTTTCTGAGAGCTTTCATAACCTGCTTCAGTTTTCCTAATGAGGTTTAATAAAGACTGCTGTTTTTTGACAGCCACATTTTTTTATTTACTATAATATACAAGTATCTCTAGGAACAATGATGCCCATATCCTACAGCTAGCTTTCTGGTTATCACAAATGCCTTTTGGCAGTGAGCCTGAATTTCCAATCTTGTAAATTTAGGTCTCTTTACTCTTGGCTGAACTCATAGACACCTTCAAAATGTAAATAGATGGAACAATCCAAGATCTGTTTTTGAAATTTTTCTGAATCATATCATAGTTTATAGATAACTCATTCCTAAAATCCTTACACTAACATGAATTGGAGTAAATCAGTAAAGTTGGCTGACCTGACATTACATGCTATGTGGATATTTTTCTTTAAGTAAATGCTATGTCCTGAATTAAAAATTCAAACTTAGACCAAAGGATGATTATATACTTTGAAAATATTCCTTTCTCCCTCTACTCTTCCTCCCTGCCTCTTTCAGGATCAATGTTCCATGGTCTCATTGTAGGTCATTTTCTCTTATTCCAAAACTGTGATTCCCAAATTTCTGATGATGCTTCTGAGCCTTTGACCTTCCTGTCCAACTGTTCATATATCCATTAAATTAACAAAGAGTTTGGGGATTGTACTTCTATCCCAGTTTCTATTAAATATCTCTGGGGCTGTAGCATATTTTGCTGAGTGTTTATCTTTCTGTAACCTTCCTAAGATCACACTGGGTTCCTCTTCCTCTAACTGGGACCCCCTTGCCAATATATCCTTCCAATCCAATCCATTTACTAGGAAGACTGATCTAACCATGTCACTTTTGTGCCTGATGTCCTCAAAAAGGATGTTTCCTCATTGCCTTTAGGATAAAATACTAGCACCTCAAAATAGCAAATGGGACCCTCAAGAATATGCTCTTTGCCCTTTACCACCACCCCTCTGCCCTGGACCCCAGAGGCACCTGACTTCTAGTTCTGCTGCTACACAACGTGTTCGTGTCTACACATTTGCTCTCCTTTCTCCCTCCCTCTGCTGTGACTCTTCGCTTCACAGAGGAGCTCTAACACTCTCTCTCTGCACAGGATTTTCAATGTCAAGCCCACCCCATGTGTCCTCCTGCCATTATTCTTTATCAATCTATATCTAGGGACACTCAAATCAGCTTCCTGCAATCATCTGTTCATTTCTCGCTCTCTCCCACACAAACGAACCTTCTGGAGCACAGATTGTCTATTTTACCCCCCAGGATCCACCACAGAGCATGACATGGAATAAGTGTTCAACAAACATTTATTGAATTAGTTCTGATAATTATAATACTTAAAAACAGTTAATGCCTGATATGCACTAAGTGTTTTAGCAAGTTTAGGAGAAATACACATACTCGCACACTAAGAAAACCAAATTAAAGCTTGGGTGAGAAAATTAATAAGTAAATATAAAAAATTCACTAGGAGATGCCTCAAACACAATAACTTTCAAGTATTTTTTATATAATCAACAGTAAACATACATTTTATGTCACAAACTCTTCAACATCCAATATATAACAATGGAAATAAAAATTTGCAAAAAAAAAAAAAATCCTCTCCCTTACTACCCTTAAAACATATGATGCATTCTGATATTTTTTATTTTTTTACAACTACTTCATTTTTTAAATGTTGTCTGTTAACCACTAAACTTATTTTATGACTCATTTTGGGGAACACTGCTTTAATATTGTTACTATATTTGATTTATACATGTTTTAATTCACACAATTCCTATAAATAATTAGGCCTATATGTGAAACATAAATAGGCAATTTTACTAATTTTTAGGGCTACTCAAAACTCATGCATTTCCTAACTATGATATTCTCACTGCCAAATCTACCACAGTTTTTAAATAATAACAAGCAGCTTGTTATGATCATTTTTTAGATATTTCGCACACACTGAAATCACTGGAAGCAGGCTAAGTGACCCTGAAGCAGGATTTGCAATCACTGAATTGGCTGCTTCCCATTTGTAGTCTTTTATATTCAGTCTAGACATTGAACTCATATTTCCTATTGTAAAAGACTCGAAACTCCATGATGGTTCTCTATTTCTATTAGGTGTGCTTTCTTTATTTCTTTTCTAATAAAATGCTTTAGTGTAAAATACGATTATGGGATCATTTTCTTAAAATGAAACTAGTAATAGAAATCAATTCAACATATATATGAAAAATCATTCCAGAATATTATTTCTTTTCTTTTATATTTCTGTACAACTCTATCCATATGAATAAATCACATATAGCTCTCCTATAACCATGATGTTTGCCAGGGAAACTTGCAATGTTTCTTCTTTAATCTTAAGGAGCACGTATCTGCCAACTTTTACGTTGCCTCATGAAAAGTAATAAATATTACACATCATATGTCAGCATTTCAGTGCCCAGTAAAAGAGAGATTGTCCATTGTTTTTCTAAGTGAAAGAGCAAAAAATTCAGAAAGATAAAGAGATTTTGACAATGTTTTGTTATAGAAACATTTATCTCTTTAGAAAAGATTTGTTACAGGAACTATACCAGAAATGAGGATATTTATCATGCTATATGCCTTCCCTACTAAAGTTGTGAATGTTTTAAGTTGAGATTTTGAAAAGCACACTTACATAAATAAATGTTTTGTTTTTAAATAATTCATTTTTCAAAACAAGATTTAAGCTATGTTGAGAAATTTGTCGAAATTAAATTTCTATCCCTACCCTCCTGCTAAGTATAGTAGCACAGCTGCCATGAATCCTAAATTTGAATACACAATTTGTATAAGTGGGACATAGAATGCCATTTCTCAAGCGCAATATAGGGTCCTCTTGACACGCTTCAAGGCCATGAGTTTCCTTCCTACATTTAGTGGCAATACTAAAACTGAAAGCTGGAGAGTGGCGTATAGAGGAGGGAGTCTATGAAATATTCATACTCATATAAGTGTTTTTCTAAATGTAGTTAATGAACTGGAAAATTGTTTAAACCAGGAAATGTATAATTATTTATTGCAAATTTCCCATATTGTTTGATGGACCAAAAAGAACAAGTGAGGCGGTTTATGAACAGGAAGGCAGCCCCACACAGGATGAGGAGAACATGCAGGGTGACCAGGGCATCCACATGGTGGGGCAGGGCGTGGAGTGGCAGCTGTCCAGTGCAGGACGTTGGTGTCTGAAGTGAGGGTGACATGGAGGGTGGTGGCTCCAGTGGGGGATGTAGGGGACCGTTATGATGATGGCCTGGGAAGTGGTGTCAGAGCACGAGCAGAGCAAGGATATCAGTGCAGCGGTAGCAGCAGGGACTGATAATTTGTTAGATACAAAGAATCTGATCAAATAAGAAAACAGTTATAGATCATGGAAGTCAGGCTTTTCATGGTCCATGAAGGGAGGTACACACACAGGGAAAAGAAGAAAACTAGGATGAATCTGTGGTATTACTTTGAAATTGGAGATATGAGTGTGAATTCATAGTTTTAAACATATTTAGATAGACATATAAATAAATGTAGAGATAAATGTGTGTACATTAGTCAGGGTTCACCAGAGAAACCGAGTCAATATGATTTATCATAAGGAATTGGCTCCTGTAATTTTGGAGGCTGACAAGTCCCAAGACCTGTAATCGGTAAGCTGGAGACTCAAAAGAGCCAACAGTGTAATTCCAGTCCAAAGACCAGCAGGCTTGAGCCTCAGAAAGAACTGCTGTTTCAGTTAGAGTTTGAAAGCAGGAAGAACCCCAGCATATAGATAATCAGGCAGGAGAACTTCCCCCTTACTTGTGGGAGGGTCAACATTTTTGTTCTATTCAGGCCTTCACTGATCGGATGAGGCCCACCCAAATCAAGGAGTGTGATCTGCTTTACTCAGTCTACCAACTCAAATGTTACTCTCATCCAGAAACACCCTCATAGACACACCCAGAATAATGTTTAACCAATTACCTGGGTACCCCCACACCAAGCAAGTTGACATATAAAATTAACCATCACAGTATGTGTGCTTATGTGTCTATATTTTAAAAACTTAGCACCCAGATCTTGGTTCCAAAATACTCACCGCCCTTGATAGGAATTATGGCTTCTTATAGAATGGCTGAATCCAAAGCTAGGCAGGGAAAGTACAAAATGAGCCTGGAATATTTTATTGCGCCATAAAGAGAGCTCAAAGAATGATGAGGACATGTCAAAAGGGCACGAGAACCAGCTTGAAGAGGCTTCCACTGGCCAAATCCAAAATAATTTGAACATCAAAATAAATAATAATAGGAACAGATTGTACCATCAAATAAAATCCATGAGCCCATATTCTTATTAGTTAATTAATTAATTAATTGAAAGTTTAATGAGAGGTTGGGTATTTACATAATCTCAAAGTACATCGCCACTAAATATGCATTAATTACAAAGGGAAAATAGTAACTTTCCAGTGGAGAACTCTGGCAGACACTACTTTAATCAAGTAATCAGCATTAACATTAACAGTAATAGGACAAACCAAATTGTGTACTGGCTGATAAATGCTATAGAACAAATGCAATATCACTTCTATGGTACTCCCAAGAGAAATTAAATGCATATCTTGAATATAATTATAAGAAAACACAAGACAAATTCAAATTGAGGTACATCTACAAAATATCTTCAACAAACTTTTGTACCCCCATAAAAATTTTGTAATAAAAAATAGTGTCAAGGTCATGAAGTCAAGGGAATATTGAGGCTCTGTTTCAAAATGAAGGAAAATAAAAAGATGTGGCATCTAAATGCAACACATGATTCCAAACTGGATCTTTTTGCTATAAAGGACATTATTTGAATAATTGATAAAATGTAAATGGAATCTGAGGTTATATGGGAGTAATATCTTCATAATTTCCTGATGTTGATGGTTTGTAGTAATGTAAGGTGAAGTCTTCATTTGTAAGAAATACTTATTAAAGTAAAGTTGCTAGGGCATTACATCATCATCTTACTTTCAAATTCAAGAGAAAAAAGTTCTTTGTTCTGTTTTTGCAACTTTTCTCCATGTTTAAAATTGTTTTAAAATTATATGTGTGTGAATATTTTATTGCATTGACGATCAGAAATATCACTCATTTCCTTAAGAATACAGCTTTTGTACAATATCCCCTTAACTTTTATGTCTGTTTACTTTAACATGAAATGACAGTGATTACTATACTCTTCATCTTTTAAATTACTAATGATGATATTTTAAATTTTAAAAAAATTCTCAGGTTTGGATTTTCATTATGCAAAAATCTGATCATGTAGCAGTACCTAGTCATAGGGAGAACATTCCCATATTTCCTCCTTGGATAAGTCTCCTTCTTTAGAAAGTTTCCCTCTATGGTAAACACTCTCTATCAATTCAATTAAACAGCTTTACCAATGATCACCTACCTCTCTTTTTGTTCTTTAACTTTGAAGACACTTATCAGTTTTTTCCTGATGTCTTTGCAACATTGGATACACTTGTCCTCTGCCTTCTTGAAACTCTTATTTCACTTGACTCTGGATCAGATTTTTGTTGTCTTCCTCCTGCCTCTTAGGAATTCCTTCTTAGTGGTAGTTATAGACTAGACTCCTTTCCTCCCGATACCCCCTAAAATATTGAGCTCCTCTGAGTTATGTTCTCATGTCTCATCTTCTCCCTTGTTACACACTTTTCCTGAATCATCTCCTCAAAGTCTTGATCATCACCCATGTGCTGATGGCCTCAAATCTCTATGGTGTCCAAATATCACTCCCAAGCACAGACCTGAACAGCCCACTGCCTAATAAACACAAACATGCTTTATATATAATAATAAACACAGACACCTTCAGATGTCTCAAAGTGGCTAAGTGAAAAACTGAATTCATCACCAAATCCTATCCTCCTTTAACTTCCCTCCACCAGGCTTGGTGTTGTTTTTTTATTCCTCTCTTAGTGAAATGCATTACCACCTATCTAGTGGCCAACCAACCAACAGATCTTTTTTAACTTCCTTATTATTTATCAAATCCATACGTTTCCTTCTCTCCTCTCCCACTGTCTTAGTTCAGGCCCCCATTATTTCTTCTCTGGATTTACAGCCTCATAGTCATCATCCTGGACAGAAGGTTTGCTCTTCTGCAATTTGTCTTCATGATGGTGTCAGGGCAAACAAATCCCCTGGTAGAAATTCTATGTTATCTTCCCACAGCCTGTGGGCAAAATTTCAATCTTCTCAGCAAGATGTGCATAATCCTCTTCACAACCCCACCACTCCTCACCTCTCCAGCTTCACCTCTCCTTGTTCCTTCTCATCAATACCAGGCTCCTTGCAGTTCCACGACAATGTCATACATTATCCACCTTCCAGACTGGAACACACTGCAGGCTCCATTTCCTTTCTCTTTCTTCACCTGGTTGACTGTCAGCCTAATTATCAGGCATCATATCTTCCAAGAAGGCTCCCCTGATAGCCCCTCATTGACTGGTTATTCCCCCAGAATCCTGTGGTTGCCTCTTATTTCCATCAGAGCCTTTATTGCATGGCTATTTTCTGTCTCCATCCTCATAATTACAATCAAGCTTAAAACCCTTCAGTAGCTTGAATGAAATCCAATTTCTTACTCTAGTTCACAAAATCCTTTGCTCTCTGACCCCTCTCTAAATCTCTCACCTCATCTAGTACCACTCTCTGCTTTCTCCAAGATCCAGAAGTGTTGCTGGCCTTCTCCCTGGCCCTCAGACAAAGCCACGTTCATTTTTCGGATCGCCTGCAATCCCTGGTCTTATGCAGCTGGCTCCTTTAGGTCCTTCATATATTACCTTAAATATCATCTCAGCAGAAAAGCTTTTTTGATCACCCAATCTACTGTGGTTCTCCATCAATCTCTGTCATTCCACACCTTTTTGATTCTCTCCGTAGCACACTGTTGAATATTTTAAATTATTAATTTTTTAAAATGTTTTTATCTGTGTATCCCAGCCAGAAGGTAAACTACATAAGAGAATAGACAATGTCTGCTTTTTTTCTCTCTGTATCCTTAATGCCAAGAAAAGCACTGCAATAAATAATTTGTTAAATGAATGCCTCTCCCACAAGACTCCAGGTTTCTGGAGGACAGACTCTCTTATTAATCTCTGTTTTTGCAGTATAATCCTTGGCATATAGAAGGCAGTAACCTTATTAATTCACACAATAGATATTTATCAAATTATTTCTGTATCCCAGGCACTGTGCTACAAGTACAAGTGAGAAAAGCACTCGAATAAGAAAAATTCACTCTACACTAGAAAAACCCCAAATATGAAATTGCAATCCATTTTCTCCAGTTGTGCAATCTTCCAGAATCACTCTTTACTTTTATCACATAAAATAACTCCAATGCCAAATGAAATCTAGCACCCTGCCAATATTGCTAAGAATTCATCAGGGGATGGGAGTGATTAGTTTCAGGGGCCATTTGTCACCTCTTTCTCCAAATCCCCACCCCATGCTCCATTCTTGATTTCCTCATGCTGCCTTCCTTCTTATAGCTGCAATCCACTGGAATCCATTCACAAAATAATTTCTCTCCTCTGTTCTACCAAGCACAAACATGTACCATAACAAACTTGTAATGAAGATTTGGGGATTTGGAGAAAATTATGTATAGAAAATAAAACAATTAACTATTAACTAGCAGTTCTGAAGGCTTGCAGACTTCTCCCAGCAAGAAAGCTCTCATTAGCCTTTTCTCTCCTTAGTCTCCAGCTTGCCACTGTATTGCTACACCCCTGAGATCGTTCTCCCTTTTTTTTTATAATCCAGAAAATTATCTTATATCACCCACTCGCTCCTAAATAAGTCCATATTGTCTCATTCACAAGGGAACCACTAATAGATTTTCCTAAACAAAAGAGATATCTACTCCCCTTGATGGGGGAGCAACCCTATTTGAACGGAGCAGAGCTATCATCTCCCTCATTTTAGATAATTGACTCCTATCAACAATGCCCCTAAAATTGTATTTGTAGTTTTAGGTTAAACACACCACACAACTGACTCATTGAAACTGGTTAGACTGAAACCTTTAAGTCTTTCACAAGAGTTGCCTTTCAACTACATCTCTCTCATTCTGTATTTATTTAGTTGGAATTTTGACCAAAGCACAGACATTTATCTCTGTTGAGTTTCATATTATTATATTTGGCCCATCATTTCAGCCTGTCAAGATCTTTTAGAATCTTGATTCTGGCGTGCAATCTATTCACTATCTCTGCCAACTTCATGTCAGATGCAACTTGCTTAAGTATGTTCTCTATCCTTACGTAAGCCACCAAAAATGGCTAATAGGCATGTGCTGTTTTGTTACAGGATTCCAAGAGCTAAAAAGAAGACAAAATCTCCAAATGGAACAACTAAGGACAAATCTCTTTAGATCGGGAGTAAAGGTCTCATGTTCAGTCTTGTATCTCCCATTATTCTTGGTAATTGCATTATTATTTTGAGGAATGTGGTGAGGGAATGAAGCCTGAAATAGGTGGGTGTAGTAAAACTCTTTTAATGTGGCAGGGCCAGAGCTAGGGTAAGGCAAATGAGAAGCCAAAGACAGAAAACTTAAGGAAGCACTCACTCTCAGAGTGTTACAAGAACAGGGTGGCATTTGCAGATTCTGGGAGTGGTTGCCTTCTTAACTTTCACACCCTAGATAGGTTTCTAATTTGTCTCACCCTAGTCCAAGTGCCATAATTTGGAGGAATGTTTAACTTATAGAAGGTGTCTTTGTCAGAATTCACTCCTTCAACCTGAGTTTGAGCTGTTATGTTACCACCTTCCTCATTGCTAGTGGAAACTCCATAGTTAAAACCCCTAGAAATCTTTGAGTCATACTTGAATTTGTCCTCAGTTCATTTCTCTAGTAGTTTAAAACCAAAATTACTGAAGGGAGTTCCAGGTATCAGAAATAACAAGAAATAGGCTTAAACCCCCTCTTTATTAAGAACATAGATTTTAAAAATGCCATTTCTGTCATTAATGCACTTGGTAACTCTCTATGCCAGCCACTCTTATTTTTTTTTGCTCTCTCTTCCCCAGTCCCTTGCAGTTTGGTCCACAAACACAATTACCTCCAAGAAAGCCAAGTTCAAAACCAGTTCTAGCTTGGGGGTTAGGGGGTGTATTGGGGTCCCTGTGGCAGTCTATGTTGGAACATGCAATCAACTTGCTCTGTCTAGACCTGCTCAGCCACGTTTTATGGGGGTCTGCTTTGCTATGCTGCATCTGAATATCTGTTACCAGGACTGATGGCTAATTGACCATGTATGTAGCCCAAGCCACAATAACTCTTCTTTTCTCTTTCCATATGCCCATCGCTATTGTGCCAGTGTTGCTTAGTGCCTGTGGAGATTGTATTCTGTTACAAAATTATGTGTTGCTTTGCCTATGCTGTTTTTGTACAGCTGTTTACCTGGTTAAATATACACAAATTCCACCTCATTTGCTTTTTAAATAATAGGTATTTCATAGTTATTTGATGAAAGGATGAATGAACTAATAATGAGAATGAGCAGTAGGAACTAGGTATACAACACTCTTTAAGCCATAATTTAATTAACTGAACTGCTAATCTACCTTACCTTGTGTAAACACGTGGGAGCCAGGCATATGGCAACTGTGATTTCTGGGTGATATACAGCTACTCCTCACCAACTATAAGCATTGCTTTACTTAAGCACTCAAGTTGACAAAAGTATAATTAACAAGTTCAAAGTCTAGTAAATAAAGGGGATTCAGAGAAAAATAATAAAAATGGTGTCACACATGCATGCATGTGTATACAGGTGTGCATCTGTGCACATGCAAACACACACACACAGTAAATATAAATTCTAAGGGGCAGCCAGTCTTGCTTGCTTCCTTTTCATTGCTCAAAAACAAATAGCTACATTGAGCTGGGGCTCTCAGGAGTGGCTGCTCTCCCTCTGTTGGTGCATACACCACACTGGGTCTTCCACAGAGTGTGGAAACCCTTTCCTCTTAAAAACCTGCAGTGGACTCATGAATACTTGGACTGTGAGCTCCCTGCTCACCAGCCCTCTGTGGTGCTGCTTTCCTGGCTTCTCCATCAAAGTAGGGCATACCCTGAAACAGAGGGATGTTTAAGGACCCAATAGAAAACTTGGGATCAGCACTCTTCTCACTGGCAGGTGAGGGATTGATCTTCAGGTAACAGGGGTCAGGCTTAAAGGCCAGATAGCATGCCCCCAGGACTTGATCATGTTTCTGAGGGGCCCAAAGGGAAGATTTGTGAACTAATCTCAGGAGGTGAGGGAGCTTGCCTGGGGAGAACTGAGAAGAGAGTGCAGTATGGATCTAAGCTGCAGAGCACATTCATGGAGCACCCTTCCCCCCATAGGAAGGCTGTTCTCTTGGCCTGGGGCAGGATCTTGGACAGGGAAGCTCCCACTCTGCAGCATATTGCTGGGAAACTCAGCTGGTTTGGGCTCCTGTCTGCCAGCAGACACCAAAGAAAGACTGCAGAACAGGAAAAAGGGAAGAACAGCAAAACCAACTTCTGACAGCCAGATTGTGAATCTCAGATGTTGTTC
Source organism: Microcebus murinus (assembly GCF_040939455.1). Classification (NCBI taxonomy): domain Eukaryota; kingdom Metazoa; phylum Chordata; class Mammalia; order Primates; family Cheirogaleidae; genus Microcebus; species Microcebus murinus. The sequence goes on along the minus strand of NC_134108.1, from coordinate 79,456,306 downwards.
CCACAAGACTTTCTGGCTTGGTAGGGCACTTCAGCTGGTGGCTATTCCCAGAAACCCAGGAGGGACCTTTGACCCCTGCTGAGACAGCTACCTTACTGGCTTTTGTGGAGCCTGAGGGCAGGCTAACCTGACCCAACCCCACCCAGCCACACTCCTCAACCTACCTCTGCTGTGGTAGAAAATAGGACTCACCTGGAACTTCCGGAGTCCCTCCTACCACCTGGGCATTTGAGTGCTTCTCCTGAGGCATTAGAGCAGCAACAGTGCAGCTGGTTCTTTCTGGCAATCACTACCTACTAGCAGGGAGGTCAATTTGTACAGCCTTTTACAACATTTACTGACTCAATCACATAGGGTGTGGTTGATTCTTACCCATGAGCATCACCTACTGTTTCAGAGATTAAACTGGGTGTAGCAATATAATTCACACTTTTAAGAAGACCACAGGTATGGAGAAAGAGAAGGAATTTCAAAGACCTCCATTCTCCTTCTTCAGTGAGAGATAGAGAGGGAATCTGCCCACACACATAGCTCACCAACACTACAGCTTGCAAACAACTAGCAACTGAGAAAGCCACCACACTAAGGAAATATTTAACCAAGACATCCAACCAGAACCTATACCACCATCAAATCACCCACAAATAAAGCCAAAGGTTCTTACCCAACATATGCTACAGACACACCCCTATGAGTGGGAGAAGCCCCATCTAAACAAAAGAAAATCCAAAAATGAGAAGCAGTAGCCACTCCAGATGAGAAAGAATCAGCACAAGAACTCTGGAACTATGAAAAATCAGAGCAAAAGGAAACCCACAAAGGGTCACATCAGCTCTCTAGCAATGGATCCCAACCAAAATGAAAATATCAAAATGATAGGTAAAGAATTTACAATTCTAAATATGAATTATAAGAAAGCTCAATAAAATCTAGGAGAATATGAAAAATCAACCCAAAGAAACCAGAAAAACAATTCAAGAAATGAATGAAAAATTTACTGAAGAAATAGACATATTAAAAAAATAGAATTTCTGGAAATAAAAAATTCATTTAAGGTAATACATAACATACTGGAAAGCTTTAAAAATAGGCTAGACCAGGAAGAAGAAAGAATTTTAGAGTTTAAAGATAACACTTTTGAATTAACTCAGTCAAAAACAAACAACAAAGTGTCAAGAGGAACAAACGAAACCTACAAGAAATAGGTGATTATGTAAAATGGCCAAATATAACAATCATAGGCATCACTGAGGATGAAGAATAATATACACAAGGAAAACCTATTCGAGGGAATAATTAAGGAAAACTTCCTCAGTCTTACTAGAGATTTGGACATCCAGGTACAAAAAGCTCAATAAACACCTGGAAGATTCATTGCAAAGAGGTAATCACCAAGACATACAGGTATCACACTAGTCAAAGTCAACACAAAGGAGGAACTTCTTGAGACATGAGGTGAAAACATCAAATAACTTGCAAAGGAAAACCCATGGGGCTAACTGAAGACTTCTCAACAGAGACCTTACAAGCCAAAAGGAATTGGGATCTCATCTTTAGTCTTAAACAGAACAACTTCCAGCCTAGAATTACATATGCTGCAAAACTAAGTTTCATATATAAAGGAGAAATAAAGACTTTTCCAGACAAATAAACACTGAGGGAATTTGTCAAGACAAGACCTGCCCTGCCAGAAATACTCAGAGCTGCATTATACATGGATTGACACAATAAACACCCACCAGTGTAAACCCATCCAAAAACTGAAGCTCAGAGGTCATATAGGAAAATAAGGTAATTAAAGTAATAAGATACTACCCAACATGAAGCAAATTCTACTAGATTTAATCAAAGAAGTAAATGACAGCATCATAATTTCTAGGGACTTTAACACACCACTGTGAGATCTAGACAGATCATCCAAGCCAAAAATAAATAAACACTGGACTTAAATAGGCCTCTAGAACAAAAGGGCCTAACAGACATTTACAGAACATTTTACCCCCCCCAATACTATATATACATTCTTCTCATCAGAAGATGGAATATTCTCCAAGGTTGATGATACCTTAGGCCACAAAACATGTCTTAACAAATTAAAAAATATATAAATAGAAACAGAAACAGAAAATATAAATCATACCATTTATGTTCTCAAACCACAGTGAAATAAAACTAGAAATAAATTCCAAGGGAAACTTAATTCTACACAAATACATGAAAATTAAACAACCTTCTGCTAAACAACTATTTGGTCAATAGTGAAATTAAGATGGAAATCAAAAGATTCATCAAACGGAATGACAAGGTGGACACAAGCAATCAAAATCTATGTGACTCAGCGAAAGCAGTAAGTACTAAGGAAAAAATTCATAGACTTAAATGCCTACATCAGAAAGACAGAAAGATCACAAATTAACAATCTAATGGCACATTTCAAAGAACTAGAAAAGGAAAAGCAAACCACATCCAAAGCCAGCAGAAAAAAAGAAATAACTAAGGTCAGAGCAGAACTAGATGAAATGTGGAAAACAAAAAGTAATACAAATGATCAACAAAACAAAAGGTTGAATATTTGAAAAGATAAACAAGAAAAAGATCCAAATAAGCTCAATCAGAAATGAAAAGGAAGATATTACAACTGATACCAGAGAGGTACAAAATATCATCTGTAAATATTATTAAAATCAAAATGCACATAAACTAGAAAACATTGAGGAAATGGACAAATTTCTGCAAACACACAACCTCCCAAGACTCAATCAGGAAAAAACAGAATTCTTGAACAGACCACTTACAAGTAGCAAGATAGAACCAGTAATGAAAAATCTTCCAACAAAAAAACAGCCCTGGCTAGATGGATTCACAGCTGAATTTTGTCTTTTACATCTATAAAGAAGAGCTGACATCCATACTGCAGAAATTATTTCATAACATCAAGAAGTGAATTCTCCCCAACTCCTTCTATGAAGCCAGTATCACCTTGATACCAAAGCCAGGAAAGGACACAACAAAAGAAGAAAACTACAGATCAATATCCCTTTTGAATATAGATGCAAAAATCATCAATAAAATACTAGCAAACTGAATTCAACAATACATCAGAAAAATAATTAACCATGACCTATGAGCTTCATCCTTGATGCAAGGATGGTTCAACATATGTAAATCAATAAATATGATTCACCATATCAACAGAAGCAAAAACAAAGCCCATATGCTCATCTCAATAGAAACAAATAAGCATTTGACAAAATCAAGCATCCTTTCATGATAAAAAACCCTCAAAAAACTAAGCATAAAAGGAGCCCAGAATCATAAAAGCCATACATGACAAACCCATAGCCAACATCATACTGAATGGGGAAAAGTTGAAATCATTTTCCCTAAGAACTGGAATAAGACAAGTTTGCCAACTGTCACCACTTCTATTAAATATAGTGCTGGAAGTCCTAGCCAGAGCAATCAGGCAAGAGAAAGAATTAGAGGGTATCCAAATCAGGAAAGAGGACGTCAAACTATCACTTTTTACTGATATGGCTAGAAAACCCCAAAGACTCCACCCCAAGAGACTCCTGGAATTGATAAATAAATTCAGCAAAGTCTAGGGTACAAAATCAATGTACACAAATCAGTAGCATTTCTATACACTACTAATAGGCATGCTGAGAATCAAATCAAAGACTCAATCATATTCATAATAGCTACAAAGAAAAAAATTACCTAAGAATATACATAACCAAGGAGGTAAAAGATGTCTACGAAGATAACTATGAAACACTGAAGAAAGAAATCACAGATGACATAAATGAATGAAAAAACGTATCATGCTTATGGATTGGTAGAAACAACATTGTTAAAATGTCCATGCTACCCAAAGTGATTTACAGATTCAATGTAATCCACATCAAAATAACACAATCATATTTCACAGATTTAGAAAAATGTAATTGTATGATTTGTTTGGAACCAGAAAAGAGCCTGATAGCCAAAGCACTCTTGAGCAGAAAGATCAAATCTGGAGGTCTCACATTACTAGACTTCAAACTATACTACAAGGCTATAGTAACGAAAACAGCTTGTATTGGCACAAAAAATAGAGACACAGACCTGTGGAACAGAACAGAGAACCCAGATATAAAACCATCCACATATAGCCAACTGATCTTTGACAAAGCAGATAAAAATATACATTGGGGAAAAGAAGCCCTATTCAGTGCTGGGAAAATTGTATAGCCACATGCAGAACAATGAAACAGGATCCACATCTCTCACCACTCACAAAAGTTATTTCAAAGTGGATAAAAGATTTAAATGTTAGGCATAAAACCATAAAAATTCTAGAAGAAAATGTAGGAAAAACTCTTCAAGATATCAGGCTAGGCAAAGAATTTATGACTAAGACCCCGATAGCAATTATAGCAACAAAATAAATAAATAAATGGGTCTTGATTAAATTAAAAGACTTCTACATAGCTGAGAAAATAATCAACAGAGCAAATAGACAACCTACAAAGTGTGAGAAAATATTTGCAAACTATACATCTGATAAGGGCTAATATCCAGAATCTACAAAGTACTCAAGCAAATCAGCAAGAAAAAAAACATTAAAAGTGGGCAAAAGACATAAACTTTTCATGTCAATTCAGGAGTGGATTAACAAAATGTGGTATATGTATACCCCGGATTACTACTCAGCCATAAAAAAGAATGAATTAATGCCTTTTGTAACAGTTTATATGGATCTAGAGACCATTATCCTAAGGGAAGTAGAGAATGGAAACACCACATGCACTCGTTACTAAATTGGAACTAACTGATGATCATGCATATGTACAGAAGGAAGTAAAACCTGGTGGAAATCAAGCAGGGGGTAAGGGGGAGGAGGGGACAGGTGAAAAATCTACCTAATGGGCACAGTGAATACTATTTTTGTGATGGGCACACTTACAGCCATGACTCAAGCTTTACAAAAGTGATCCATGTGACCAAAAACACTTGTACCCCCTTAATATTTTGAAATTAAAAAAAGAAAACAACAGTAGCTAAGGAAATTCTCAATCAGCTAAAATAAATTATGTTCATTTTATGTGAAGAAGATTGTATCTCTCCTTGGCATTTTAAAATTTGATCCAACTGGATTAAAATTAATTTGGTTTTATTTTCATAATTTTATATTACTTTGTGATGTTTTTACAAGTCCTAATTGCTCTTTCAGTAACTGTATTTTAAGACATGACTAGACATTACAGTAAGGACTAGGGATACAGTAATGAAAGCATTCATAATCCCTACCTTTATGGAGTTCATAAATTAGAGGGACAGAATTAACCTACACTTAAGGAAAACGGCTTGCTTAAGGGTGCATTTTACCTCATCCCTGACCAAAGGCTCACATTAAAATTTTATGAACCTACTATTTAGAAAAAGAAGAGGGATGGGTTACCAACTGATAAGAGATTTTAGCAAATGTATGGAATATATAAAAAAAAAGGTGGGAAAATGGTAACTGGTGAATTAAATTAGAGGAAATCTCTAGCCTAGAATACACAGAAAGGCCTGTAGTCTAAATTCATCTGTAATGAATCTGGGCAATACTTCGGGCTAAAAAATGCTAGATTCAGTTAGGACAAAGTTAGACATGGGACTAAAAACAGGAAGGATAATAGAATGTCTGTATTTGGAATGGTTGACTACCGCACACACATACATCTTTCTAACCTCCAAGAAAAGCACACTGGGCAGCAGGCTTCTTTCCACCAGGCAGGAGGGAACTTCTCTAAAGAAGCTGAACAATCCTCGAGAAAATAATTTAAATTTCCCCAGCATAAGAAACTTGAATATAGAGTCCCCTCGGTCTCTTCCCATCCATTAATCTAAAGAAGTGCTTATCTACCAATTAGAACTGTCATCATATATAGAGATTCTAGGGTTTTCTTAACCAGCTTTTCTATAAAAAATAAACAATTAATATGCACCAGAAACCTGCAGAAGGCTTTCAATATGAAGAGTGACCAAAATAGACTTAACATAAAAACCAACTTTGAAGAGAACACAATATTTCTAATGTTATCTTCAGAGACTCATGAAGAAAATGTATCCACAAGTCAAGAATAGTAAGCTACAAAAGGAACAATCAGAGAATTAAACAAGTTCTTACCTGTGAAATATATTACTACCAAAAAAGCCATTGATGGATTGAAAGAAAAAGATGAGTAATCTCCCAGAACGTACAGGAGAAAAGGGGGAGGAGGACTGAAGACATGCTAGAAAACATCACAAGCACAGATAAACAATTCAAGATGTTCAAACATCTGATTAACGTAATAGAATTTCTAAAGATCAAAATTATATAAAATTAGTTGAGAAAAATCATCAAATAACTAGTTGAAAATAAATCTCTAGAGTTAAAAACTTCAAGTCTTTAAATTGAAAGGCTACTAGTATCAATAACCATGAGTTAAAATAGGCCACATCTGATTACCCAATTCTCAAGTTTTAGAGCACAAATTGTGTAGACAAGGTTATAAAATCTTTCGGAGAGGAAGTCACAACATATACAAAAGACAGAGAATTCTAGACATGATTGTTTTTGTTTTTTATTTCTATCAGTAACAGTGGATTCTAGAATATAATGAAGTAATGTCATGAGAGTTTTGAGACAGCATTATTTTTAGCTTATAGCTCCATATGCAAAAGTTATGCCAAGTAAGATAATAGAGTTTTTAAAAAATCAGGCATACAAGTAATCAGGAAAATAACATTTCCAAACTGGCAGGTAATCGGAAGATTCCAGATACTGGCTGTGTGTCAGGTTTAGAAAAGAACAAGGTCAGATAAGAACAGAAAGATAAGGGGATAAGCATGTAACTCTGAATGAAGATAATTAATATGTCTAACCATATGGAGTCATTAAATTAATCATGACCCAATCACAGAGCCTGAAAATACCATGTAAGTCTTTGTTGACATGTTCATAATATCTCAAACAATCAAAACAGATTCCAAGATACTAATTTGCAAGTAGTATAGTGAATATGTGTGTATATGTGTGGGGGTGTGTGTACACCATATATCTATATACATATGCCTTTTCATGCATAGAAAAATTTTGGAGGATTATACACTGCAACTTAAATATTAATATTTTTCTCTGGAATTATAACTGCTTTTTTAAACAAGTGAATTTCTGTCCCCCCATGAACATATATTATTTTTATGAAAAAAATACAAAGAAACATTCAGTGGTGGTGGTTGTTTAGATCAGTTGTAAGTAGCCTATGCATGTTGCCTCTACTTCCTCATTTTTTTGATTTACTACTAAGCCCTCTCCAATCTAGTTTCTATCCCCAAGTCTTCATAAAAATTACTATCCACTAAGGTCACAGATGGTTTTCTAATAGCAAAAGCCAAAGGATGCCTTATTATTATTATTATTCAACCTTCCCATGATATTTTATATTATTAATCACTCTCTTCTTTGAATTTCTCTTCCTTTGGTTTCTTTGACCCCACATTCTCCTAGTTTCCTTCCTACCCCTCTGTATCCCTCCTCTTTTCTGGGCTTTTATCCTTCATCCCACCCCTCTAGTGTTAGTGTTGCCAGCACTCTGCCCTTGGCCTTTAGCTATTCTCTCCACTCTTCCTGGGTAACCCCATGAGCTGAACTGTATTCTGTTGACTGTGTTATCTGTATTTCCAGTTCAGATTTATTTTACAGTCTCAAAAGCGTAATGTCAAATCCCAACCAAATATGTCCACTTCGATATGTGAAACTGGAAACTGGACATATTATCTTCCTCCTTGCCTCCATGCAGACCTAATTCTTCTGTGTTTTCTATCTCAGTTTTACATATCCAATTTCTCAAGCCAGAATTCTTCACTGGAATTTCCCTCTCTGATTCCTTCTATACATCAATATAATAATGTCACTTTTTATTTCCTTTGGGTTTGCTCTTCCACATCGTTTCTTTTTTTTCTTTCTTTCTTTTTTTTTTTTTTTTGAGACAAAAATCTTACTTTCTTGCCTTGGCTAGTGTGCTGTGGTGTCAGCCTAGCTCACAGCAACCTCAAACTCTTGGGCTCAAGCAATCCTCTTAGCTCAGCCTCCCAGGTAGCTGGGACTACAGGCATGTACCACCATGCCCAGCTAATTTTTTCTGTTTTTTAGTTGTTTGGCTAATTTCTTTCTATTTTCGGTAGAGACGAGGTCTCGCTCTTGCTCAGGCTGGTCTCAAACTTCTGAGCTCAAACAGTCCTCCCGCCTCAGCCTCCCAGAGTGCTAGGATTACAGGTGTGAGCCACTGTGCCGGGGCCCTCCACACCATTTCTATTGCCATTGCTTTTGTGTAGATCTTTCATCACCTCTAGTTTAAAGCAACACAATAACTTTTAAGTGATCTCCCAGCTTCTAGTCCTGCCCAACTCCTAGTACACATTCCCTACCACCCCAACACACGTAAGGTGCTAGATTGTTCTTCCTAAAATGCAAACCTCCCCTTTCATTCTCCTGCTCATAAACATTTCTCAACTGCCTTCAATAAAAAAAATCTCATCTCATAAGAGGCTTTGTGGTTTAATCCTTTTGGTCCAGTCAAGATTCATAATTTTCCCCACTGTCTCCTGGAGTCTCAATTTCTCTGGGAACACTTTTCCTCTACTTGAAAAGACCTTCTCTTCCATGTCCCTTCTTCATTTGGCTTTTATTAACTTATCTTTCTGGAATCAGCTTGAGCATTTCCTCAAGGAAGTCTTCCAGAATTCCTCCAACTTATAATTTTGTTAATTTGTATTCTACTAGATTACAAAATCCTCATGGGAAGGATTTATGTTTTTAAATTTCTATTAAATTCAATAGTACAAATTAATGTTTTTAGGCTTAAAATTGATCAGGTCATATATTTAAAATTTCAGGTAATTGAACTTGATGTGTCCTGGCACTTGACATAATACCTGGCACTTAATAAATGTTAGATAATCTGTTGTTGAAAAAATAAAGTGTTTTCCAGTATGGAAATTCTTCAAAGAAATAAATGTAGACCTACCATTCCATCCAGCAATCCCACTGCTGGGTATCTACCCAATGGAAATGAAGTCATCTTACCAAAAAGACACCTGCACTCGAATGTTTATCATAGCACAATTCACAATTGCAAAGCTGTAGAATCAACCTAAGTGTCCTTCAATCCATGAGTGGATAAAGAAGATAATGATACATATCTATGTATACATATATCACGTATATGTAGTATATATAGATATGTATGAGATATATATGTGAGATATATATTGATATATATGTAATACACACACACACACACACACGCACCATGAAGTACTACTCAGCCATAAAAAGGAATGCAATAATGTCACTTGCAGGAATGTGGATGAAACTGGAGATCATTGTGCTAAGTGAGGTATCTCAGGAATGGAAAGCCAAACACTATATGTTCTCACTAATAATTGGTAGCTTATAGGTGGGTACACATGGGCACAAAGCAATATAAAGGACACAAGAAACCAAGAAGAAGGGAGGGCAGGAAGGTGGGTGTGGGAAAAAACTTACTTATTTGGTACAATGAACACCATTCTGGTGATGGGTAATCAAAAGCCCTGATTTAAGCATTATACAAGATATCCATGTAATGAAAACTCTCATACCCATTAAGTAATATTTTGAAATAAGTAAATAAGTAGACTCTACCAAAAATAGGAGGGGAAGGAATTACTCCTGACATTTGGGTTTGAGATGTAGGAATCTCACAATTTAGGAATAAAAAATAAAGGCTTCATTATTATAGTATAAGATCAAATTTAGTATTTTAAGATCAGAAACTAAACTGTCAACATTTAAGTCAGTGAAGTATATTAAATTAATGAATCTAGCTATACTATTGTTTTTGAACTTCAATCACAAAATCACTCTAACCCAAGAAGGGAATAATTAGTTGGAATATGAGTCACATTAAAAAAATCAAACAAAAATGTGCTTAAGTTCTTAATGTCTAAATCACAACGTACTTTTTTATATATGCTATATATGAAGGGACCTTTTTTATATGGAAAAGAGAAATATATTTGCTATTGAATATTCTGTTTTCTGCCTCCCTATGGTTAATTTTTAGCTAACAGTATGTGGTAAAATAAAACACTTTTTTTTCCAGTCATTCTTGGCTTATATGGATGTTAGAAAGAAGGCTCCCCGCTGAATTGTGAATGAAAAGAATATTGATTGAACATAGTGAAATCGATTGGACCTTTTAGTGCTTTATACCTATTTGATTCCCACTAACTTTCAAATGAGTTGACAAATTTTGATCAAATTTCCTGTACTTCAACTTGAAGTATCGAGATTAAGGCCAATATAAGGAGAAATCTTCCAATACGCAAGATTTGTCTTCAGGAAACTCCTAACCTTCAGGCAAGACTAGAACATTTCTTGAGCAAAATCACAAAGTGGACCCAGATAGTCTCAGATAGCCTCATATCTTCATCTTCTCCATTTTCCTTCTAAATAATGTCCCTTCTCCTTCCATCATAGGATCAGATATTTTTGTAATCATAAATTAAAAGGTCTCGCTCCTGATATAAGAAGTGTAAGCATCTATGATTAGAGAACGATTTATAGAAGCAGGCAAGTTTTCTCAGTGCCCCAGAAAGCATTTCAAATTCCATCTTTCCTTAAAGGATATAAAAATATATTACCTATGAAAATGTGGAAAACCAATTTAGCCCCTCTGAGTTTCTATTTTGTCATCTGAAAATGGATTATTATCCTACCATACCTTGTACAAATATTTGGGTATTTATATAAGAAACTGCATATATATCTCATAGCAGTGTACCTGACATATATTTAGTGTTGAATAACTGTTAGCTATTGATATTATCTAATGGATTTATAGCTTATCACTTAAAATCAGAAGCAGAGCTTACACATCCTAACATTACTAAAGTTCTTTTTTGAAAAACATTTTATTTTGAAATAATTATAGATACACAGGAAGTTACAAAAAATGATGTACAGTGGTCCCGTGTACTTTTCATACAGATTCCCCCTGTGGTAACATCTTGCATAACTATATTACAATATCAAATCTGGGAAATTGACAACATTGGTATAATCCACAAAGCATATTCAGTTTTTGCCGGGTTTGCCTTCATTTATGTATGTGTATGTGCATGTGTGTATAGTTCTACAGAATTTTATCACATGTGTAGATTTGTGTAATCATCACAACAATCGAGATATAGAATATTCCACCACAGGACTCTCCCATGCTACCCCTCTCCGGCCACATTCACCCTCCACACACCCCCATGCCTACCCTGCCTGCTGACAAGCACAAATATGTAATCCATCTCTATTCAAGAATGTTGTATAAATGGAATCACACAGTATGTAACCTTTAGAAATTGGCTTCTTATGCTCAGCATGATTCCCTTGAGATACAGGCAAGTTGTTATATGTATAAACACACATGTGATGTGTGTGACATGGAAGTAACACACTTATTTTAACCATTTGTTAAGACATTTGAGTTGTTTCAAGTTTTTAGTGACTACAAACAAATGAAGCTGCTATGAACATTAGTTTATAGGTTTTTATGTCAACACATTTTATTTATCTGGCATAAATGCTCAGGAGTACAATTATCACATCATAAGATACATGCATGTTTCAATTTGTAAGAAATTGCCAAACTGTTTTTCTGCTTTATTTTAATCTTTGCACAATATGTTTTTCTGTCCTTTTACTTTCAATATATCTACATTCATATATTTGAAGCTATTTTCATGTAGATAGCATTTAGTTATGCTTTTTAATCTACCCTCCCAATCTCCACCTTTTAATTATATATTTATATCATTTACATTTAACATAATTATTGATTTTTTTTAAGTGTTTAAGCCTGGCACTTTGCATTTTATTTCATTTGTTCTCTCTATTTTTCTCTGTTTTTCTCTTTTTTCTGTCTTCCTGAAAGTAAGTTTGAATATTCATTAGACTTCCATTTTGATTTATCTAGAGTGTTTTTATTTATATAGATTTTTTTGTGCTATGTGTAGGTAGAAGATTATGTGTACATAACTTATCACAATCTATTGGTGTCATCGTTTTACCAGTTCTAGTAAAGTATAGAAAACTTATATCATTTTATTCTCCCCCATTTATAATATATTAGACTTAAATATTTTTTGTATGTACATTATATACATACACTATGATGTATATGAACCATCAAATTTAGAAAAGTTAAGAAGGAAAGGAAAGTTTATTGGACTTTTACTTGTTCAATTTTTCTTTTATCCTTTATTTCAAAACTCCTTTTTTTAATCATCTCTTTCTGTTTAGAAAAAAAAAATAACTTAATCATTCTTTTACCTTAGGTCTGCTGGCAACAAATTCTCATTGTTTTCATTCATCTGAAAAATACCTGATTCCCCCTTCATTCCTCAAGGTTATTTTAATTGGATATAAAATTTGGGGTTGACAGTTTTTCTTTTAGCAGTTCGAAAATATCGCTCCACTTCTTTCTGGCCTCATGGTTTCTCATGAGAATTCCACTGTTATTTCAATTATTTTTCCCCTGTAGGTAAGATGTCATTTGTCTCCTACTATTTTCTAGGCTTTTTTCCTTCTTTAGTTTCCAGAAATGTGATTATGATGTGTTTTTTGTTTTGTTTTGTTTTGTTTTAGACAGAGTCTCACTCTTGCCCAGGCTAGAGTGCTGTGGTGTCAGCCTAGCTCACAACAACCTCAAACTCCTGGGCTCAAGCAATCCTCCTGCCTCAGCCTCCCAAGTATCTGGGACTACAGGCATACACCACCATGCCCGGCTCATTTTTTCTATATATTTTTAGTTGGTCAATTAATTTATTTCTATTTTTAGTAGAGACGGGATCTTGCTCTTGCTCGGGCTGGTTTCAAACTCCTGAACTCAAGCAATCCTCCCACCTCAGCCTCCCAGAGTGCTAGGATTATAGGTGTGAGCCACCATGCCTGGCCTATTTTTTTTTTTTTAAACAGAGTCTCACTCTGTTGCACCAGCTAGAGTGCAGAGACATCATCGTAGCTCACTGCAACCTCAAACTCCTGGGCTCAAGTGATCCTCCTGCCTCAGCCTCCTGAGTAGTTGGGACTACAGACACATGCCACCATGCCTGGCTAATATTTTTATTTTTTGTAGAGGTGGAGTCTTGCTCTTGCACAGGCTGGTCTCAAACTTTTTTAAATTTTTTTATTTCAACATATTATGGGGGTACAAATGTTTAGGTTACGTGTGCTGCCTTCCCCCCCTTTCACCCTGGAGTCAGAGCTTCAAACACGTCCATCCCCCAGACGTTGTGCATCACACTCATTATGTATGTACCCATCCACTCTGGTCTCAAAATTTTGACCTTAAGCAATCCTCCTGTCTTGGCTTCCTAGAGTGCTAGGATTACAGGCGTGAGCCACCTCACCTGACCTATTTGAATCTTTTATATTTTTCTTTTCTTTTTTGTTCAGTCTATTCCTCTGTGGAGACTTTCTATTTTTTCAATTGCTTCTATTTTTTCAAGCTTGTTGAAACATTTGTTTCATCTTGATGCTGTCATCTGTGATTGTTCTCATTCAAGGTAAGATTTCTCTGTGTCTTTGTATGACGAATGTATTGATATTATATTGTGTCTGGACATTTCGGTTATTAGGTTTTGAGACTCTGGATCTTATTTAAATTATTTGTTTTAGCAGGACTCCTCTGGCAATGTACCAGTAGTAAAGGGGAAGAAGACACTACATCATTACCACCAAGTGGCAGTGGAAGTTCAGGTTTCCCACTTAGCCGCAGTTGACATCCCAAGAGAGGATCCTTTCTTGCAACTGGGTGGATGTAGAAGTTCAGGGTCCCCACTACACTTCTATCAACACCACTATGACATAGAGAGGGAGCAATGTCTCATTCTTGCTCTTGATACAGCCTCCACTGACACTGTGAGGGTGGGGTTGGATATAGGCTTGTTAGCTTCGGGAGGGAATGAAAGTTCTAGCTTTCCACTGTACCTTCACTGACTCTACCACAGTAGAGAAGGGAGCAACGCATTGCAAACTCACAAAAGTAGAAATTTTGGCTCCCCACTCAGTTGCTATCAAGGGTGTAAGTAAATTCACAATTTTATCCACGGTGTTTGGCTGGTGTAGGGAGGAATTCCATTGTCTAAAGTTTTCTCCTTTGGGTTCAGTGGCTCACATCTGTAATTCCAGCACTTTGAGAGGCCAAGACAGGAGGATCACTTGAGACCAGGAATTTGAGATTAACCTGGATACCATAACAAGACTCCACCTCTACAAAAGTTTTAAAAAATTAGCCATTGTGGTTCTTGCTTGCAGTGGAGGTACTCAGGAGGCTGAGGTGAGAGGATCACTTGAGCCCAGGAGTTCAAGACTGCGATGAACTATGATCATGCTATTGCACTCCAGCCTGAGGTGACAGAGGAACACCCTGTCTCTTAAAAAAGAAGTAAAAATTGTTGTCTCTTTTCTTGTTATTTGACTTGAAAGAGCAGACTTTTTTCTTAGGGCTATTTATTTACTGGTCTAGACACATTGGAGTTTCCATGTCGCTGATTCTCTGGCACACGTTGAAAGAAATGAAGCCAAAAGAAAACCCAGGGAACTCAATGCAATGAGAAGCTTAATTAGTCTGCTTTCTCCCTTCCACTTTTAAAATACTTCCAGTGTTTGTTCAATATATAACGTGTAGGGTGTTTAACTTTACTTAGCAGGAAAAATAGGGAGAAGTACGTCTACTCCATCTCATCCCCAGAACTGGACCAGATTTCTCTCATTATGATTTCAAATTGCATTTTCCTAATTGCTAACGATGTAACACACCTTTTTAGGTACATTTTCCATCTATATAGCTTCATTGGTGAAATGTCTGGTCATATCTTTTATCCATTTGGGTTCGTAAAATAATTTTCTAATTTATTATTACTGTTGAGTTTCAGTTTGTTGTATTTCCTAGAAACAAGTTTTGCCAGGTATATGGTTTGCAAATATTTTCTCCAAGTCTGTAGCCTGACATTTCATCCTCTTAGAATCTTTCATAGAGCAAAAGTTTTAAATTTTGATGATGGTCACTTCTTTAAACAGCTTTGAAAACTCAGACTATTAAAAAGTTCTGCTACTTAATTAAACACATGGCAAAGAGAATTGTTAGAGATGTTTATCAGTGACCAACAGAGAAGACTCTGGATCATAAAATACTAAGAGATCACTCTCCTAAAAAGAAGCATAGGCTTTGAGACAAGTTATCTGGGCCATTTGTCGCTAACTAGATATCTGGTCTTTAACCAATTATTTGACTTCTTTGGATCTCTAGTTTCTTCACATGTAAAAGAAGGATGGCAATCAAAACACCAGATAGAATTATTATAAGTTAAAATTTTGAAACATATAAAGACTGTCACGTAGTAAGCACTTTAAAAATGTTAACTGCTATTATTACGATTATCATGTAATAATGATAATGCCATTATTACAATGGCATTATCATCGCCATTGTGGTTTTCTCACTTAGTGCTAGAGGTGGAACTTGGTTATCAAGGAACCCCATGTAGTTCTCTGTAGCAATAATTTAATTTCTTAATTCTAATTGAAAATCCATAGAGACTGATAAAACCTTGTTAACCCTTGCTGATAAGTAATACTCTACATATTGCAGACAATACTTGCGTACTCATGTAGTCTTTTAATCTCAACAATGTCTCACAGCTTCTGTTTTCTGGATTTTAAAACATATCTGTTATTCTTTCCTTATCATTGAAAACTTTTTCTTATTATAACATTATATCAAATAAATAAGTCATAATTATCATAACTGAAAATTTGAAAAATAAGAAAAGCAGAAAAAAAGAAAAGTATCACATAATCCCATTACCTAAATTCTGAAAATACTTTGATGTATTTTCTTCTAGACTTAGTATTTTACAAAGTTTTTGGCCCTCTAACAGAATTTTAACCTGCTTTTTAAAAACATGCTTGTGGGTCAGCAGACTCAACATCATCAAAATGTCTATACTACCCAAACTGATCTACAGATTCAATGCAATACCTATTAAAATCCCATCAGCATTCTTCACAGATATAGAAAAAACAATTTTACACTTCGTATGGAATCAAAGAAGACCCTGAATATCAAAAGCAATTCTAGGCAACAAAAACAAAATGGGAGGTATTAATATGCCAGATATCAAACTATACTACAAAGCTGTAGTAATTAAATCAATATGGTATTGGCACAAAAAATAGGAATATTGACCAGTGGAACAGATCTGAGAACACTGATATAAAACCATCCTCCTATAGCCATCTAATCTTTGACAAAGCAGACAAAAATATATGCTGGGGAAAAGAATCCCTTTTCAATAAATGGTGCTGGGAAAACTGGATAGCCACTTGTAGAAGGCTAAAGCAGGACCCCCACCTTTCACCTCTCACAAAAACCAACTCACACTGGATAACAGACTTAAACCTAAGGTATGAAACTGTTAGAACTCTAGAGGAAAATGTTGGAAACACTCTCCTAGACATCGGCCTAGGCAAAGAGTTTATGAAGAAGTCCCCAAAGGCAATCACAGCAGCAACAAAAATAAATAAATGATCAAACTACAAAGCTTCTGCACAGCCAAAGAAACAGTCATGAAAGTAAACAGACAACCTATAGAATGGGAGAAAATTTTTGCATCCTATGCATCTGATAAGGGACTGATAACTAGAATATACTTAGAACTCACGAAAATCAGCAAGAAAAAAATCAAATAACCCTATTAAAAAGTGGGCAAAGGACTTGAACAGAAACTTTTCTAAAGAAGACAGAAGAATGGCCAACAAACATATGAAAAAATGCTCAACATCTCTAATCATCAGGGAAATGCAAATCAAAACCACAATGAGATATCACTTAACTCCAGTGAGAATGGCCTTTATCAAAAAGTCTCCAAACAATAAATGCTGGCGTGGATGCAGAGAGAGAGGAACACTCCTACACTGCCGGTGGGACTGCAAACTAGATCAACCTCTGTGGAAAGCAATATAGAGATACCTTAAAGCGATACAAGTGAATCTACCATTTGATCCAGCAATCCCATTGCTGGGCATCTACCCAAAAGATCCAATGACACTCTACAAAAAAGACACCTGCACCGGAATGTTTATAGCAGCACACTTCATAATTGCAAGGCTGTGGAAACAGCCCAAGTGCCCATCAATCCAAGAATGGATTAATAAAATGTGGTATATGTATACCATGGAGTACTATTCAGCTCTAAGAAACAACGGTGATATAGCACATCTTTTATTTTCCTGGTTAGAACTGGAACCCATACTACTAAGTGAAGTATCCCAAGAATGGAAAAACAAGCACCATATATACTCACCAGCAAACTGGTATTAACTGAGCAGCACCTAAATGGACACATAGGTACTACAGTAATTGGGTATTGGGCAGGTGGGAGAGGGGTGGGTAGTGGGTATATACATACATAACGAGTGAGATGTGCACCATCTGGGGGATGGTCACACTGGAAACTCAGACTTGTGGGAGGAGGGGAGGAAAGGGCATTTTTTGAAACCTTAAAATATGTATCCCCATAATATGCCGAAATAAAAAAATAATTTAGTACACAAGCATTTTCTCATGTTATTAAAATAGTTTTATTAAGATAATTTTAATGGTACTATAATAATCTTTTGTGAAGAAATAAACTAAGCCAAAGGACATGAAGAGTTTAATATTTTCATACACACAAACATACACAATGTTCCAAAGGAATAGCATCCACTCATATCGAAAATGATAGTGTTCTTTATAGCACTCTGGTTCCAGAACTGTACATTTAAAAAATCGTTAAGAATTATGATAAGTGAAAATTATTTCAGCATTTTAATTTGAAGAATAATTCTAAGTGGTATAGTTGAATATATTTCCACATGATTGTTAATCAGTTATATTTACTCTTTTGTGAATTGTTTCTCCCAATTTCTCTTTAGTTCCTTCTGGTCTTTTGAGTAGGACGTTTGTAGAACAAAGATATTGACCCTTTTTTAGGGTCATATGTATAGATTATGCTCTGAACTAGAGTACCCAGCAGAAAAGGTGAGCAGACACTTAAATCTAACTCTAGGCACTGATAAAATGTATTTTGTGAATCACACAAAATTATATCTTTGGATATATACAATTATGCATTGATATCTTTTGTTCTAATTTTATACTTATAATTTAAACCTTTAAAGTTATTTCTCCTGTAGACACTTAATAGGCAATAACTCTAAGATACTCAAGATTTCTTTTTCCCCCACAATTAAGTCTTTAAGTCATCTGGATTTATTCTGATGTGATGTGAGATACTATAAATAGATTTTCTTCCTAAGTCGGTAGCCAACTGTTCCTGAATCATAAAGAAAATAAACCACTCTTTACTTGCCCATTTTAATGTTTTTAAAATTACTTTTTAAAGTTAAAAAATAAGATAGTTTTCTGAGATATTTTTCCATTCAAATGTCACTGTTTTAATTTTTGCACACTATATTTTCATAGTTAGTGTTAATGCTCTTATCATAATTCTCTATAGTTTAAAATTGTCTTTACTTGTGTGCTAATTTTTCCAGAGAACATTAAAATTATTTTTCAGAGATGAAACCACAGCTGATTGAAATTTGGATTATAAAGGTGTTAAAAATACAAGTTAATTCAGTAATTCTCCACTTTAAAAATATTTCACTTTTCCCATCAGGATTGGGTATGCCACTCCATTGATTCAGATATTCTTTTGGTTTTTTTTTTTTTTCAGTAAATCATTATAATTTTTATAATACCTGTTCTATGTATTTTTCATTAAATTTAATTCTAGAGATGTTATACTCTTTAGGTTCTCTCATGAATAAGACCTGTCTCAAAAAGCTAATCATTGGTTCCAGTTCAGAAGTAACACTGACCTATGAAATAAGCCTCCCTAAGACAGAATTCTCCAAGAGGAAGATGACCATTGGTTTTCTCCATTCTGTGTGCCAGAATCTTGACTACGAGAATGAGAAAAGATATACCATTTCAGATAACTACCTGCAATAATATCCAGAAGTACTGTTTAAGTTGAAAAAACATGAAGCCAATTAATATTTTGAGGGTATTTGAACTCTCTACTTTTGAGATTACTATATGCCACGTATTCTATATCTATACATGTAATAATCTTTTGGGGGATATACATTGGTTTTAGCTATCTGTCTCCAAATCCTCCTCACTGAAAAACTAGTGATGATGCTTAAACTGTGTGGCTGGGAGGATAATCTCTCTGCTTGTCCTGTCTGTATTCTCTATTTTTGTGTGGTAGGCTGTTCATTTCCAGGTGCACGTTACAGCCTTAATCTTTGCATATGCATTTGGCTCTATGCACAGGATTGGCTACATTATGTAAATGCAGTAATTATGACTACCTAGCCCAATTCACCTTCTGCTTCTAGTCTGCCTGGATTCTTTCAGTATGGCTATAATGCTATAACAATTTGGAAGGCTGTTAGCAACAATTTGGGGTTCACCATTTGTGTGATGCCATAAATCTTTTCTCTAGTTCTGTAGAACATCCCTTTGAAATAGTTGCCTATATTAACATTTAATTATTTTATGTGCAAGATAATTAGAGTGGGACTATACTAGTGTCATTTACTGAATAATCTATTATAATTATCAGATAATTACTAAATTATCTAGTAAGCAGTCATTGAATAAGCCTTCTTTTCCCTACTGAAATAATAAATAAATAGTAAATACTATCTATTGATAAATAATAGGATCTCTTTTGGGAGTTGATATGTATAATTATAAATATTCTAGTAACCACACTTAAAAAGTAGACAGAAATGGGTGAGATTAACTTTTAAGATATGTTTTAATAACCCATTTTATGTTCCCAAGAGACAGAATAAAGTTGGTTTCATTTGTCTCAGTTTGAGTAGAATTTTTCATGCCAGGACGTTTAGCAGAGTACTGCTCATATACAAAGTACCTGTCTCTGGGTCAGTTGCTACTTTTCCAATTTAGTATATACCAAGGGTGGGGAAACTGCAGCATTAAAGCCGTATGTCGCCTTCTAGGTCCTTAAGTACAGCCTTTTGAATGAATCCAAATTTTGCAGAACGAATCCTTTTATTTTTGTTAATACCCTTTTGTT
Organism: Microcebus murinus; assembly: GCF_040939455.1. NCBI lineage: Eukaryota > Metazoa > Chordata > Mammalia > Primates > Cheirogaleidae > Microcebus > Microcebus murinus. Next base: position 79,436,095 of record NC_134108.1, on the reverse strand, counting down.
CATCTTTTATATTTTTATTTTGTTTTTAAAATTAACATATTTAAAATATCAAAGAATAAAATAAGTTTCAATGAAATAATCCTCCCAGATTGACCAGCACAAGTAGAACATTAGTAAGCCATAAGGGCTAAACTGATGGCTGCTATGCTCATGGTTTAGTTCTAACTTCCCCTGACTGACTGGCACCACTGCCACACGAGGCTGGTTGGCAAGAGTTTATGGGGGTCGAGTATGCCAGTCTGTTATCAGCTTTTGACAGTGGTGCACTGTGTTTCTGTTTGCAGTGGAATTTGTGAATAGTTGCACAGCTTGACAGTATTTTTTAATTCTGTCTGCTTCACAGCTTATCATGTCAAAGAAGACAAAGAGAAAGTTGAAGGAAGAAAACAGATTTTTTAAATGAGGATTGGGAACTGCAATATTATCTTGCTTCTGCTAAAGATAATATGATTTGCTTACTTTGCAATACTTGCAATATCAACATTAAAGAAATTCAATGCTCATCAGCATTACAACATTCAGAAGGACCACAGATATATTACATTAGAGGGAGAGGCACAAAAGGTTATATTGCAGAAATTAAAAGATAAAAAGCAAAGACAATTTTTCCAAGTAACAATACGACCTGAAAATAAAGCCACTGAAGCAACTTATAAAGTAGCTTATATACTCAAGAAAAAAGGGAAGCAATTCAGTCATGTAGAAATTGTGAAAGAATGCCTTGTTGAAGTTGTAGGACACTTAGACCCCAATAACATTTCAAAGTACAAAGAGCTGCCCCTTTCAAGGAGAAGCATAAACTATAGACAGCGTGAATTAGCCTTCAACTTAACAGAACAACTTCATGCAATACTTCAAAAGGAAAATACATATTACTCAATCACTTTGCATGAATCAACTGATACTACTGACTCAGCGCAGGTTTTATATTTCATTCAGATCATAACAGATTTTATTTATTTATTTACTTTTTTAAGTCAGAATATTACAGGGTTACCAATGTTCAGGTTACAGATTTTCTTTTCTACAAAAAGTTTCTCACTGTGGGCACTCTTGCCAACAGAACATGGAAAATAGATATCTTCAACAACTTTCAGGATAAATGTCACGAAGTTGGACTGAATTTGGTAAATTTAGTAAGTGTATGTACAGACAGTACACCTTCCATGATAGGAAAACATGAAGGGATAAAAACACCCACATATTTTTTTAAAAATATTAACAGATCCAGATGTTCTCACTTCTTTTCATTGTATCTTGCATCAGCAAAATCTCTGTGTTAAAGGTACTATATTAAGTGACACTTTGCAACAAGTTATAAGTATTGCTAACTATATTCGTGCGAATACAATGCAGCATCATCAGTTTTGAACGATGAGGTATTCAGTGTGGATTTGCCATATCATTCTAAAGTGCGTGGGCTATTGCAGGGACAGGTGTTAGCCAAAATTTTATCTCTGTGAGAACAAATAGTTAAATTTTATGAGAAACAATCAGCAATGGAAATTATTGAAAGAAGATTTCTATAGCAGTGCAGCATTTCTGTGCAATATGTCAAATCAAAATGAATTGAATATTTCTTTGCAAGGTAAAACTAAGTCTATATATAATATATGACACACAAAAAACCTAAGAATTTCAAAAAAAAGTTGTATTTTTTCAAAATAATTCTTCTTCAAAAGGAAATTTTGGATGAACATTTTCCCCAGTTACCAAAGGTCATTGATAAGCAGGATAATATACATGAATCATTTAAAGAATATGCAGTTGTTCTGGACCTATTAATTGGAGAATACAATGAAAGGTTCACGACTTTGAGCATCAAGACATCACACTCAAATTATTATAGCACTTCAGCCTCACCTAGTTGACATTACCAAGGCATCTAAAAAACTACAGATGGAAAATGATTGAGCTCTCAGTAGATGACAGTTTAAAGTTGTTGTTTGATGCTAAGAAAGATTCAATTAAAATATGGAAAAATGCAGTAGAATACCCACGCCTTCAGCAACATGCCCTAAAAATGCTTTCTTGCTTTTCAACCACTTATTGCTGAGAATCTACATTCTCCTACCTAACCCAAATCAATATGCTCTTAAGGTCACAAATGACTGATACCCATCTGGAGGATCAACTGCAGACCTCCCTGCTGCAACCAAATATTCAAATGCTTTCCAACAAAAAGCAGACACAAAAAAGTCATTAAAGAATTAGTTAACTTTAAAATTAACAAATAGTTTTCATTTTTGAAATTATTAAGTACATAGTAGATTTTTACAAAATAATATGCATTTTTAAGTAGATCTAATTGAAGTATCTTGAATGCATCCTTATTTGATTACAGCTAAATTAATACAGCCTTCCAACATGAAAAGGTTCCCCACCCCTGGTATTTACTACTATCTATCCAGTTTCTGCCAGTCACCAGGGAGGAAAATTTATTTCTGGGGAGACTACACATTCTAGTATGCATGAGTCATTATTTACTCTTTTTTTATACCTAATGATATTTTGCACTGGGATAGAGTTAAATTTAGACAAAAAGGAAATAATCCATATGAATAATTATTTTTTGTCCATTACCTGGATTTCAGGGTTTCATTTTCCATCTTGAAGTCAGGAAATCAATTGTTGGGGCCTGTGATATTTACCCTGGCAATTGTTTTACTTTATTGCATCATAAAGCCCCCAATGGATGGATAAAGAAGTTACTGATAGATTTAAGAATATAATCAATTCATATTTTTAGTTTCTAGCAGATGCATATTTTCCACCATTTATTGTTTTTAATGAGAATTAAAGAAGGGATTTCTCAGCACCAACTCTCACTCTGCCAATATCCTAGAACTCTTGTGTTACTGTTTTGCTGGTGAATTAGTGAATCTAGTGTCTCTCTCTATCCTAAACCTGAACAACAACAACAAAATCTGTATGCAAAATTCTTGAGAAATAAATTTGCCTTACCAAGCTAAGATCAAACTGGCACAGTGGAGGAATTATAACACATTCTTAGTTTTACTTTAAAAATTAAGTTAGGACAAAACCCCAGAGTATGCTACCAAATTAAAACAGATTTGTTTGATGGAAGTGCTGCATATTTGATTTTATTTGAATTTATCTGCACTATAGGATTTGATGAAGAAATATAAAGCACAACAATGTGTCTGAGAATTTTTACTGCTGTTGCTTGCAGGGTTCCTATTCATTCTGGGTTAGACAAGGTCCATGGAAAAGGAGGATCTGGGTAGATAACTGTCATGTTTACATATCAAAGTCTTGTAAGAATGGTAACTAGATTAAGGTGATTATAAAGGGATATAACTGCTAAAATATGTACATTTTGAATTTCTTAGAAATTTTTGGTTATTTAAAATTAATTAGCTTATTTAAAAATAAGATTTTATTTTAGAGAACAATGGAATAATAAAAAGCATTCAATAATATAATCTCATAACTGGCAGGATAAATACAGTCATGCCTAGATATTGGTTCCAGGCCCCCCCCCCCGTGGATACCAAAACCTTCAGATGCTCAAACCCCTTATATAAAATGGTGTGCTCAATCCCCTTTTTCTGCTTGTTTCTCAGATCCCCAGAGAAAACTTACAACTATTATCTCCCTCAGTCAGGAGAGTGAACAATCCTCAGGAGAAGCTGAAGTATCCTAGAGATAACAACAACAAAATCTGCATGCAAAATTCTTGAGAAATAAATTTGCCTAGAGATAAGAGCTACAGACCCAAACATTATAGAATTCCCAATGAAAAGGTTACTGGTCTATGATCCCATATGCAGAGACTTTCTAATTAGCTCTCCTTCTTATATATAAACACCCCAGTGTCCCCAGACATTTAAGGAAAGCTACCTTCCTTCTTCTGTTGAAAAACACACAAACTCACACATATGCACAAACACACCTACATACATATCATATATGTATGTGTATATATATACATATATATGTATGTATGTGTATATATATATATATATATATATCCCTCAAACTGGAGATTAACCCAACTAACACTACCCTGCAGAAATCTGATTCCCATTCTCTGATTCCCACTCCTCCTAATTACATCTGCAAGTTACCCATCATTTCATTACTTAGGTTTTGGATTTTTTGGCTTTCCCTGGAATTTCTCAGTGCTTCTGAGCATAAAAACCACTACTCACTCCAATGCTTGTGCAGGTGCATGCCTTTAGAATAGAGCACTCATAAAGCTGGACCCAGGATCACCTGTCCTTATCCAAGTGGAGGTAACAGCAACAAAGAGAGGGGAGGGGTACATTTAGTCATCCAGGGAGAGCTCCTGAGATAGGCTAATACAGCACATTATAAATAGACAGAAGTACTGAGCTCAGAATTCAATAGTCAGAAGTACTCTCTATTCTCTCTACAATCTATCATAGATTATAATAGATTATCTCTATAATCTATTCCCAAGGATATTTGAGCTTAAATTCAGGCAAAATGAGAACCTAGAACCTAGAATAACTGAGACAGAATCCTATCTACAACTCACCAAAGGAAGTATGGATCAAAAGAAATATGAAATTAGGCTTGACTTTTCCATAGACATATCTTCAGTCTGAATATGGACATTTGTCTAGGCAGCTGCTGAAATTACAAATGACAAAAGTGATTTGGGTCTGTAGCCTAGCACTGCTGCTGTGACCCTCTCCCTGCAAGAAGACGAGCCTGTTTGGGGCATTAACACTTATAATCCTATGGTCCCCAAGCCCTGGCTATAGACCAGTAGCAGCTGGCGGCCTGTTAGGAATCAGGCTGTACAGCAGGAAGAGAGCAGCAGTGGAGCTAGTGAAGCTTCATCTGTATTTAGAGCCACTCCCCATCACTGCATCGCATAAACTCCACCTCCTGTCACATCAGTGGCAGCATTAGATTCTCATAGGAGCACAAACCTTACTGTAAACTGTGCATGCCAGGGATCTAGGTCCTGGGCTTCTTATGAGAATCTAATGCCTGATGATCTGAGGTGGAGCTGAGGTGGTGATGCAAGTGAAATTTATGTTCTGATTCTTAAAAGGTGAAATATAAATAAATACCAAAATGCACTTAAAAACAAAACAAACCCCACCAGCAGGAAGCAGGCCCAAGTGGAACTGGCTGAGAAGATAAGAAGAGGGAGCTGGGGAAGTGCGCCCAGCCTGAGCCACCGTGTCGTCTGAGTTATCATCCTTTCTGCCAAGGGCTGGTCGCCTGCAACTATTATCGCATGAGGATCCGCACCCAGTGCTACTTGGAGCCCCCGCTCTCCAAGGCAGCCTATCATCAGGGAGCCCAGCCTGGGCAAGTGAGAGCTGTGCTGAGGCTGTGCTGGGATGCACATGCCTCCCACTACAAATGCCACAACTGAGGCATTTGCGGCAAGTTGCAGGCAGCCGCTCTGTGCTGGGCCACTTGCTCCAGGAGTCAGAGCAGTATAACAAGCACGTGTCCCACCTGAACACCTGGAAAGAGCATTTCTCACCCTTCTACACCCGGTGCCTGCGCTGCCAGGGCAGCCTGCATAGGAAGGTGGGTGATCTACACCAGCTGGGACTGCCCCATCTTCTCCTTGCGAAGGACCTGGAGGACCAGAGCAGCTTCTGAGGCCCTTAGAATCCTAGTGACCCTGGCAGGCATCCCCGCAAGGGCATGGCAGGTGAGTAGAGGGGGTTGGTGAAGAATGAGTAAACTTCAGGCCTTTTGAAAATAATAACAACCCTTTCTCTCCATATCCCATCTGGTGGAGGAGAGTAAAGAGGCCTGTTGTCATCAGTCAATATTTTTTGATCAATGCTTCTTCATCCTGCACAAGAAATGTATGCAGGGTTGAGAAGCTCCAGAACATTTGGAATGCCAGTATCATCACAGCTCTTTGGTAGCTCCAAAGCATATGTACACCAACTCAATTGCCCCCTTCCTGAATTCAGCAGGAAGCCCAAGAGCTCCCCCATCTAAGACAGTAGCCTCTATTCCCTGAACTGTCCCCAAACCCAGGGACTTATGCAGACCCCAAAAGAGAGTCTGACCATTTCTAACCCACACCCAAGATGGTAAGAGCCCTGTGGGCTTTCAGTTGGCTGCCACTCAGCCCTTCCTGTTGCCACAGAAGGTATCAAACCCCTAAAACTGAAAAGATGCATTTCTCTTCCCACCACCCCACCATCTCATTTGACTGTCTCTGTGGAGATATGTTCACCCTACTTGCGTTGACAAGGGAAACAAAACCTTCTATACCTAAGTGATAGTTCTAAGAAAGTCACTAGTCCAAAGGGACTTACCAAGGTTAAGCAAAGCAACTCACACTAAAGCAGTGAAAAACAAAACTCGTGTTCAACCTTCCTTAGGTATTAAGTTACTTTTGTCTTTGGCTGCATGGGACACACATTATTTTCCCCAATGAATTTAGTCAAAGACTTTATTTTGAGGCAAAACTCTGAATGTGAACAAGAGGTCCTGGCAATAAGTCTTTAATCTTCCAAGGAGTGGTTCACCACAAACATGTTGTGAGTGTCCATGTATGCTAAGAACTGGATTAGGTGCTGTGTGATTAGAAGCATGTGACTATGAGTAATAGCAGCCTGGAAATATTTCTGAAGAAGAATCTAGAGTTCCTACATACAGTACTTTTCCTCATACTTCCTTTAGCCTCTTGAGAAAGTTATAATGGCAATTATGAAGAGGAAGCTATTAGCAACCAGGATATGTGAGAGAAGAACATTCTGAAATATGACTTCTCAGAGGAATTACTAATAGCCTTTAAGTTAGAGTGACATTCGGTACATTTCAGATAAGACTCCTAAAATCAAAGCTTCTCTTCCACTTTACATATAAGAGATCTTAGGATCATTTTGTTCAACTAAGCAATCATACTTCAAAAGAACCAGACAAGCCTTGGATTCAAAATATATCCCTCTTGGAAGAGAACTTTGAAAGGCTATGATGGGAAAGCTCTATCTCCTGGCTTAAGTGTTTTTCAATTCCTGGAATGATTTCCTATTATTCCATTTTGTGCCTCACTGAGTATTTATCACTTATTCAGTTCTCTTAATTCCCAAGAAATGTTTTATGTTTTTTCTTTGTCCTTTGGTTTTTCTTCCCTTGTCAGAAAGAAATATCACTCTCACTGTTGATTTCTTCAAAGTTGGAGAGTTCTAACATTGTTGCATTGTGCCAGGTGATGAGGGCTTTCCAACCTCTAATGAAATGCTCTTCACAAAATTTAAGCCATTGTCACAAAATGTATGCTATACAGACTCTTCATTTGTAAAGTTAACTTTCTTCTTATGATACAACTTTCAAAATTCTGTTCCAAGTTGAGCATAGCTACAGTAAAATAATGTTTGGATGGTGTGGGAAGAGCCCAATACTCTGGCACAGAAAACTGCAAGCATTTTTCAAATGCTAAAACGTCTATATGTATTTAGAGAAATATAATTGTGTATTGCAAATGTCAAAGAAAAGCTTATTTACACATAGGGATTATGGTCACTAAGTAGATCAAAATTGAAAGAAGAATGATCATATGAACAAATTTTATGAAAAGCTATGTATATATTCTTTGTTTTTAAAAGGTGTCTAGCAATTACCTGTTTTTCAGACTTTCCCCTTGAGAAACCTCACAGAAATTCAGGATGGGAGGGCTTAAGCAACCCCAAGATATAACCACATCCCTCAACACTGGTCTTTCAGCCAATTTCTAAGCACCTCTAGCAATGGAAAACACTATTTCCAAAGATTGCATTTTTCCTTGGATTCCTGGCTTTCCTGCAATAAGTCAGTGCCTTTGAGTATAAACACACCAAATAACTATGTCCCCACCCAGGATGCTGCCTCCATGTTATGTGTAATTATCCCTCATGTGAGCCAGTATCTTTCTCCTTAAACTTGGACCCATGTGTTCTAGCTCTGCCTTCTAAGCCCACACAGAAAAAAATCTAATCTATTGTCTGTTTAAAAACACCATACTAAAAGACCACCCATCATGTAGCCTCCCTCAAGTCTTCATTCTATAAACTAAACACCCCATTCTCCAATTATGTAATATGGTTTCTAGACCACTAGATATTCCAAACACCTCCCTCTAGACACCCTTCAGGAATCTCAACTATTATTGAACAGATGATTCCTGGTAAGGTCTAATCAACATGAAATCCAGCAAGACCACTTAGATACTTTCTATAAACCTAGCCTAAACCACAGGAGTTTTCTTGGCAGACACATCTGTTCTTTATTCATTGAGCTTACAATCAGCTAAGCCAAATATCATCTACCCTGGAATTGTACAATTTGACTTTTGAACCCAAACATATAACTTAGCATTTAGACCTCTTACATTATTTATATTATAGTTATCCCAGCATTCTAGCTTTTTAAAATTATTTTGTATTTGTTTTTCTTTATCCAACATATTAATTATTCTTTCTTATTTTTTAATCTCTGAATTTGATTGATATGCCATTGATTCATTTTTCTAAGTCCCTTTATTTAAACTGTTGAATAGAACAGGATGAAAGACAGGGTCTTTGGGCATGTCTGTATAGAAATCCACTCAGAGGAACATCAATCCAGTGATATTTTCCATTCTCTTTTGGGCATGGCCACTCTGGCCCAACTACTCCAGCCTGACCTTCACAAATAACTATGCCCCTCTGCTGTTTCCTTTAACTTGGGAAGAAATAGAAAAATCTATCAAGAGTTTACCAAGTTTTTACAGATACACCATCATTTCTCCCAGGTACTCAAAGGCATACTGACCTACACAATGGTGAATACAACTGATATTGTTACTATTTATGAATATTTGGGTGGGTGGGTGCATTTCGGGATTCTTTTCTGTTCCAGGGCCCTTCGCACAGCATATCCTATACATATATCATCCCAGCTGCCCTATACTCTGTACAAGAGAAAAGTGATAGGAGTGTTTGACCCAAACCAAATCTGTGTGCCTGAGAAGGTAAAGCTACAATTAATGGGTCCAAGATTTAGGGAGAATGATGTTCGCTCACTACGAAGAATAATTATAGATAACATGGAGACAGTGGCCTGGGTGGAGGGAGGGATTATATACAATGTGTTTATACTTAAAGGCACTTCCTTATTCCAGGAAAGGGAGATAAAGTGTAGTCTTAATGCATTTCATCTCTGTGCTGTATCACTGCTAACAGCTACCCCACGTGCAAGAAAGTGAATGGGTATTCTCATCCCAACCACCATCTTCTTACCATGGTGTCTGACCCAAATCGCTCAACATCAGCACTGTCTCATACTCCAAATCTTTCTTCATCCCCTCCCCATACCAACTAAGAGCATACAGCCCATGTTTAATATTCTTAGATGAGTATTTTACTAAGCCAACCTTATATATGCATTTGATTTAAGGTGTTAGTGTTGACAATTAAAATATCAACACACCAATTAATATTTTCATTTTAACAAAGACTGTCAATGTCCTAAACCAAAGAAGTAGATATTAAATCCTTTATACCATGCCAAGCAAATGGTCATATTCCTCCACTGACATGCAAAGCCAGCCCTGAAACCACAACCATCCTTGTGAAGTTATAAAAGCTGTCCTGGCAGGGCGCGGTGGCTCACACTTGTAATCCTAGCACTCTGGGAGGCGGAGGCCAATGGATCGCTCAAGGTCAGGAGTTTGAAACCAGCCTGAGCAAGAGCGAAACCCTGTCTCTACTAAAAAACATAGAAAGAAAGTAATTGGCCAACTAAAAATACATAGGAAAAATTAGCCGGGCATGGTAGCACATGCCTGTAGTCCCAGCTACTCGGGAGGCTGAGGCAGAAGGATTTCTTGAGCCCAGGAGTTTGAGGTTGCTGTGAGCTAGGCTGATGCCATGGCACTCTAGCTGGGGTGACAGAGTGAGACTCTGCCTAAAAAAAAAAATAGTTGTCGTCCTGTGTACAAAGATAATATTAATGACCAACCGGTTAACCTGTCTGGTTAGTAAAGAGCTTTTATCCCAAAGTTCTTTTCACATATATTTAAAACATTCTCTTGAGAACGAAACATCAGAAAGATTTCAAAAGCAATGCCCCAAAAGCAACTATCTGCAAAAACATAATAATAGCACCAATATAACCAAGGCATTGTAGCAGCCAGTCCTGAATGTCAACCTTCATTATAGAAGATCTCAGACACTACCACTGAAGCTGCATCCCATATTCACGTTGAAATGCAATCAAGTTTTTAAAACTGTCATAACAACATCTGTTCTCAAAAAACAATTTACCAGATCTCAAATGTTTTGTGATACTTTCCACCCAATTTAATTGAAGTTATACTAGTTCATATATATGTAAACATATATGTACATTTTGGGATTGCTTACCAGAAATTCCAGTAAAAATTTTATTAGCCTCTAAAAATTTTATGACAATCCTAGCAAGGTTAACAATGAAAGGTCTTGTTTTCAAGTGGTTTGTTAAAAAAAAATTATCATTAAAGTGTCTAGCATCATAGTGTAATAAGGATTTAAAAGGGATTTTAAAAAGTCATTTTAAACGTTTAAGTCTGTTGGGCTTAAGCCAAAGACAACTCAGGGAGATGAATAGCCATTCCTTTATGTGGATACTTGCAGAAAGGATTTTATGACTAAAAGCTTCCACAGTGTGCCATCATCCCTGTTTTTTAAAACAAACAAACAAAACCCTAGTCATTGACCAAGAACACAACATACCTTATTTTCTGAAACTTCTTTTTGCAATTGCCCTAGTCTTGGTAGAGAAAGAACAGTGCCCCTCTATCATACTGTGTCATGTGCAAGGAAGCTATTCTTAGGTTAGTATGAGCTGTCTTTTCTCAAACTCAAACTCGACGGGGATCCCAAAGAGAAGTAGAGAGGATATTTTCACAACTTTATCCCCCTACAATTTTATTTGTGGAGGCTAAGTTTAGTTGTAGAGGCTTGGTAAGTCTCAAATTAACCATTGCATGTGCTTGACAGTGACATTGTAAATCTTCACCCTCACAGCTATGCTAAGTTGGTTGTTCTCATTTTGTGGGAAGGCAGCAGAACATAGCAAGGATTCCAGAATCGTATGGTATGGATTCAAATTATCAACTGTTTACAATACTGGTTAATTTGGCAAGTCATATAAACATTGTAAATTTCAGTTTCCTCATTCTTGTTTTTTAAAAAAATTATATAATTTTATTTATTTATTTTTTCCAGCATATTATGGAAGTACAAAATGTTAAGGTTACATATATTGCCCTTGTTCTCCCTCCCCCCTTGAGTCAGTTTCCTCATTCTTAAAATAGGGATTATGATAAGGTTGATGTGAAGAATTAATAACAAGATGTATGAGACTTAGGCAGTCCTGAGTGTGTGTAAGCACTTCAGAAAGGTTAGTTTATTCTTCATCATCATCATTCTCATTATCTTCATCATCGAGTTAAAGCTAGACCCTCTGGCTCTAAACTGCAGGCTTTCCCTCATCTCATGCATCTAACCTTGAACTGCATGAGGAAAAGACAAAAGGTAAAATAAGTCAAGCATCATTGGAGAACCTTTAAGCTAGTAAGTGAAAAAGCACCATTGATCAAGAACCAGCATGGTCTAATTAAGCCCTTCTAGTGTACAGTTGCCAATTCATCATTTCATCAACCACATGGGAAGATAACTTAAAATCTCCTGTAATGTGATTTTTTTGTCTGACCTTCACAATAACTTGTATCATACATTAAACAGGGCTGGTGACACTAGCTCTGAACACAGGTTCTTAGAAGTTAAATGTCTGCCTATCTCACTGAGCTGATAAATAGGAACCTGGGATCTCCAGCTCAGGTCTCCAAATTCAAGTCTTCAGCTTCAAAGCTTGGAACTTTTAAAACAATCTGCTATTTTCATTTCTTATCATAAATCATTGTTTGAAGCCTGACTTTATTTTTATTGTATCCACAATGTTCTGCATATGGTGAGTTGATACTGTCCAATAAAATGTGTTCATCGAGTTGCTCAGAGGAAGCCGGCGTATATGGAGAACACTATGGGTTGAAAATCATTTTCCCATTTCAAATGAAGAAAAGGACTTTGATTTTTAAGCTATCTATGAGTTTTCAACAAGTCCTAAATTGACTCTAATAAAATTGGCCTTACTATTGATCACAATGGATTTGGCTGATGATTTACCAGATGTGCATCATTTTACTCAGCATCCCACACTACTGCAGTCTTGGCCTGGACTGTGAATTTCCTAAATAGCCATTATTTTGGCTATATGCCATTCAATATAGTTTGTTGAGTATAAACCATGCAGATCAATCGTTTTGCTTTCCTGTCTTTGGCAATCTGTGTTTACAGTACTATTCCACCCTCAGGAATTTTTTATTACAAAAGATTTCCCTATATAAAGATTCTGCAAACCTAGTAAAGATGAATTTTGGTACAAAGTCAGATTATCTTAGAGACATATGTAAGAGCCTTCACAAGTGCATTTATTAATATTTGATGCACTTAAAAAACTAGAATGAGGGGGAAAGCATCTGTGGTGATATGAACATATGCAGCAAGTTTGTTCATTGCTTGTTTGAGACTGTTGATCTGTCAATATATATACTGGGTAATTACTCAACTTATAAGTGTTAAATCTGAGGGATCTGCTAAGAGAAGAAGCATAGTATAGTGAAGTAAGTTAGTATCCAATAATAGAGACCATTAAAATGTGTAGAGAAAGATGTTCTCAAGGCAATGTTGATTTCTTCAACCTTGGAAGAAATCATGGATACAAATTGTTTTAGTCAACACTTATGAATTTTCAAAGGGCATGAAGAATAGATGATGTTATCATTTCTTCTGACAAATCCTTCCTGATACATTTTGATGCTAGTCTTCAAATATTGTGTGCACTTTGATCAGTTTTGCAAAGAAACAGTAAAAGCCACAAAAGTACATTACAAGCAGAATAAATAAGAAGAAAACAAATGTTAAGGAGCCATTGGAGCTTTTGTTAGGACAGAGAAAGTAGACATGTGTTTATTTGTTATTATCACCTTTACTGAACAGAATGCTGGTATTGTAACTGGCATGAGGAATATTCCTGACTTGAAAGTCTGCATTTGGACTATAAGCTGCCCCAAAGTCTGGTTTTTCAGATTCTAAACAGAAATGCACACCACCAACAACTGCACCTCCCCCAAAGCATTATTATGTAAAATTGGCTTTATGTTTAGATGTTTTTAGAAAAACTACATTCTTTGGCAGCACCGTATAGAATGACTCTTTAGTTAATTTTAAGCTTTATATATTCACCCAAAATGTTGCTCTTGTGTGAATGTATTGTAATTATTCTAATAGAATATGTGGCTACTTTTCAAGATGCTCTATTAAACCAATTACTCATTAAAACTTTTATTGGCTCTTTCCTGTTCACAAGTGGGAGGCATTTGGAAGTCTATCACTACCAGATGGAGTGGGGAATATATGCCCAGGCAGGGTAATGCTACTCTGACATCAAGAGATAGAAAAGTTTCCAGAAGACTCTCTAAAAGTGGAGGAAAATGCTCACTCTCCAATTGTTACTACTTGTTTTGCCTTTTTGGGTGGACTTTATAGAGGACAGAATACGTAAGCAACACTCCCCAAGTTGCCGTTCCTAAGCGAGGGGTGGCAGCAATGCCATGCCAACAGCACAAATCAGTGTCATGCCATCTCTCCCTCACTTGTAGGGTCTGTGGTGGCTTACAGCAGTAGCCTAACCTTACTGTTGACCCTGCTAACCTCTCTTGCCACAGTATAAGCTAGGAAATCTCCCCACTTCTACTCCTATCCTTGTGCTCCTTTCCTCTCTATCGGTACTGTTTCTGCCTCTCACGGTGGCCAAGATGAGCGGTGCTGGGGGACTCATCCTGAGTCCTTAACCCAGAGCTAACTTATCACTCCCTGTGGTTCCCCATCTCCATATGCCACACTGCTAACACATGGCTGTGTGAATGCCAGGCTCTCTTTCTCAAGTAATGGTCAACTTTGCCTTGTCTCACTGTCCAGGCCACTGGTCTCAGGTAGGGCTTGGACTTTACCCTGAGGCTGCCTCACTAAAGGGGCTGCTTCTCCTTGGCATTGCTCCAGGGTGAATTTGCACCCTTCAGAGATTCATACATCATTCCTTCTCCTCCACTTCCTCTCACATTTTAGGATTTGTGCCTCCTCTTCATTGAAGGATATTTCTTCAAAATTGACCTCACAATTTGAAATGGCTGGTTCTCATGCTTCTACCTGGAGATTATTTTTCATTACCTTATGATATCCTCCTGCAGCTCATCAACATCATAATCTTAATTGTTTTTTATGTCTTTAAAATTCATTTCTTTCATTAGAAATATAAATTAAGAGCAGAAAAAAAGAGAAGCTAATTTAGCCATTCAGGAAAATAATATCAGTAAATAATGGAGAGGGATAAGAAGTGGCAAGGAGGTGGCTCAGGTGACATCTTCTTTAGAGTTAACAACTAAGGCTTACACAGAAGGGCTGGCTCGTGTCTGCGTGAGCCTCAGAGCCCATGTCTCCCATACACTCCAGTGTTCTGCTGTGTGATTCAAACTTCCTCCAGAAGCTGTACTGCAGAACCTTCCCTTCTGTATTTTAAGTGTGAAGCAACAACTCCTCTTGATCTTGCAGAAGTCTCCAATTGGTATTCTGTGAGTTATTTCTGGTCTGCAAATGTGTTTGCTTTGCCCCCACAGTGTTGCTTAGTAATCTGAGCCTTAATGCCTCTAGACAGAGGAGGTATTGTTAGGTTTAATAAGTCTTCATCATTCCCTATTGTAGTATACTTTGCTGGCTTTACTTATGGGCATGATCTGGTTTTAGACCCTTATGGACTATGTATGTCCCATGAAAATCACAGTTGACTTTTTCATTACATAACCACTAATATGCTAGGATAATGCCTGGTACATAAGAGAGACTCAATAAATATTGAATGGATGAAAACTTTTTTTGGCAAAAATGTGTATGAGAGGTTGGTAAAGGATGAGATGCAAAAATATAATATAAAATTGACTGCAATAATAAACTGCGCTAAGATCTGACTACTCGGTAATGTACACAGTAGACACCTCAGATTATGCTATCTCCAGCACCAACACATTCCTGAGCTTCACTGCATTCCTCAAACTAAATTTCAGGGGGAATATCAGCATGTTCCCCCATCCTGACTCAGTTAAATGTCTCTTATTTGTGCTCCTTCAGTTCAGTAAAGATTACAGTATATGGTACGTACTATAACAGCTTTTTTACTTACCTGAATTCTTCACTAACTATATACTTCTTGAGGACAGGGGCTATGTCCTATTCATAGCTGTATCCGTAGCACCCAGAAAAATGCCTAATTGCCTAATGCAAGTAGCCTTTCAACTCCTATTTGTTAAGTGTTGAAATAAATAATTAATGACTGAAAGCTTATCAGGTTTTAGCTCCATTTCATTTTCTTACATTTTACATTTTATATTGAGAGAGATGCCATAATTATATCCATACATTTAAAAAAATTGAGGAAAACAGTTTATCTTTTCTTCTAATAGTTTGAAATTCTCTGTATCACCTCTAAAATCTTGAGAGGTGAAGTTAAGTGTGTGTGTTTGTGAGTGGAAAGGAAGGTGGGCAAGAAATAAAACTGACTTGAGCAGAGGAATTGAACTTGTGCTTCCTAGACTGTAGCTTGTCTGTTGGGCATAACATCTCAGTTTCTGCTCTGTGAGATGTGAGGTTCTGTCAAGTGAAAAATAGAACAGAAAACCCCCTCCTTTAATGACAGCTTGTACCATTCCTCAGAAGGCATCAGCCCATGATGAGACCTGCATGGGATGCCTCCCTTGCTTTGGATATTTCTTTGCAGCTTTTAGCTATGTATGCTCTGGCAGAAGCAACTTCTTACTCCTTAGTGAACTTTCCAAAGCAACAATTCAACAGAAATAGAATTTTTTTTTAACTCTAACATTTTTTTCCACTACCTTATCAACTTTTTCTTTTGCCTATCTGGCTGGAATCCCAGATATCCCTTTGAGCCTAAAGACTATCCTTGGAAAAAGGCTGACACTCCATGCCGAAAGCCCTAAAGACCCCACTGCTTGAAGCTCAGCCAAATTGTCATCTAAAGTTTCTCCCGTGAGAGATATTAGAGATATTAGGGCAGACACAAAGATAGCTCAGGGGATCTGCTGAAATAGCGTTGGCATCTTATCTTTAGGTCTGTTGAGATGCTAAGTAAGAAAACATGGGCATCAAATTACAAAGCCTTCAGTAGGATCAAGGATGGATTGACAAAAAGAATAAAGGAGGATTTTGCACTATTCTAAGTGAAATAGGATGAGGACATAAATAAAAGCAGAATCTATGGAAATGAAGAGACACTATTGAAGAGACTCCTGGATGTGGAACTAAATTGTTTTCACTGACCCTTAATCAAATTCAGATCTTCATTCTCTGTATTCTGCCTGCCAGTTTATGAACCTAGAGATACATATGGTTCCATCTCAGAGCAACATTTTGATTAAGAAAGCTCAAAATAACAAGCAAAGTTTTTTTTAATTTTAATACAAGGTCTTTACTCTCATTTTCCTAAAACCTTGAAGGGAATGGAGATGTAGAGTTCAAGTAGCATATTTAGATGCCACATATCTCCTGCTCCCTTCCCTGACAGCCTGCTGCACTGTTCTGGTATCTCTCTCCAAATTCCCCAAACCCTTTTCCTGTACTTCTCTTTCCCCAGCCCTGGCTTGCCTCTGGATCTTTGCAAACTTGACTTTTCTTCTCTCTCTGGTTCTATCTTCCTCTCCCTATTCTCTTTGGTTTTTTATCATGTGATTTCAGAGAGAGAGAGAGTTGGGCATCTTCAGATACTTTCTCAGAGAGTGGAAGAAAAGAGAATAACTGCTGGGCAAAACCAAAACACCCTATTGGTGGTAGATTTAAAAAGCAAAGTTTGATTCAGAATTTTTCAACCAGCTAGACCACCAACCTCCCCACCTTCAGCCTCTTCAAGATTATGTGGTGCAGAAAGGGCAAAGGTGGCAGACGGGAGGCACAGACTGAGGATTACTCAGATGGCTAGTATAATCAAGCGATGATGCTAATAAGTGATCAAAGTGTGGCCCATAATTCTCCAGTTCCCACATGGGAGTGTAAATAAGGTTGCTGAATTCGTGGCTCTCAACCCTCAATCTAAGAACTACTGGGACCCACCATAGTTCCTCTCTGTCTTGGAGTATGAGTGGGCATATGTCTCTAGTAACCATGATATTTCTCCCACTGTGGCTGTAAGGATAAACTTTTTTTGATATGGTTTTCAGCACTGTCATGTAAGCTACCTGTAGATATTTGGAATCCAGCACTGAATATTCACTGTTTGGGTTGTTGGTAAGAGTTGAGATTGGTACATGATCTTGGGCATCTTTTTCCCTATTTCTGTTCTGACTTGAATCTACATAGCGGTATAATTATCATACCTTTGATTGTGTGTTCTGAGTATTTCTGTGTGCCTTATCAGCATAAAAGACTTGTAAATGTTTGCCTGAAAGGTTTGTGATGATCACAGAACACTTTTGAGTTAATCATTTCTCCTTGGAGACCAACATATCAGAACATCAGAACTAGGACCAAGCGTGGCAGATCTTAAGTCTTTTGA
This sequence comes from Microcebus murinus, assembly GCF_040939455.1. Lineage (NCBI taxonomy): Eukaryota > Metazoa > Chordata > Mammalia > Primates > Cheirogaleidae > Microcebus > Microcebus murinus. The sequence goes on along the minus strand of NC_134108.1, from coordinate 79,418,443 downwards.
CACCTCTTCATCACTGCTAATGCCAAATAAAAGACTATGCAGATGCCTATAGAGCACATTCTCCCTACTCCTAAAAATGTTATTAGGTTTTCCACAGGCTTCAGAAAGTTACTTCATGACCATCATAGTTTATCGCTAAAGACCTAGCATGTTTGTTAATAGGACAACAGTTGTTTTGGTGATTTTATATTTTCAAAACTATCTTCTCTTCTATGAGGAAGACATCTCTCTGTGATGGGGTCTAAAATTCATGCTGCCCTCAGCTTGCTAATTTCATGCCTACAAGTCTGAGAGATTATGGCATAATGGTCACTCACACTTTGCATCCTACCTTTTTTACACAGGTTTGTCTTATTCATTAATCACCAACCTCAATCTAGGCTTCTATTTGTGGCTTAATTGTGATAAAATTACCTTGAGTCAAATTTTGAACATTCACTGAAAAGATCCAAGATAGTCGGGTGGCATTTAAGATAGGCACAGGAGGAAGTACAACCTTCCAGGAGCCAAAACTATGCAAGACTGTAGTCATGCCAACAAAGTCAACTGGGCCTAGCATTTTCTTTGTGAAAGTTTTTGATTATTAATTCAATATTTTGTTTACTTTTTGCAGGTTTATGCAGATTTTCTATTCCTTTTGAGTTAGTGATAGTTTATTTCTTTCTAGGAATTTGTTCATTCATTGAGTATATCTACTTTGGTGGTATATAATTGCTTGCAGTATAATATTCACTTATAATCCCTTTTATTTCTATATCTTATTTCATTCCTGATTTTAACATTTAATCTTCTCTCTCTCTCTTTTTTATTTTTTATTTTTTGTCATCCTATCTAAAGCTATGTTACTTTTGTTGATCTTTTTAAAATGACCAGGTTTTGGATTCAGTGATTTTTTTTTAAAAAGTAAAGAATAGAAATTTATGTCTTGTAGTTCTGGAGGCTGTGAAGTCCAAGATGAAAGCACTGCAAGTTCAGTGTCTGGTGAGGGTCCCAATCTCTCCTTCCAAGGTGCTGCCTTTTTGCTGTCTCCTCTGCAGGGAATAAATGCTGTGTGCTCACATGGCAGAAAGGACGGAAGGGCAAAACAGGGCTAACCCAGTTCCCTCCAGCCCTTTTATAAGACAATCATGACTTAATGAATCCCAAAAGGCCCCTCCCTGGGACACAGAACACTGCTTCAGCCTAGGTACTGGGGTGCCTGACTGCTCTGGGCAGCCAAGACGCCATTTCCTGGAATGCAGGTGCTGTTAGAACTTAGGCACTGAAAAGGCATGACTGCTGTGAGTGGCCAAGGTACTGATTTCCTGAAGCAGGATATTGCTTCAGCTCTGGCCCTGGGCGGTAGGGCGAGAAGTGGTTCCATCTCCACTTAGCCCCATGGGGAAGGGTTAACAGCTGCTCACAGCTCTGCTTGAGGATACTAGGCCACCAGGCTGGGGTGGTTCAACAGTGGCTTAGGCTCAGGGATAAAGGGGAGCCATGGCTACTCACCCCCAGAGCAAGACACGCTCCATCCATAGCCCCAGTTTCAAGATGGTGTAGTGCAGTAACTGAGTAGCCCACAAGGAGCTGGGTACAGCATTGGCTTCTTTACTGGGAGTAGCACAGGTGTGTGGACCCCAGACAGCTCTCTAAGATGGATTTAGTGCCTACAAGGGCAGCCGGGACCCCCAGCTGTGAAGACTGTAGGTGTCAAATGATTTGTTGAGGGTTGCTGAGGTCCTCTTGTTTAACTCCTTGCAGTGGAGAGAAGTTCCTCCTAGTTCCCAGCTGATCCCAATTGGGGGTTAGGGTGAGGCAGGTCCAGTATTTCCCTCTATTCTCTCTGTGGCCATCCTGGTTGTCTGTGCTCACTGGTGTTTCTTTGACTCGTCCCTCACACGTGTGCTGTCCCTCAGTTGTCATTACAATGTAGTTGTTGTGGCTGTCTTTGTCAGGGAAAGAGTGCTAGGGGTTTCTAGTGGGCCATCTTGCTGACTTCACTCCTCTCTTGGTTTTGTTGATTTTGTCTATTGTTTTCCTGTTCTCTTTTTTATTTACCTTTACTCCAGTCTTTATTATAATATTTTTTTCCTTCTGCTTACTTTATTTTATTATATAATTTTTTTTATTTTTAATTTAAAAATTGTTGAAAATTATCATGGGTACATAATAGTTGTATATATTTATAGGGTACATGTGATGTTTTGATACAGGCATACAATGTGAATTAATAAAACCAGGGTAATTGGGGGTATTCATCACCTTAGGCATTTATCATTTCTTTGTGTTAGGAACATCTAATTCCACTCTTTTAGTTATTTTAAAGTATACGCTGACCTATTATTGATTATAGTCACTTTGTTGTGTTAGCAAATATTGTTCATATTTGAACAATAGTTCAAATATTTGAATAGTTTCTTACCTAACTATCTAACTATATTTTTGTACCCATTAACCATCCCCACTTTATTTTCTATTCTGCTACCCTTCCCAGCCTCTGGTCACTATCATTTTACTCTCTGTCTCTATGAGATCAATTGATTTTAATATTCCATTCCCACATATGAGAGGATTGCCTGCTTTGTTATAGTTTTATGTGCCCATTTAGTTTCTTTAAAGCAAAAATTAAGTTATTGATATTTTGTACCCTTTTAACATGGGCCTTTACAGCTATAAATTTACTACATACACTGCTTTTGCTGCATCTTATGAGTTTCAGTATGTTGTGTTTTCATTTTCACTTATCTCAAACTATTTTTAAATTTCCCTTCTGATTTCTTCTTTGGCCTATTGGTTACTTAGGAATGTGTTGGTTGCTTTCAGCATATTTGTTCGCTTCTAAAATTTTCTTTTGGTGATGATTTCTACTTTAATTCTACTGTAGTCAGAGAATAGACTTTGCATGATTTTCATCCTTTTACATTTATTGAAACTTGTGGCCTAAATCATGATGTATCCTGCAGAACTTTTCATGTGCATTTTAGAAAACTATATTCTGCTGTTGAATGGAGTATTCTGTAGCTGTCTGTTAGATCTAGTTAGTTTATATTGTTGTTTAAGTCTTTAGTTTCCTTGATGATCTCCCTAGTTGTTTTGTCCATTATTGATGTTTTCTATTTCTCTTTTTAATTCTGTCAGTTTTTGCTTTATGCCTTTTGGCACTGTGCTGTTAAGTGCACATATGCTTACAATTGTCATATATTCTCAATGGATTGATAATTTTCTCATTAGGAATGCCCTGCTTTGGTTTTAGTAACAATTTTTTCTTAAAGTCTATTTTGTCTGATATTAATATAGCCACTCCAGCTTTCTTTTGGTTAGTGTTTGAATGGTATATCTTTTTCATCCTTCTACTTTCAGCTTTTTTGTGCCTTTGATCTTTATATATCTGAAATATGTCTATATGTAGACAGCATATAGTTGAATCATGTGTTTTTAAATCCATTCTGCCAGTTTCTGCCTTTTAATTAGAGTGTTTATTTATATTTTATGTTATTTTCTATATGTCTTGTTTTTTGTGTGCTCTGCTGATTTTACATTACTGCTGTTTTTTAATCATTTGTAATTAGAAGATTACAAATTAAAACAACAATGAGATATCACTATGTACCTGTTAGAGTGGCTAAAATCCCGAAACCTGACAATAGCAACTGCTGAGAAGTATGCAGAGTAGCAGGAATTCTCATTTATTGCTGGTGGGAATGTAAAATGTTACAATCATTCTGGAATATAGTTTACAAAGTTCTTATAAGACAAAACATAGTCTTACCATATAATCAAGCAATTGTGTTCCTAGGTATTTGAAAACTTTACCCACATAAAAACCTGCATGAAAATGTTCATACCTGCTTTATTCATCACCAAAAACTGGAAGCAACAAAGATGTCCTTTGATAGGTGAATAGTTAAACAAACTGTGGCATAGCCATACAATAGAATATTATTCAGATACTTTTTTAAATTACTTTGTAAATTAAGACACAGAAAGATATGGGTAAATCTTAAATGCATATTGCTAAGTGAAAGAAGCAAGTCTGAAGAGTCTACATGCTATATGGTTCCAACTAGCTGACATCCTAGAAAGAGGCAAAATTATAGTGATAGTAAAATAATCAGTGGTTTCCAGGAGTTCAAGGTAAAACTAGAAGGTTAAACAGATAAAGCATAGGGATTTTTTCAGGCAGTGAAACTATTCTGTATAAAATTGTAATGGTGGATACATGACACTATGCATTTGTTAAAACCCAAGAGTGAATCTTAATATATGCCAATTTAAAAACATTTTGGAAGTCAGGGGATCCTAAGATATTCAGTACAACCTGATTGTACTGAAAATATCTGAAACAACCCTGCTGAAACAGTAGAGAGAGGGGAGAGGTGCTGACCTAAGTGACTTTGGAAATGAGTGATGTCTATAAGACAAAAGACAAAAGAAACCATGCATAAACACTCTACTTGAGTTGATACGGTTACTTCTCATTGAGGTATGGGTTAACAATTCTGATATCACTATATATGTATACAGGAATTGAACAACAAGTAAATAGATAGTGGATGGTGGGAGCCAAGTTTCTCATCATTGGAATGGGAGGTTATAGACAAGCAAGAGGAAAAGTTCAGAGGGGTCCATGTGACAATAGATTAGCATTGGAAATATAAGTATTAATAGTAATAGTATGAATTCATGTTTAGCTTAATATACACACAAATCTTTACATACAGAAATGTATATAGACATTTATGCACTGGTTAGTATACATACATATATTTGCTGGTGCTGTCAGCTGAAAGGACCTAGAAACAATGCCACCCCAGAAACAATAATCACACTTAGCATCCAGATCTTAGATTCTATTGTCAGCCCCTAGTAAAGGGAACCAGGGCTCCATGGAGAAATGACTGATTCTAGACTGGGGAAGAGAATATACCAGATGATCCCGAGTATCTTGGAGTGCTGGTACATTAAAAATAAAAAATATTCTTGAAAATCCCACAATGATGGAGATGTAGTGGGTTGAATAGTGTCTCCTCCCTGAATGCATGTCCTCCCAGAATCTCAGAATGTGGCCTTATCGGGCCATAGGGTTCTGTAGATCTTGAAATCATTGAGATGAGGTCATACTGGAATAGAGTGGGCCATAAGTCTCATGACTGGTGTCTTTATAAGAAGAGGAGAGAACACACATAGACACAGAGAGGAGAATACCATGTGAAAATAGAGACAAAAACTGGAGTAATGAGTCTACAAGCCAAGGAATACCAAAGATTTCCAGCAACCACCAGAAGTTGGAAGATTCAAGGAGTGGAGCCTTCCCTGTATCCTTCAGAGGGAGCATGGCCACGCCAACACCTTGATTTCAGACTTCTTTGTTACAACAGCCCTAAGAAACTAATACAGGAAGTATGTCAAAGGGGCACAGCCAATCAAGAGAGGGATCTCCATAGTGATTTTATTCCTGAGATTATAATATGGAAGTAGGGAAGATGTAACTTTACAGCAGAGAAATCTGACAAACAACCCCTAAATCAGGTGATCAAATTCAACATAAACAATGATAAGTCGTGTTGATAGTATGTACCTTTGATATGTATGTACCTTTTGATGAAAATGACACTTTATCTTTGTGATCTTCCTTCCAAGAATACAAAACTCCAGTCTAATCATGAGAAAAAAATTAGATAAATCCCAATTAAGGGACAGTCTACACAATACCTAAGCAGTATGCCTCAAAAATTTCAAGGTCATCAAAATAAGCAGTCTGAAGAATGGTCATAGCTCAGAGAAACTTAAGGAGATATATTTAACAATATAATGTAGTATAATGGATGGTATACAGTAACAGAAACAGTACAGAAAACAAGAAATCTCAAGGTAAATAAAAATATGTACGTTTAATTGAAAAATAAGAGCAAAATAAACCACAGCAAGCAGAATGAAGGAAATAATAAAGATAAGTCAATGAAGTTAGTAACAAAACAATCAGAGAAAATTAATGAAACAGAAATCCACTTCTTTGAAAAAAATCAAATTCTGTACTTCAGGGGGAGCCCTTTACATCTGGCCCCTGTGTCCTTTTGATATGTGTCCATCATTTTTTTTTTGCCAGTTTATTACTTTTTGCTAAAATAATGTGGTCCAGGCTCATCTAGTACTCTCCCTGTCCCAGTTGTAGAATCAGCCTTTTCTCCAAGGAGCACGAAATTTGGGGGAAAGAATAGTATTTGCAAACCAATGTTAGGGCACTAGATGTTCTTATTGCCACTGATGTGTCATTGTCATTGCCTATAGGCCTTCTCAACAGGCAAGTGTGTGTGTATGTTTAAAATGAATTCACTGTGATTACTCTAATTTCAGTTCAATACCCCTGGGTACCTTATAGCATTTTTCCTTTCCTTATGTATAAATTCTTTATCAAACAATGATAAACCTTACTCCTATTATCCTCAAAATATTTACCAATTTGCACATAGAATACAACGAAAGCTCAGAACAAATACAGGATATTTTAGACAGTTTTTCCTAATAAGTTTTCTGCTTTATTATCTTCCTTTTTTTCCAGAACTCTGTGTATACATCAATACTATACGATATTGCTCCATAGTCATTGAAGCTGTTCACTTATTTTCTACCATTTCCTGTTTTCCAGATTAAATCATTTTTATTGCTCTAACTTCCAGTTTACTAACCCTTACTTCTGCCATCTCTAATCTGTTGTTAAGCCCATCAGTGAATTTTCTATTTTAAATATTGTACTTTTCAGTGCTAGAATTTTCATTTGGTCATCTTTTTTTTTTTTTTAGTTTCCCTTTTTCTACAGAGATTCTCTATTCACTATGACTCTATTTTCCTTTTAGTTCTTCAATATGTTTATTATGACTTCTTTAAAGTTCTCATCTTCTAACATCTGTAGCATATTGGAGCCTGTTTCTATTGACTGCATTCTCCCTTGACCAGGAGCCACATTTTCCTCTTTCTTCACATATATAGTAATTGTTGTTTTTAATGTCTTTCTCAAGAATTTATTTTTTCCGCAGAATTCAGATATTTATTCTCCAAATTATTCTATTTATGGAAGTTATTCAGAGGCTTACAGGCATTTTGGGAAATTGATCTTATTCCAAGGCAAGCCAGTATTATAAGTATTTTTTTAGACTGTAACTTATAACTGCTTTTCTATAGAGTGTCTTTTTTTAATTTCAGGATATTATGGGGGCACAAACATTTTGGTTACATGTAATGTCTTTGCCTCTCCTAAGCCAGTGCTGCAAGCATGCCCTTCCCCCATACAGTGCACTCCACCTCCATTAGTTGTGACTTTACCCTCCTCACTCCACCCCCACCTGATTGGAACCCAATGAACCATGGGAGCACCTTAGTGTTGATCAGTTAAATTTTATACTGAAATTTATGGATAATCTATTGTAGAGGCTAAATTTTGTTTATGGCCTTTGAAGAATTTTGATTTTTGTTTTAGCAGGGAGTTTATTCAGCTGGACTCAAACTACAAGCTCAGTTTTCCTGCATTCGCAGCAGCTGAAATCTCAGCTCAGTTCTCAGCCTTCCAGCTTTTTAGGCTCCTTGTAATATCTCTCATGCTTGCACAATTCAGGGTTCAGCCAAAGATTTGGATGTACTTTTTAAAAATAGATTTTGGTGGCTTTCACTCTGTGAATTCATTCTTTTTAGCATGTATTCCTAATTGTCCAGTCATGATGGCAGTACCAATGCCATCCTTTGACTCCTTTAGTCAATAAAATAGTGGTTTTCTCTAGCTTCCTGGCACTGCAGCCTAGAGAAAAAGCCAAATAAATAGGAACCTTTCCCAGTTCTATATTTTTCAAATGTGATTGTCCTTAAGTTTCCACCTGCTTTTGTCCTACTCCTTTGCCTTTAAATAATAATATTTTTTTAAAAGTATTTTGTATAGGATTTAGAATTGTATTAATAGTTTGCAGTAGAGTCACCCTTAATCAAGCTAATCTACCATTACCAGAAGCAATATCTCTGCCCATTCATTTTTGATGGTCTCTTAATGATCCTTCTTAAATTTCTTTAGCCATGTCAAACAAATTCATTCTACCCTTTTCACCTAATCATTTTTATTCTTTCTTATTCTTGAATATTTTACAGGTCTGTTCTTTCTTCTTCCTCTTACATTTAAAAAAAATCTATCTGTGAATTTTTTCTTACTATGGGCTTATATTTGTTAGTGTGTTTTTTATACTTTGAGGTCTGCATTTAATGTTCTTTCCTGGAAAGATTCAGTTTACTTTTGTTTTTGGTTTGGGGTTTGTTTTTGTTAGACATGGGAAAGGATCCTCCAATTCAGGATTGCTCTAAACTAAATTTTTACTTTTTTGGAGAAACTAAGCAGTGAGAATTTTGGCCTCAAACCCACATGAGGAGATTTTCCCCACTCTATCTAAGGCCATATCTGTAGGAGGCAAGTTTCTTTACTTGCTTTGTAATAGGGTGTATAGTCCAAGTTACTTTTTAATAAGGATACTAATTAAGCATAATCTCCTATTTTCCCCCCTCCCACCTTTAGTACCATGTGTAGGGTTCATTTCTAGGTCATTGAGAATTGAAAGATGATCAGAGCAGTCATGGCTTCAGTCATTGCTTACTTTACTAGATTCTACTGTGCTATGATTTTTTGAGTTTTGACTTTTAGCTTTTCCCTTACTTTATGACTAGTTCAGTTAGTCATACAGAAAGATATGCTTTTGTAGCCAGTATTTTAAGTGTTTGATAGCTGAAAGGTTTTTCAGGATATCTAATATACAATGTTGCCAGAAAGAGAAGTTTCGTCTAGTTTTACATAATGTTTCTTTTGAGTTCTTCATTTACATTTGCCTTTAATCCAAGTGTTGACAATGTTATGGCAGGAACAATTTGTTGTACTTAGCAGAAAGGCCCTTGGGGAATTTTCTTCAGTCTAGTGGCTTGTATACTGCATATAGCAGAAATGTGACACTATTAATGATACATTTCCATAGTTTCCCAGGCTGATGCTGGATTTTGTTTCTTTCGGAAGTGACAAAATGTTTATCACTTGTGATCACCCTACTTTCTTGGATCTGTGTTAGTGATACTACCCATCTACAAAAATGGATAGAATTAAGTAAGACTATTAAAGGATTAAATTCTCTGTCTCAGAAGTTCTTTTGTTTATTAGAATTCATGAATTCAGAGACAGTTATGACCAGAAGAACATGATTCTACTACTTCAATGAAGGAAAATTTGAGTGGTCATCTATCCATTTATTCCTCTGAAGCAAAATGACAATGAAATTGCTTTTTATAGATGATAATCTATTCTATGCAAAGATTTCCAAAGAAAACCACACTGTCAAAAATGTGGTTGCAATATTTATCATCTTTCATACATATCCTCTATCCCATCTGTCCTACCCTTGCCTATTGCCTCTTAGTTGCCTCAGTTTTCTTGACCTACCTAAGAAGAAATGTCAAAGATATTGGTAAATATTTAGAAAAGAGTGGCAATAATTTTCGTCACTGTCTTTGGCCAGTAAACAGATTCATTGTCACTTTAAGATATAGGGATGGCACAGCTCTTATGCTGCCTGCAGCATAAGACAGTCATGTCACAGAGGTTTCTATGGCAAAACCATCACAGCTGCCCTATCTGGACTTACATGTTTTTTAAGTAGCTTGCTAATATGTCTCTGAAACCAAAGCAAAACAAAACATGATAACCATAAAAATCCAGAACTTTCTCTGCCTTCTAAATATCACACTATTCTTTTATTTCCTCAAATTGCTGTGTTTGTACATTATTGCAGCTATTAAATCCATCTTCAGTTTGTTGCCCCACTATGTTGATCCCTGTTATTTTCATCTCTTCTCACAAATCCAATTTTCTTGTCCTTTAATAATGTTAGTGGCTTTTCTCTGAAATCTCAAGAGTATACTCTGCTCAAGATGAGTCATCATCATCCCTTCCAAATTCATGAAATATATAACTATATGTATGTGTGTATATAGATATATATAGATATCGATGATATAGATATAGATAATAGATACCAAATGGCCCCCTCATAGAAAAACCCAATTGGTATAGACTGATGTTTGCTAAAAATTTTGATTCCAGGATCAGGTATAAATTTATAAATTTTCCTTAGTGGAGACTGAAGGTCAGTCAAGGTGACAGCTTATGGTCTTTACATGCTTTCCAAGCATGATTCCAACCTTAGGCATGAGCATGGCCTTGCAGACTTCCTGAAATTTTTCAAAGTCTTTATTCCTCAAAAGCATATCACTCTTGATTTTCCTCCTGGCTTTTCAGTGTGTCCCCCCAACTAGTACTATGTTTCTTAGGGGGCATCAAGTAGCTCATTTGTCTTTGAATATTTTAAATACTTCCCTCTGTATAGCCATGTTGGTGTTTCTCTATCCTGAAAGAGTTTTGAATTAGAGAAATAAAGGTAATTCCTTCATGTTGGGTTTTGGGGTGCTCCCAGACAAGTCAAAACAAACAACCACAATTCTTTTTCTTGATTAAATGTAAATCTTTGACTACTTTCTAGGATTCTGACAAAGTTTATTTTGACAGTTTTTGCCATGTTTTCCAGTGTTTCAGAGGCAGGATACATATTGGACTTCTTTACTTCATCATTTTTACTGACATCACTCCTACCATATTCTTTTAATATAACTTTTATCCATATATATATATATAATATATTTGATTGAATATAGAATACAAACTATTTTTTTCATTCAGTAGATTTTTGTTGTGTACATGTACATACTACATGCTAAAATCTATCCTAAAAAGGAATATAAAACCATGAATAAGACAGCCCAAAACGTTATTTCAGGAGCTTCTATGTTTCTGAGAACACATCAAATACCAAAGCTACTGGATCAGCTCACCAGGGCTCATGGACCAGTACTTGCTTTTGTACATAAAGATATATTGGACCACAATCACACCAATTCCTTTACAGATTTTCTGTGGCTGCTTTTGAAGTACAACATCAGAGTTGAGTACAGGCATACCTCATCTTATTGCACTTTGCTTTATGCACTTTGCAGATATTGCAGTTTTTTTACAAATTGAAGGTTTGTGGCAACCCTGCATGGAACAACTCTACTGGCGACATTTTTCCAACAGCACATGCTCACTTTGTGTCTTTTTATCACATTTTGGTAATTCTTGCAATATTTCAAGATGTTTCATTATTTTTATATCTGTTAAGGTGATCTTTGATCAAAGATCTTTGATGTAACTGTTGTAATTGTTTTGGGGTACCACAAATAGTGCCCCTATAAGACATAAAACTTAGGAGGAAGATGCAGTGGCAGGTGCAGCAGGGCCGTGTTGTGTTCGCTTCTGCTCCTGACGCACGCTTTCCACTCTGGCAGATGAACAAGTTGGTCAGGAAGCTGTGCCATTGCCATGGCTTTTAAAGATACCAGAAAAGCGCCTGTGGAGCCAGAGGTGGCCGTTCACTGAATTAGAATTATCCTAACCAGCCCCAACATAAAGCCTTTGGAGAAGGTGAGTGCTGACTTGATCAGAGGGGCAAAGGAAAAGAATCTCAAAGTGAAAGGACCAGTTCAGATGCCTACCAAGACTTTGGAGAATCACAACAAGAAAAATTCCTTGTGGTGAAGGTTCTAAGACTTGGGACAGCTTCCAGAAGAGAATCCACAAGCATCTCGTTGACTTGCATAGTCCTCCTGAGATTGTTAAGGAAATTATTTCCATCAGTATTGAGCCAGGAGTTGAAGTTGAAGTCACCATTGCAGTCAACTGTTTTAATAAATTGATTACCAGTTGTTAAAAAAAAAAAAAAAGACATCAAACTTAATTGATAAATGTGTGTGTTCTGACTGATTCAACAACTGGCCATTCCCCATCCCTCTCTCACTTTCCTCGAGTCTTCATATTCCCTGAGTCACAATATCACAATTAGGCTACTTAATAATCCTACAGCCTCAAAGTGTTCAAGTGAAAGGAAGTGTCACACATCTCCCATTTTAAATCCAAGGCTAGAAATGAAGAATGCTCAGTGAGGAAGGCAGGTTGAAAACTGAGATAGGCCAAAATCTAGGCCCCTTACACCAAACAGTTATCCAAGTAGCGAAAGGAAAAGTTCTTGAAGGAAAGTAAAAGTGCTACTTCAGTGAACACACAAATGATAAGAAAGTGAAACAGCCTTATTGCCGATCTGGAGAAAGTTTTAGTGGTCTGGATAGAAGATCAAAACCAGCCACAACATTCCCTAATCCAGAGCAAGGCTCAAAATCTCTTCAATTTTATGAAGGATTAGAGAAATGAGAAAACTTTAAAAGAAAGGTATGTAGCTAGCAAAGATCGTTTCATCAGGTTAAAGGAAAGAAGCCATCTAAATAACATAAAAGTACAAGATGAAGCATCAAATGTTGATGGGGAAGTTGCAGTATGTTATCCAGAAATCTAGCTAAGATCATTGGTGAAGGTGGCTACACATAAACCACAGATTTTTGATGTAGATAAGACAACCTTCACTTTTACCCCCTTAGTACGCTAAAATAAAAAAAATAATAAAATAAAATAAAACAAATTTTTAAAAAAGGGAAAAAAAAAGACAACCTTCTGTTGGAAGAAGATGCCATCTGGAACTTTCATAGCTAGAGAGGAAAAGTCAATGCCTGATTTCAAAGCTTCAAAGGACAGGCTGACTCTCTTGTTAGGGCTTCAGTTGAAGACAATGCTCATTGACAATTTCGAAAATCTGAGGATCTTTGAGAGTTATTCTAAGTCTACTCTGCCAGTGCTCTATAAATGGAACAACAAAACCTGGATGACAGCACATCTGTTTACATTGTCAATGTACTCAGTCACCCAAGAGCTCTGATGGAGATGTACAAGAAGTTTAATGTTGTTTTCATGCCTGCTAATACAACATCCATTCCGTAGCCCATGGATCAAAAACTAATTTCAACTTTTAAGTCTTATTATTTAAGAAATACATTATATAAGACTATAGATGTCATAGTTATTCCTCTGTTGAATCTTGGCAAAGTAAATTGAAAACCTTCTGAAAGGATTAGCCATTCTAGATGCCATTGAGAATATTTGTGATTCATGGGTGGAGGTCAAAATATCAACATTAACAGGAGCTTGGAAGAAGTTGATTCCAACTCTTTTGGATGATTTTGAGGGGTTCAAGAGTTCAGTGGAGGAAGTAAGTACAGATGAGGTAGGAATAGCAAGGGAACTAGAATTAGAAGTGGACCCTGAAGATGTGACTGAATTGCTGCAATCTCATGATCAAACTTTAATAGAGGAGGAGTTGCTTCTTATGGATGAGCAAAGAAAGTGATTTCTTAAGACGGAGGCAACAAAAGGGTTTGAGAGAACTGACTTCAATTTTGAAAGAAGTTCTACTGTGGGTAAAATGCTATTAAATGGCATCACATGCTACAGAGAAATCTTTCTTGAAAGGAGAAATCAATAGATGTGGCAAACTTCATTTTCATTTTTTTTTTAAAAATTGCCACAGTCACCCCAACCTTCAACAACCACCACCCTGATCAGTCAGTAGCCAACAACACTGAGAAAGGCCCCTCCACGGCAAAAAGATTATGAGTCACTGAAAGCTCAGAATGTCATTTGCATTTTTAGCAATAAAATATTTATTTATTTATTAGAAATGGGGTCTCATTATTACTATTGTACATTTAAAAGACTACAATATAGTCTAAGCATAACTTTCATGTGCACTGTGAAACGAAAAAATTTGTGTCATTCACTTTATTGTAATACTTGCTTCATTGTGGTTGTCTGGAGCTGAACCCATAATATCCCTGAGGTATGCTCGTAATTCCAACAAAGCTGAAAATATTTACCTTTGACCCTTTATCTTTTCAGACTCCTGTACTAAGGTATTGATACTAAATTTTAAGAAGAATGGAGACCCTATTACATGCAAGAATGTATAAATGTTATGATCACATTGCATTTCAAATACATAGGCAAGGAAGAATACATTATTAATGGATACTTATTTGACCTCAATGTTCCAATAAAATTTATTGATAAAAGAGAACACCATAAGGAAAATATTGATAAATCTACTTTCTAATTAATTATGTCCACAATTCAACCTTTGCATATGGGTATAAGATTTTTTAATATAATTGGTGTGTCTCTTTACTTTTTAAACTTCCATACAATTCTGTACTGAAAATTATAGCCTAATTTTAGGCAATAGCATGGCTCTAAAATTGTGCAGTATCAGAGAAGCTATATTCCAAATTTATAGGATAGTCTTAGGCTAAAGTGAAGAGAATTTATGTGCATTTAGCCAGAGAATTATATTAAATAGTTTCACAAAGATTATTTTAGAAATAACCACTTGAGAGCAGAGTAGACATTGACCAATGTACTCAATCTTAAAAACAAGTCCACCCAGAGAGACAAGGAAACTGGTGAGGATTATCTTGCTGACTTCAGGAAAGTAAAAAATTTTATGCTTATTTGTCACTAACACTATGTACAACAGGGAGTACACGGTTTGGCTTAGCAAAAAGAAGATATTAATATTATAACAGTACTGATGCAAAAGTAGCATCTAAGAAACGGAGAAAACTATTACTATAAAAATTGTTTTATCTGCAATTTTCTTCAACACACTTTTAATCGAAGTATTTTTCACCTTCTATGTACAGAGATTAGAGATAAACATAATTCCTTAGCACCCTAGAGAACTAAGACCAGCACTAGACAGTTAATCTAGAAAGTGCTTGAATTTGCTCCCCTAAAACCTGGAAGCAATCACCACTGAAATATCTGACTATATTAACATACTGCCACAAACCTCTAGGAGCATTATTGGCTTAGAAATAGGCATAAACTAACATGTTTAGTATTATCTTTTTTTAAATTTCTGAATGAATTGCTGATTTAATCATGACAAAGCTTTTTTAGAGCAAGACTCAAATCACCTATATACAGCAATATATTCCACAACCCCAATTCCTAAGGACACCGTACTAACTTTGTCTTTTAACGCACTGTAAGATTGTCAATTAGTGTCAAATTAAATCCAAGACGGATACATTAATTCTCACTAGGTTAAAACATTTCATTAGATGTTCTGTTGAACATGTTCTCTCTGAAGATTTTTTTGGTAATTATTAAAGAATATTTGGGCCTCTGAAGTTTAATCTTTTCCTCACATGTCTATACTGCTTTCCAATCATCTAAGTGTGATAGAGTTTTAACTAGAAATCACAGGTGGTAAGACTGGCAGAGAGGCTGGATGAAGCAAACCCGATGTATCAGATACATCTGTAGCATCAGAAAGGAGAAACCTTAACCAAGCAGTGTCTGACAGTGTTTGCATAAAAATGTTATTTTGATGGTGGAATATTATTCAGACCTATTTTTGAAAACCTCAATTAATTGGCAATTCAGCTACACAAGATGTCTAATAATCACATAGTTATAAAGGGGTAAAAATTTTCAAATTTCCACTAGACTCTGAAAGTATAAATGTAATATGTTTTCATAAAGTTTATTTTTGTTTGGTTTTGCATTTGTCGTATAGCTTTGGAAACAACAACAGGGAACTCTGTGTTCAGCTCCGTGTGGATCCTGTGCTTCTCTCTGCCTGACCTCTACCTTCATCAGACTTCATCTGACGTGGAGAGTAACCGCAAATCTGGCTGAGGAGGGAGACTCAAAGAACGTAAGAAAATAACAATAACAACAACAAAAATGCCAATGCTGTAGACGCAGAACCCAGATAATATCATAATTGTCTATTGAATAGAGAAGGAAAACTGTTTAAAGTTCACCTACCCATAAATGTAGAAATTACAAACTTCAAAGAGATTTTTAAAAACTCTACTTATTCATGATTTAGCAAGGGCAGCAGTGAATTTGAGAAAAATTAGAAAGTGAGATATCAGAGAAAGGGGCATCAAGGCCCATCTTAATTTGTAGCTCTGAAACGAAAGGTTGTAGACTATCATATACACATTATTGGCATTGCTCATTAAATTTGGTGTAATGAGAGGATTACAGTAATACCCAGAACAGTAATAAGAGAGTGAATTTAATAGGATGAACTCCAAATGAGTTGGACAAAACTCAAGAGGAATGATTTTGTGATGCTGTGAAAGGCTGACATTACAGGATCTTCCCTCCTGGCCTATGGGAACCAGGAATGAGTTGAATCCATTTGGAGCAAAGAACTATGCATCCATTTTTTTTCAAACAATATCAGGTTGCATAAGCAGAAACTATAACTAAATACCATGGAGGGAGGCAAATATCCTGCAACATATACATTTTTTCAACTATACTATAATAGCACTGAAGATAACAGATCAATAGAAACTGCGAGCTGAACAATACCTTAGTGATGTTTTTAATTATCACACTCTGGGTTGCGGAGAAGGAAGCTGAGGAGCAAAGTTGCTTGTGAACATTTTGAACCAAATATATATATTATATATATATATATACACATAAAGCACACATGTGCATGCACACACATATATACACTTGCTCCTGAAGTGACTCATCTCTCACCTTCCTTTACTTTGATAATTAAGCCCCATGCATAAGGTTTTTCATAAGCAGCTTTGTTTTCAGAAAAACAGCAGGCTGAGCTTGTTAGCCATGTGAAATACAGCAAAGAGTTAAATATCCATGCAAAAAATGCATTTAAATTATCTGAAAGGACACACACAAAGCCAATAAGAGGAATAAACTCAAAGGAGGAGGTGAAAGCAGAAGAATTAGGGTGATAGGCAAAAGCAATTTTAGTCTCACTTATATATGTTTTTGTTTTGGATAAGTAGAATGCCTTCATGTACTAGCTGTGCAAATAAAAATTTAATTTTAAAAAATAGTGTTTTAGTAGCTATAAGTTAATGTTAGCATACTTACATGGCCTTTTTTTCTTTCTCAGGTTTATATTTTTAAAATGCTAAGACAAAGAATACAATATTATCATCTCCTCAACTCTAGTTGTATCATTTCAAGAACTAACTAGATAACTTTTTGTGACTAAGCATAGGAAAGGTCAGGTCTTTTCCCATCAATTTTTTACCATAATCCTTTATGTACTTTTTTTCTATCTAATTGATAGATTACTGCATCACAAACAACACAAGAGATATATTTTCTTTCTATGCTACCTATTACAAAACCAGGCACCATATAATGGAACAATTACTATCAACCAAAATTGTGTCTGAAAATTTTATGAACTACAAGGAAACTAAAATGTTTATAAGAAAGTAATAGAATTCCAGACATACAAATATTTCATAAAAATATGCTAGAAACAGATAATACTAAAATATGAATCCAGTGCTCCATCTGATTTAAACAGGTCTATGAGAAATCGATGGGAACCAGTATTACCTATTGTGGTCAGCTTCTGATGCTGTCACATTTAGCAAAGGTGGGGCTGATATTCACTTTTAAATTTTGATAATTTTGATATTTTGAACACATTTTAAATAACTTTTAAATGTGAAAAAGAACAGAAAATTCTACTAATATAATTCTCTAACTTGGTTTCCATTGCCATTATCTCTGGACATCACATCCTAATTTAATGGGCATAGGAATGTAATGGAAGTAGAGTTTTAGACCTGGAAAAAAACCTTTGAAATCTTCTAATTCAGCTTCTTCAGAGGAGAAATCAAGAACCAAAAGGTGGAGTTATTGACTTGAAGTCACTCAGCAAGCTAGTAATAATGTCAGCTGGGACAAATGTGCCTATCGACACATATAGTATAAATGTGTTTTCTTATGCAATCAAATTAGCAGGGTAAAATTGGTATGACAAAGATAGCCATCACAAGAGTTTGTTAAATATTTTAAGACACGCCTAAGCAAAACTTACCTCTAATACAGAATTTTTTTATATTTCATTTTTCTGTTTAACAAATCTTACTTTCTCTTAGTAATATCCAGCATCACCCTCTGCTTTCTAATTACGGTTAAATACCTACCATTGTTCCTTACAGATAGAGCAGTATCAGAACAGGTGGACTCTTGCCAATTCCCCAATCACTCATTTTGAAAACTTTTTATTTTTTGCTCTCCTCCTGTGACTAAATCAAACCTATGAAGTCCTACTGGGTAATTCCCTTTCATTTTGTGTTGAAAAGTGCTCTTCCTCCTGCAACCTAATGTACAACTGAAAATTTCAACTGCTAATAAACAGCATGGATTCCTAAGTTTGAAAGCAGACCATCTGTGCACCACACACCTGGGTGTAAAGAATGAAGCCTCCCATTACTGATTCAAAACATGAATATGAATTGGGGAACTCTGGAAAAGTATCAGACAATACACTAGAAGGTACTAATAAACTAAGAGCCTCACACAATGCCTGATGTTGCTTTAACTTCCCTTCAGTGTTTTTTTTCTCATTCCTTTATATGCAGGGTTACCAGATTTAGCAAATAAAAGTACAAGATGTCCAGTTAAATTCGAATTTCAGATAAACAACAAAGAATTTTCTAATATAATTGTGTCCCAAATATTGCATGGGACATACTTATACTAAAAAAGTTCTTTGTTGTTTATCTGAAATTCAAATTTAGCTTGGCATTCTATATTTTATCTGGCAACCCTAGTTATATGCAGACACTACCTCTGAGCTATCTCTGAAGCTAATCTAGTCTTTCCTATGGGTTAATATGTAATTTTCACATATTTGAAGGAGAGAGATATTCAATGAGTAACCATTTTATAAACTTTTCCTCAAGACCTAACATAGAAACTTGCCAGACTTGGTGTATTGGGAAGTCCACTGGTAGGCAAACATTTCCTTAAAGGGCCAGATAGCAAATATTTTAGGCTTTGCAGGTCATACCATCTCTGTTGCAACTATTCAAGTCTTCCTTTGTAATATGAAAGCAGCCACAGACAATACATACATAAGTGGGTGTGGCTGTGTTCCAATAAAACTTTATTTACAAAAACAGGTGTTAGGCTGGATTTGGCCCACAAATGGCAGTTTTCCAACTAATGTCACAATTGAACTGGCACTTAGGTGATATTACAGTGATATTAAATTTAACTTCTTGGAAAATCAGTCCAACCTATTAGATATAACTGGATTTCCAAAAATCATAAAAATATCAAAACTGTTAAGGCAATGAAATCAAGCTTTTGCATGAATACTCTGCTTTATCCCTCTGCTATTGAAGAGAGATGAGAATGAACATAAGATCATTTGTGTTGGAAACATTAATTAGAACTAATTAAATTTAGTACATTATACTATTACATCATTCATAATACAGAGAGACACTATATTCCTTTAGCAAAATGATAACTTTTAAAAAAAAATTAATGGAAATATTTAAAACTAAAATTCAAAGTTGGAAAATTTAAACAAGAAAAATAACACTGAAGAAGACATCTTGTTACACAAGGGCAGCTGAAAGGCAGACACATAACAGGATATGGCTGGTAGGATAAACAGAGAGAGACAAGTCTTAAGTAGTTTCCGTGACACATTGCTGAGCTGTGGTAACCAGAGAAGCACAGAGGCTGATTCGAAATGAATACAGGAAAAGTGAATATGGCATGCAGGAAGAGTGACAAAAAGAGCCAAGGGCCAGGAAAGAATGAAATGAAATGATGTCTTAGAGAGATACCTTCCCTGGCAAGACTCATGGAAAATAGAGCCCCAGAGAATGGTTTTGTTTATGCTCTCTTGCCAGCAACCACTTGTTTACAATACGAGGGTTAAGTCAAAGATGACGGGTGTACCTGACGATGACAGGAAAGCATTTTTACAAGAAGCGTGTTTTGCTGTCCTCGGGCTTTCATCTGGTAGGAAGAATTCAGGCATACATTTAAAATCAATCATGCATGTGACAGTCAAGGGTGCATTTCAGATAATCCATTGGGACAAATGTTTCACTTGCTAAATTTGAGACGCAGATAAAGAGATGCAAAAGCAAATCGAGTGGGAAAATTTTCACTTTATTAAATAAGGTTCTTTCTCCCTTTTCTTCAGTATCAGAGCCGGAATAAACCTGACACAACAGTAACTGTGGAAATGACTGAAATGAAGTAAAGAGGTTATTGTCACTGAGTAGGTATCCCCATGGCAATGGGAATAGACTTTGTACACTCAGAGGGGAAAGAATGAATGAATAGTGAATAGACACAATATGCATTCTGAGAGCTCAGAGTCATTCTCATGGTTGTGAGAATGTGCCAGAAGAGATACACAGGAGTCACCATGTCAGAAATGACCAACATTCTAGCTTTGCTAGAATTAACTAATTTGTGAGGTAAAATTCTCTCCAAGTTATAATGCAAATTTATAGAAAACAGCCCAAGATAGCTTTAACTACTGCTTTGTTATCACAAAAATGGAAACTGAATTACTCTTAACAGGAGAATTTATACACTGATCAAAATAACTTTAAAAAATCCCCAGCCCCTGTGGAAATTATTTTTTTTTTGCATATGTCACACCAAAACATATAAGAAAGAGTTCTTTGTGATGAAGTCACTAGGTATCATCAAAGGAAAAATTTATCTTGCTGGAGGCATAATAACTAACCCTTAGAGAGCACTCCTTAAGTGTCAGGCTTGGTGGCAAGTGCTTTGATGTAAGTTTAACAACAACCCTGGGAAGAAGTTATTATTAGTATCTCTATTTTCATATATAGAAAAAATTAGTCCTAGAAAGGCTAAGTTTCTTGCTAAAGAACACAACTGAGAAGTGGCAGTGCAGGATTCTACTGCAGGCTGCCTCACCTAAAAGCCTGAGTCTTGATCTCGACTCTACACTAAAACATTTTCTGCATGCCCAGACTGAAATATCTGGTCACTCACTCCCCACAGCAACAGCCAATGTGACCCTCATTATTTGGCATTCTCACCTGTGTTTTGTGGGCGAGGTTTCCTGCCGCAGGTCAAAAACACTGCTCATCTCTTCACACACGATACTGGTTCCTGGCTAGAAAGGTGATCAGATTGTGTCATCTGTCGCCACACTGATTTCCACAGTTCATTCTGTCAATCTTACAGGCTAAGCAGATGTGCCTTTTCTCCCTCTCTCCAGCCTATGGGCAGCCCTCGAGAAGCCCATTCTTTGATTGTAGATATTCATAGAAGGCATTCAAGTTTCCTGATTTAATTAATCATGGTGCAATAATCACTTAGGGCAGTTTTATTCAAAGTTTGGTCCCCAAAATGGCAGAGCAGCAACACTCCAGAGCTTGATAGAAAGGAAAATTTTAAGGCCCCACCTCAGACTTACAATATCAGTGTCTTTTCAATAGAAGCCCACAAATCTGCACTTTACCCAAATCCCAAGGTGAGTTGCAAACACATGAAAATTTGACAAACACCAACTTAAGGGACTTCCTATGGCCATCACTTTTCCTCATATTTACAAGATTCCTGGCTCTGTATCCTGGGATTCAGGAATCACAATTCTCCAGGGCTGGCATTCCTAGTCTCAGCTGGCTAGAGATTCCCTGGCTAGAGTTAGTAGACATTGGTTGTAGCCACACTTGAAAATGTCTCCTTGTCTTAGAATGGTAAATTGTATGTTTTTCTTGGAGCCCTAGTTCTCCTCAGATTCCCAAAGAAATCAATGACACAACAAGCTTCATCCTAGGATCAGCCCTATCATAGCTCCTGGGCTTTGGTATGCTTCACTGCATAAAGGAGTTCAAAGCTGAGGCCCAAAAACTACATAGAATTCAGTTTAATGTAAGGTGATGGAAATCATGGCGGCTGAAAGTGAAAGTTAAGTGACAAATTTGTGGTAGAGAAACACCATTCCTGTCTTCCAATCCTTCAGTTTATTCCTGGCTGCCTCAGCAATCACCTTTTCCTGAATGTTTATTTAATATGCAAGAGATTAATTTTGATTAAGTGCCTAGTGCCAGAGTCCTATCCTGCCAAAGAAGAGGTTTATAGTCTACTTGAAGGGATGCCATGAGTGCATAAATTATACAAAGGTAATAAAAACAAAACAAGAAGTTGCAAACAAAATCACCAATTATTTATATTACAAGCTGGGTGGAAGCTCTATCTAAACAGAACCTGATCATTTCATTTATGAACAAGCCCCAGCAACCCAATCCTTGATAAAAAAGAAAACAAATTAAACTTGAGTTTCAATCATCCAGCACCAGGGGGCCTCAGTGAAGATTGCAAGCAGCTCAAATGGTTGAAATCTCCGTTTTTCAAAAGTGCTTAGTGTAGATTTCCTTTAACTTTAAAATTAATTTTCTTCCTACTTTTTCATCTTGTACTAAAGATTTACCCCCACCTGTCTCCACATCTCACTTCCTCCTTGTCTATCTCTGTATCAGTCACCCTATCCTTGAAGTTTTTGCATCTCTCTCCTTGTGATCACACAACTTATTTTAGATCTGGCCAGAGTTTCTTTAGAAAATTTCAATCTGGACTCCTAACACCCCGAATTTAAATTCATTCCTGCATCCGGACAAAGCAGGAAGCAGAGACTGGTAGACACAGATATATCATGAAGGCAGATGTCAAACAACAGTGGGTTAAGGAAAGACAGATGTCAATAAAATAGAATAGAAATTGAATCAATAAATACATACGCAGAAAGGTAGCTGACTTGGGAGAGTAAAGATAAAAAGGATCATAAGACTGCAAAATCTAAACAAAAGGCTTCAACTAACTGTGGCCTGGGTATCTGAAATGTAGCACTTACACTTTACAGTTACCTTAATCATTTATAAGTAAATGGCACAATTATTCTTCAGCTATGAATGTGCATGTCTATACTTTCAGGTAGAATGATCAAAATCATTGTTATATCAAAATGTGAGTTAAATATGTTTTCACTTTCTCATATTCTATTAACGTCAGCAAAATTATTACACAGACTACACATAACTTCAAAAAGCCAAAGCAAGGAAACTTTGGCAAGTTGTTAGTATAGGAAAAACTGTCCTTAATATAGTTTTCAAAAGCATCTCTGAATCTAATGGTTGATCCAAATAGAAGCAGATTGTCAAGTATGCAGCCAATTAATCTTCTAAGAGGAACCAGTCAGTAAATCTCCATTTTGGCCCCCATGGGCATCTACTATCATTTTAGCACCAGGTAAATATTTCTGATGTCCACTTCATATTTGCAAAATGAGTTATATAAGTAAACATGTTAAATATATTGTTTAGGGATACTTACATACGTGCTAAGAGTCTTTTTTAAAGGAAGGAGATGCTAAACATAAAATTCAGAATAAAAGTTACCTCCCAGAAGGAAGGCAGTAGATTGCTGTAAGGAAAAGCACAATTGTATTGGTGATACTCTAGTTCTTAAATTAGCTAATGGATTTGTATTTTATTTTTAGCCATCATAACTTATATCATGCATGATTTTCTATGCATAAAATGTTACATAGTAAAAATTTAAAGAAATCATCTCCAACTTTTATTATTCTACCAAATCTATAGAATGCCAATTCAGAAAAATCTCCAGAGTTATGAAAATTCATGTTTGAACACTAATTATATGGGATTAAAGAAGGCTTATGCCTTAAAATATTTTCTAATTGATTTGAAAGTAAAGAAGACATCACTTTGCCAAAGAAATCAAGAGAAGTACACCTGACCCTTCTGTTTCTTGGCTGTTCATGAATGTAACAATGACAATTTTATCTTTTTCCAAAAATAATTTATAACCAATTTTCCCATAGAAATTATAAGTTTTACAAATAGGCTGAGATGTATTTAAAAATGAAATGTTTTTTCTTAAATACTAGGGTACTATGAATTTTAGTTGGGATATTGTCTATAAATGCTACCAGGAGACTGAAGAAGAGAATAAAATACAGGATCTACTATACATTTTTAAAATCTTTTGATTTTTGAAAGCTAGGTTTAAGTCCAGAAGACTTTTTCCTACATTTTATTCTAGAATTTTTATAACTTGATGCCTTATATTTGTCTTTAATTCATCTTGAATTATTTTTTGTATATAGCAAGAGATAGAGTTCCTGTTTCATTTTCTGCATATGTCATCCAATTTTTTAGCACCATTTATTGAATAGGGTGTCCTTTCCCCAGTATATCTTTTTGTCTGCTTTGATGAAGATCAGTTGGTCATAGCTATACAGTTTTATATCTGTGTTCTCTATTCTATTCCATTGGTCTATATCTCTACTTTTATAACAGTATTTTGCTGTTTTGGTTACTATAGCTTTATATTCTAATTTGAAGTCAGGTAATATGACGCCTCCAGATTTGTTCATTTTGCATAAGACTGGCCATTCAAGCTCTCTTTTGGTTCCAAATGAAGCTTAGGATTATTTTTCTAGACCTATGAAATAAGACATTGGTATTTTAATGGGAATTGTGTTGAATCCATAAACTGCTTTAATCAGAATGGACATTTTTAACAATGTTGATTCTACCAATCCATGAGCATGGGATGTTTTCCCATTTGTTTGTGTAGGAAAAACTCTTCTAGACATAG
The DNA here is from genome assembly GCF_040939455.1 of Microcebus murinus. Classification (NCBI taxonomy): domain Eukaryota; kingdom Metazoa; phylum Chordata; class Mammalia; order Primates; family Cheirogaleidae; genus Microcebus; species Microcebus murinus. The sequence goes on along the minus strand of NC_134108.1, from coordinate 79,393,980 downwards.
GCCTAGGCAAAATATTTATGACCAAGACCCCAAAGGCAAATACAGCAGCAACAAAAATAAATAAATGGAACTTAATTAAAATTTTAAGCTTCTGCACAGCAAAGGAAATAATCAACAAACAAGCAACCTACAGAATGGGAGAAAATATTTACAAATTGTACATCTGGCAAAGGACTAATATCCACAATCTACAAAGAACTCAAACAAATCAGCAAGAAAAAAGCAATCCCATCAAAAAGTGGGTAAAGACATGAACAGAATTTTTTCAAAAGAAGATAGGCAAATGGTCAAGAAATATATGAAAAAAATGTTCAATATCATTAATCATTGGGGAAATGCAAATTAAAACCACAATGAAATTCTACCTTACCCTTGTCAGCATGGCCATTATTAAAAAATCCCAAAACAGTAGATGCTGGCATGGATGAAGAGAAAAAGGAAAACTTATACACTGTTGATAAGACTGCAAACTTATACAACCTCTATGGAAAACATTAGGGAGAGTTCCTCAAAGAGCTGAAAGGAGACCTACCATTTGATGCAGCAGTCCCACTACTGGTTATATACCCAAAGGAAAAGAAATCATTTTATCAAAATGACAAATGCACTCGGATGTTTATTATAGCACAATTCACAATTACAAAGATATGGAATCAACCTAAGTGTCCATCAGTTTATGAGTGGATAAAGTAGATGTGTGTGTGTGTATGTGTGTGTGTGTGTGTGACAAACACATAAACACTCCATGGAGTACCACTAAGCCATAAAAAAGAATGAAATAATGTCTTTTGTAGCAACTTGGATGGAACTGGAGATCATTATCCTAAGTGAAGTATCTCAGGAATGGAAAAACAAATACCACATGTTCTTACTGTAACAGAGGGAATGGCCTAGGGGGAAAAAAGGCAAAAAAATTTTATGTCTTTTTAGAACTTTCCCTATTCTTTTGGGAACTGCATCCTGGCTTGCATCCCTGAGACAGGTTAAATCTTTTGTTAAAACTCCCATGCGGCACCAGCCCCCCAGGTGGACAGCTGGTGTAGTTCACAGGACTTGTCTTTGGCAGAGATGGGGATTAGAATATTTAACCACAGTAATTGCCTGAACCCAAGAACCCTCCCTTTAAAAGCTCTGGATTTCTGCCTGTGTTGGGGAAATTTGGGATTTTGAGACAGGAAGGTCTACCATATTTCCTTCTCTGTGGGCAAAGTAAACTCTTTTTCCTTTCTCCTCAAATTACTTTTCTTCACTTTTCTGATTCAGCCTTGTGGACAAGTGGCAGAGCTTTCAGTAACATTACTAATATGTGGGAGCTAAACAATATTTACACATGGGCACAAAGAGATGTAAAGGACATTGGAAACTAAGAGGGGGGAGGACTGCAGGGGGTTGAGGGTGAGGGATAAAAACTTACCTATTGGATACAATGAACACTGTCTTGGTGAAGGGTACAATGAAAGCCCTGACTTCGGCATTATACAGTGTATCCAAGTCACAAAAACATTAACATTTTGAAATTTTTAAAAGTTAGGTTTATGAAAACAATACAAAATAATAAAGACTTGAATTGGTGCTTCTTCAGCACATTTGAAATAATCTTAAGTATGGATATAAATAAGATAAATGGAGACTGGACAACAAAGAGGTAAATTTATAACTTGTTGAATGAACATGCCCTAAGAGGCAGCACTCACTGGCAGGTAATGGAATCCAGGGATCTTCTCAGATTCAGGTTATAAAGTAATCTTTATCAATGTAGCAGATTACAAGAGTATGGGGAAATTAGTTAATGAAATGTAGGAATATAAAGAATATTCCAAATGGACTTGACCAGCTACATTGGTGGACCGAACCCAACAAAAGATATGTAAAGTCCAACACTCAGGTTTATAAAATGTAGTAAGAAGGTATATGTGAAACAAAAAAGTTACCAAAAGGGGATTTGATCTCTTTCTACATTAATAGAAGTAGAGTGTTCAGAAGGAGTGAATTAATCATTCTCTACACTGAACTGGTCAGCTTTTACTCAGGAAATTTTGTGTTCATTTCTGAGTGCCATAGCTAAATATATACAACTATTATGTATGTATAATAAATAAAAAGAAAAAAAGAGATGTTGAAGAAAACAATCAGGAGAAAGGAAGATGAATTCTCAACTGTGTAGACAGTAACTTCAGGAAATGTCATGTGAGTGAAGAACTGGATTCAATTTGCTTATTGTTGTCTGCGAGGCTAAGGATATGACCAAAGAAAGGGAGAATTATCTGAAACTTTTTCTTCCATAGAGATAATTAAACTGAGGTAGAGTGCTATAAAGTAGACTCAAATATTTGATACAGGTTATATGAGATTAATTTTAAGATTACTTCCAAATCTAAATGTGTGTGTCTATGTGCATGTGTCTGTGTGTAATTTTTAATTTATACATTTTTAAATAAATACATTTTTTTTAAGATTTTTTAAAAAATATATTAGCTCAATAAAAGTTTGACTTAAACTAGAACATGAAGGGAGGGCAAAAATGAGAATCAGGAGAGTTTAGAGAAGCTGATGTTGAGAAAAAGATTAAAACAAAGAAAAATAAAATATGGTGACCTATTGAGACTTAATGTTCCCTTCAGCTTAACTAAACTTTAGACAGGCCTCTTTCTGACTCTGGGCTCTGACCTTTCTTTTCTTAGAACATTTACTTAAAAAAAAAAAAAAACTTTCAACTGTAAATTCTTTCTCTGCCCCTTTGAGATCCATATTTTCTCCCAGCCTTTTGCCAGTTTTATAATCCAAAATTGTCTTTCTCAAGGATATGCGAGCCATCCCTTTAAAAGGTAATTATCAAGGAAGATAGTGCCCTTATCTCTCAGTCTCAAAGGGAGGGAAGGAGCCCAATGTCTTTGGGCACCAATTAGCAAACGTAGATGGCATAATAACAGAGAAGAACATTTATGAATTCAGGAAAAAATTTCTCAAAGTGCTCAACACATCCCATAGATTCTAATGGCCTCCAACACTTTTCTACTAACTCAACGCAGTGCTTAAAAACTCTCCTGCCTTTTGTTTTAGCATAATTTAATTCAGATTGAGATCTCTCTCCTGTATTGCAAAAGGCTTGAATAAAATCTTCCTTGCCTATTTAACTTTCTCCAGGGCAAATATTGCTTTGACAATGGCAGGCAAGATAAGACCCAAGGGTAGAAAGCCAGGTAAGAAACCAAGGTCTATACAAGTGCCACCATCCAGCAAACATTTCTTAGTGCCTATTAGCAGTCTATAATTGCAAGGAATATAGTATTCATAGTCTACTAACACAATAAAGCTTTGCCACAAATGGCTTTAGTTGAAAATAAGCAGCGGCTTGAGAGATCTCATAAAGTTCTGCGAACAAATCATAAAGTTGTATGACTGATGTTAGAAACCAAAGGCCCAAGAAGCATGTGTAAAACTCCAGTAACAATAGGAGCAAGGCAAGAGGTTTTTGAGACAGCTAATACAGAAACAAGAGTCAATTACCAGGCATAAATACTAGCAGAGTGGTTGAGATAATGACATGGAATAAAAGTGGCAGAGCCTGATTCTCCTCTCCTCAGCCCTTGATTAGTATGTGATCTCCTTAGGAATCATACACACACAAACACACACACACACACACACACACACACACACACACACACACGTTCCAAAAGCTGGGGGGAAAAGGGAGGTCAGGTCAATTGTCTGCTTTAATGACATAAACAGTAACACCCAATAATAGATAGTGCCTTGCATACTTGTCTTACTTGATAGTGTCTTACATACTTTACATCATTTAATCCTTCCTAAAATCCAATGGAGAAGATGCCCACCTGTCTGATAAGGAAACTGAGTGTCAGAGAAGTTAACACAGTCAGCAGAAGGTGAAGTTGACATTTAAACCAAAGCTGATTCCAAAACCTTTATTTTTATCTGATTCATCTAGTGGTCCTCAATGCCAGTCAAACATTAAAATCACCTGGAATGCAATTTAACATAACAATGTTTGATTCCCATCTCCAGAGATTCAGATTTAATTGGTTTGGGGTGAGGCCCAGACATTAGTGTAAGAAAGTAAAAAATAAAACGAACCCTACTCAAGGTGACTGTGCTATGCAGCCAACGTTGTGAACTATTGCATTAGCTATTCTGTTGCTCCTCCTACCATTTCTGTGGTAGAAATAATAGCACAAATCAATACCAGCAGAGACAAAGCTGGCTTCTTACCAATTCCTCACCTCTAATTCACCTTAGAAAATAGCATTCTGGCTTCCACACTCACCATCCACCCAGACTGCAACATGCTGCTAAAGCTGCCAATTAACTTCTACCTGACAAATCCACAGTCCTTTTCGTACTAGATCTTCCTGCATCATTTGACACTATGATTAGAGCATCATTCTTGAAACTACATCTTTTCCCCATTTTGTGAAATACCATGATTGTGGAACTAGCCTGCACTTCCCTCTGAGTTTTCTTCCTGGGCTCATCCCTGTAACTTCTGTGTTTCCCAGGTGTTTCCCAGGGTTCCGTCCTCACCCTCTGCTTTTCTCATTCCACTCAAGCATTCCTACAGAGTTATATCACCCACCCCTACATTATTAACTACCTTCTAAGAAAAACAGACTCCACATTTCTATCTCCAGCCTAGCCTCTGCCCTGGGCCTCAGCTCCACATATCCAGCCTCCTATTCCATATATCTCCACCTGCTTTATTGCAGACCAAGGGTGCCTGGACCTTGGGGGATTGCAGCCCAGGAACCAAGGGTCTCCCATTTGATGCAGGACCTGTTGTTCTGTGCATCATGTAGGGGGCAGAGTGATCATTTACTCATTAGCTCCATGCCTTGCAAGCTTCCCTCTTATGCCTCAGAAGGCATTTGCCCTGCTGATGTCAGAGCAAAAGCTTACTAAGAATATTATTTGAATGGAATGTTAAGAAAATAGAAAGTAAGAGAAATGTATTCTGCAACATCCTTTGCCTGTTTCCAGGTTCTTTTATACAAAACTATTCTACTGGGACATAAGCCAAAGGAGAAATTGCTCATAGTCATGGTTGATTTGCTATTTCCTTATTCTGACTCTGTACTGCTATCTAGAACTAGTATACAATACTCAGTTTTGCTTTTCACTTCAAATATTTAAGAAAATAAAATAGTTTATTTCTAATTATTTAACTATATATAGCTGATGTGTTTTCCTGCCTTTTTTCTCATTTCTGAAATCACATTTGTTAAAATATGTTGTTTGATAAAGACAAATTGTTAGTTGTATGTTCCCGTTTCATGATAAATTAATGTTCATTAATTTTACTATATAAGGTAATAATACTCTGAAAGAAATCACTTTTTGATCATTAGTTATTTTTATAGTATTATTCTTAACAATTATGATACTAATGATAATAGTGATAATAACAGGTAAATTATTTTCTTTAGTGAAACTTTTTCATAGTTTATGTTGCCTATTATTAGAATGTTCCTCTTAAAATATCTATCTCTAATATATCAAAATACAAAAATGTTACAGCATTCTTTATTTTTACTAGAGTTATGAATGAGTAATAAAGTTATATAAATTAGGCACCTGGCTCAATAATTGAAGTCCACATTTATGGGTTACAAGCCTAGTTGCTGCTTGCTCAATATTAAGTGACAATTATATGGATGGGTGCACCATTTAATTTATAATAAAATACGAGTGCTTTGCAATTTATATTAAGACAAAAATCCAATTAGGAGCTTTGCAAATTTAGTCATTCCATTATTTAACATATTAACTTGATCATATTAAAATCATCTCCCCAGTGTTAAATTTTTAAATAAATTTCTGCTATAATTTCCTTTTGCTTATGAGCTAATATGCATACTATGCACGCTGGATACAATAATATTCAATGGATTCTCCCTTTTTGTTTCATGAGTTTAATATAAAACATCATTTTCACTGTGCTCAATGTAAGACTTGCTGAAACTTGCCTATGAACACAGAAATTTTCCAAGATACTTTAATTTTTCATTTCCCACTTGAAGCAAAGCTCTAAACTGAAAACTTTAGATAAGATGGTTTATGGTCTAATTTATGATATACAAATTTGAGTCAAGAGTTGAAATCTATTGCCCTTTTCAATACTAATCTTTTTATAGATAATTAATAGGGAGAAATACTTACGTAGCTTTGTGGATAATTTGTCCCTAGGAATGTTCATTATGGAATACAATTAGGTATGAAATAGGTGAGTTCATACCAAAATGGAAGCGTAACTAATCTGTAAAATAAAATGCCTTGTGATAAATTTGCCTGCATGCTGTGATCCAGTCATATTCGTGAGTAATAGTTTTAGGAAGAAACCAGAATTAGCTATCATACACAGAAGTCAGGCATTTGACTAGTGTCTACCAGGCCTACTATTACCCACAGATATTTGCATTGACTACCAGGGAGACTTCCAGACACTTTTTTCCTGTAGCCTGGAGGCCACAGAAATGCCAGTGGAGACAGAAATGCCCTGGGCTGCCATCACAGCTTCTCTCTTTGTTATCTAGCAGAAATAATCAGCTAAAATTAATAGTTGCCCATCTTCATTCCCAGTATCATATTTGCCTGTCAGTGTAATCTGAAATTATCAACAGTGGAGAAGCCTTAGTTTGATATAGAGTTCAAACATTAAAAACAGAAAAAAAAATTACTGATGGAATTTTAAGGATAAACACTAGGAGTATTGGCTTCCATGTGTATAGGTTAGGATTTTATAGTCAATGCAAGCAGCATGCCCTAAAAATGCTATCTTGCTTCTCAACCCCTTATTGTTGCAAATCTACATTTTCCTACCTAACCCACATCAATACACTCTAAGGTCAGGAATGACTGATACCTATCTAGAAGATCAACTGAAACTGCAGACCTCCCTGCTGCAACCAAATACTCAAATTGTTTCCAACAAAAAGCAGATACAACAAAGTCATTAAAAGATTAATTAATTTTAAAATTAACGAATTGTTTTCTTTTTTTTTAAATTATTAAGTACATAGTAGTTAGATTTTTAACTAACTAATGTACACTTTTAAGTATATCTAATTGAAGTTTCTTGAATGCATCCTTATTTGATTACAGCTAAATTAATGCACCCTCACAAGATGAAAAGTTTTCCTTCCCCTGTTCTAAGTTATGGCTTCCTCTCTACCGGTGCTGAGTATCTTTCTTGATTGTCTAATAACTGTATTAAAGGGTCCCTCTCAATCTAAGTGTATGATTTGTAAGTTCAAAGCTTTGCATGAGATTACTTCTTCAATTTCCCCCCACTTTCCTCTGATATTTTTTTTTCTGTGCAATGTATTCAGTGATCAAGGGCAAACTTTAATCCACACCTCATCTGTAAAAGTTTTGTAACACTTTCAAAAGAATGACTAGCTTTCTCTTTGGTTTTCCTATAAAGAGCGTAGTACTTACTTTATTATCTTTGTTTAGTTGCATATGTATCTCCTTCGGTAGCATGTAAGTTCCTTGAGGGTAGAGATCATGACTTGCTTGTCTCTATTGAACTTAATGTTAAAAAGAGCCTTAAAACACATGCTTTGAGAAAACAGATACTGAGAGTCTTTCTGGCCAGGGATGTCAGTTGCAATTTGGAGAGCCACTAGAGATGAAAAAGCATGGTCAGACATTCTGTTCAATTTTCTAAAGAAATGCCACAATCAAAAGTGACAGGGCATTTGAGAATCCTCCTAGAGCATCACATTTTGAAGCAGCAAATTTTGAATGCTGTTTTAGGGCCCATATTTGCTCCCAATATTTTGTTGTTCAAAGACTATGCACAGCAGATTACAAAATATCAATAAATGGTCATTTCATTCATTGCATTCTTTTTTTCTCTTAGAAAATAAGAGAAAGATATCTTTAGTCTTTAAAGATCATTAACCACTCAAGACTACAAAAATAAAGATAAAGTGGTTTTAGTTCCACTTCTAAAATTCTCAAGACACAAAAATAAGTTAATTCAAATTTCATCTCACATGTCTAAAATATACGAAAGACGACAACTGAAAAATTCATGCTAATAATAATCATGTGAGGTCAATGCCATGGTGATAGCAATTTGAGTATTAATTCACACTCAGTGGGTATGTAAAAATATAGTTATCTTTAATTATCTTTTGTAAAACTTGTTTTTTAAAAGTTATTGGTGATGTTGGCATGTACTCTAATAAAACTTCATTTTTATAAATGGAATATTTTGGGAAGAATATTAAGGAAAAAGGTCAAAATAAACCAAATAAAATAAGCATTTCAATATAGATATAGCCCATCTTTTCAGATCTAAAAGACTGCTCTACTCTCAAATACAGCTTCATATCAATATAAAACAATGCAATCTGACTACTAGAACAGGTTAATAGTTAAACAAATAGAAGTTAGGGAAGCCACTTATTTCTCCATCTTCTCTAATTACAACTTTTTATACTAAAAGTTAAACCTACTAAGCACATCCCAAAATAAAGTAAAAATTGGTTTTGAATTTTAAAAATGAACCCTAGCTACAAGTATGTAACAAAGATGGAACAAAATGTATTATCCATCATTCTAAAGACTAATAATTTCCAAGAGGAGAATTATTTCTGATAAACTTTAACAAAAATAAAATTTCTAAAGTTAATTTACTATAAATTTTACTATGTTTAAAAAGATCTAATTAAATCTCATGTTATGAACAGATAAAAATTCATTTTCATTTAAATTCTGTTATTTAGGGGGAGCTGCTCAAATACAAAGCTTGAAATGTAACAGCATTTTGTTTTTCAAAGAATTATAAAATATTCTATTTGTTGAAATATCTAGAGAAGAAATTGATACCTATGTGAGATAAAATATACTTACCTGCAATTCCTGGATATGTTATTTTTTTTCAAAATTTTTATGTATAATTACATATTTATCAATCTAGTTTTTCTTCTTGAAAACAAATACTGACTTTGAAAAACTTAAATAGACTATTAAATCTAAATATTCCTATGGCATTTAAAATTTCACCATGAAGAAATATTCAAAAAAGCTTATAAAATAAATGCCTTCTGACAGCATTTCAAAAGTATAACATTATAGAAAAAGTGATATTTGGCCGTTTAAAAACCCTTTAAGGGGAGCAAAGAACAAGGGTAACAAATAGAAACAGTACCAAATATAGTCAAAATTAATCATACTATATCAATAACCACTGTATTTTTTTAATTAATTTTTTTTAATTTTTTTCAATTTTATTTATTTATTTATTTTATTTCAGCATATTATGGGGGTACAAATGTTAAGGTTACTTATATTGCCCATGCCCTGCCCTCTAGTCAGAGCTTCAAGCGTGACCACTCCCCAAATATTGCACATCTCACTCATTGTGGTTGTATATACCCATTCTCTCCTACCCCCTCCCAACCTCCTGACACCTGATAAATGTTTTTCCTATATGTCCACTTAGGTGTTGATCCATTAATACCAATTTGCTGGTGAGTACATGTGGTGCTTGTTTTTCCATTCTTGAGATACTTCACTTAGTAGAATGGGTTCCAGCTCTATCCAGGAAAATACAAGAGGTGCTATATCGCCATTGTTTTTTAAAGCTGAATAGTACTCCATGGTATACATATACCACATTTTATTAATCCACTCATGAGTTGATGGGCACTTGGGTTGTTTCCACAACTTTGCAATTGTGAATTGTGCTGCTATAAACATTCAAATGCAGGTGTCTTTTTCATGAAGTGACTTTTGAACTTTTGGGTAGATGTCCAGTAGTGGAATTGCTAGATCAAATAGTAGATCTACTTGTATTGCTTTAAGCTATCTCCATATTGCTTTCCACAGAGATTTAACTAGTTTGCAGCAGTCCCACCAGCAGTGTAGAGTGTTCCTATCTCTCCGCATCCACACCAACATTTATTGTTTGGGGACTTTTTGATAAACACCATTCTCACTGGAGTTAATTGATATCTCACTGTGGTTTTGATTTGCATTTCCCTGATGATTAGAGATGTTGAGTATTTTTTCATATGTTTGAAAAAATAAACAAAATTGACACACCTTTGGCTAGACTAACAAAAAGCAGAAAAGAAAAATCTCTAATAAGCTCCATCAGGAACAATAAAGGAGAAATTACAATTGATGCCCTGGAGATACAAGATATAATTTATGAATACTACAAAAACCTCTATGCACACAAACTGGAAAATGTGGAGGAAATGGACAATTTCTTCGATAATCATTTTAAATGTCAATCATCTAAATACATCAACTGAAAGAGTGTATCAGAGCAAATAAAAAATTAAGACCCAACTACATGTTTTCTACAAGAAAAACACTTTAAATATAAAGACACATATAAGTTAAAAGTATGGAGAAAGATGAATCATGTTAACACTAATCAAAATAAGTAGGAATAACTATGTTAACTTCAGACACAGCAGACTTCAGATAATGGAAAGTTATCAGGAATATGGGCATTACATAATGATAAAATGAGTCAATATTTCAAAAAAGTAACAGCCTTTAATGTTTATGCACCTAACAGCAGAGCATCAAAATATATGAGGCAAAAATATGCAAGGAGAAATAAAAGAAAAATAGCTGGAAAATCCCGAATACTTGGAGATTGAAAAACACACTTCCAAATAACATATGGGTCAAAGGAGAAATCTCAAGATACATTTTTAAACATTTTGATGTAAATTAAAATAAAAATACAGCTTATAAAAACTTGTAGAATGCAATGAAAACAGTGTTTAGAAGGACATTGATAGTTTTGAATGCATATATTAGAAAAGAAAAAAGTGCTAAAATCAATCATCTAAAGATTTCATCTTAAGAAACTAGAAAAAGAAGAGGAAACTAAATCCAAAGTAAGCAGAAGAAAAGAGATAATAAAAATTATAGCAGAAATCAATGAAATTGAAAAGAAGAAATCAACAGAGAAAATTAACAAAACCTAAGCTGGTTCTTTAAAAAGATAATGTTGATAAGCTAGGCTAACTAAGAACAAAAGAAAGAATACATAAATTGCTGTCAAAATTGAAAGAGGAACATCACTACAGATCCCACTAAAAGGATAATAAAGGAATATTATGAACAGCTCTATGCCCACAAACATGATAATCTAAATGACATGGACCAGTTCCTTAAAACATACATTCTGCCAAAACTCATATAAGAAGAAATTGACAATCTGAATAGGTCTGTATCTAGTAAAGAAATTGAATCAATAATTAATAATCCACCAAAACCAAAAGCATCAGACCCAAATGGGTTCAGTAGTGAACTCTACCTAACATTTAAAAAAGACATTATACAAATTTTCTACAGTCTCTTCCAGAAAATAGAAGTGAAGTTTCATTCTATCAGGCTAGCATTATGCTAACACCAAAAACCCAGACAAAGATATTACAAGCAAAGAAAACTATACACCAATATTTCTCATGAACATAGATGCAAAAACCCTCAAGAAAATATTAGAAAATCAATCTACTAATGTATAAAGAGAATTATACACCATGATTGTGTGAAGTTTATTCCAAGTATGCAAGGCTGGCTCAACATTCAACAATCAATTAATGTGATCCATCACATCAACAGGCTAAATAAGAAAAAAAATCACATGATTTATAACAATAGATGCAGAAAAATTACTTAATAAAATCCAACACTGATTTATGACAAAAACTCTCATTAAAATAGTAATCAAGAGAACTTCCTGGCCAGGTGCGGTGGCTCACGCCTATAATCCTAGCACTCTGGGAGACCAAGGCAGGTGGATTGCTCAAGGTCAGGAGTTTGAAACCAGCCTGAGCAATAGCGAGACCCCGTCTCTACTATAAATAGAAAGAAATTAATTGGTCAACTAATATATATAGAAAAAAATTAGCTGGGCATGGTGGCACACGCCTATAGTCCCAGCTACTTGGGAGGCTGAGGCAGTAGGATTGCTTGAGCCCAGGAGTTTGAAGTTGCTGTGAGCTAGGCTGATGCCACAGCACTCACTAGCCTGGGCAACAAAGCAAGATTCTGTCTCAAAAAAAAAAAAAAAAAAAAAAAAAAGAGAACTTCCTCAACTTGATAAAGATCATTGACCAAAACCCTACAGCTAAGATCATACTTAGTGACAAGAAACTCAAAGCTTTCTCACTAAGATCAGGAACAAGGCAAGAATATTCCCTTTTACCACTGCTTTCAATATTGTACTAGAAGTCCTAGCTAAAGCAATAAGACAAGAAAATGGAAATAAAAAGTGTACAGATTAGGAAGAAAGAAATAAAGCTGATTTGTTCACAGAATACATGACTGTTAATATAGAAAATCATAAAGAGTCAACAACAACAAAAAATCTACTGGAGCTAGTAAATGATTATAGCAAGGTTGTAGGATACAAAGTTAATAAACAAAAAGTCAATCATTTCCTATATACAAGCAATGAATGAGAGGTATTTGAAATTAAAAGCATATTACCACTTACATTAGCACCCCCCAAAATGAAATACTCAGTTACAAATCTGGAAAATTATGTACAAGATCTTTATGAGAACAACTACAAAACTCTAATGAAAGATTTCAAGGAAGAATTAAGAAGATGAAAAGATATTCCAAGTTCATGGATAGGAAGACTCAATAGTATCAAGATGTCAGTTTTTCCCAACCTCATCTATAAATTTGAAACAATCTCAATCAAAATTCCAGGAAGTTATTTCATGGATAATGGTGAACTGATTCTAAAGTTTATACAAAGAAGCAAAGGACCAAGAACAGCCAACTCAGTACTGAAGAAGGTCAGAGGACTGGCATTATCTGCCTTCAAGACTTTCTGTAAAACTACAGTAAATAAGACCATATGAGATTGGTGAAAGAAAAGACAAACAGTTCAATGGAATCAAATGGCCCAGAAATAAAGCCACACAGATATGGTCAATTGATCTTTGACAAAAGAGCAAGGGCGATATGGTGCAGAACAGATAGTTTTTTCCATAAATGATGCTGAAACAACTGAACATCCACATGCGAAAGAAAAAAAAATGAATCTAGACAGAAACTTTATACCCTTTACAAGAATTAACTCAAAAATGATCATAGGCCTAAATGTAAAACATAAAATTATAAAACTGCTGGAAAATAACATAAGAGAAAATCTAGGTGGCCTTGGGAATAGCAATAAATTTTGAGATACAGTATCAAAGGCACTATCCATGAAAGAAATAATTGATAAACTGTACTTCATTAAAATTAAAAACTTCTACTCTGTGGAAAAGAATTTCATGAGAATCAGAAGACAAGCCACAGACTAAGAGAAAATGTTTGCAAAATATACATCTGATACATGATTATTATTCAAAATATACAAAGAACTCTTAAAACTTAACAATAAGAAAAATAACAACCCAATTTTAAAAATGGGCAAAAAAGATGAACAGATATCTCACCAAAATAGCTATACAAAGGGGCAAACAAGCATATAAAAAATGTACATCCTCATATGTCATTAGAGAATTGCACATTGAAACAATAGTAACTGGGAGATGGAGGTGAGAGGATTGCTTGAGGCCAGGAGTTCAAGATCAGCCTGACCCAGGCGAGACCTTGTCTCTACAAAAAATAGAAGAATTAGCCGGGCATAGTGATGTGTGCCTGTAGTCCCAGCCACTCGGAGGCTGAGGCAGGAGAATTGCTTGAGCCCAGGAATTTTAGGTTGCAATAAGCTATTATGACACTACTGCACTCTAGTGAGGGCAACAGAGCAGGACTCTGTGTAAAAAAAAAAAAAAAAAAAAAAAAGGCCGGGCGCTGTGGCTCACGCCTGTAATCCTAGCTCTTGGGAGGCCGAGGCGGGCGGATTGCTCAAGGTCAGGAGTTCAAAACCAGCCTGAGCAAGAGCGAGACCCCGTCTCTACTATAAATAGAAACAAATTAATTGGCCAACTGATATATATATATAAAAAATTAGCCGGGCATGGTGGCGCATGCCTGTAGTCCCAGCTACCCGGGAGGCTGAGGCAGAAGGATCACTCGAGCCCAGGAGTTTCAGGTTGCTGTGAGCTAGGCTGACGCCACGGCACTCACTCTAGCCTGGGCAACAAAGCGAGACTCTGTCTCAAAAAAAAAAAAAAAAAAAGAGTGAGATATCACTACACACTTATCATAATGACCAAAATCCAAAGCACTAATAACACCAAATTCTGGTGAAGATATGGAGTGGCAGGAGCTCTCATTCATTGCTGGTGGGAAAGCAAAATGGTGCAACTACTTTGGAAGACAGTTTGGCAGCTTCTTACAAAACTAAACATATTCTTACCATAGATGCAACAATCACACTTTTTTGTATTTACTCAAATGAACTCAAAACTTATGTCCACACAAAAGCCTGCACGTGCATATTTACAGCAACTTTAGTCATAACTGTCAAAACTTGGAAGCAACCAAGATGTTCTTCAGCAGTGAATGACAAATAAACTTTGCCACATCCAAACTATGAAATATTATTCTGTGCTAAAAAAAAATGAGTTATCAAGCCATGAAAAGACATAGATGAAACTTAAATGCATATTACTAAGTGAAAGAATCCAAACTAAAAAGGCTACATAATGTATGATTTCAACTATATGACATTCTGGAAAGGTCAAAATTATGGTGACAATAAAAGGATTAGTGACTGCCAGGGTTTAGGTGAGAGGGAGGGATGAATAGGGAAAGCACAGAGGATTTTTATGGCATTGAGACTATTGTGTGTAGTACTAAAATGGTGAGTACATGTCATTGTACATTTTGCCAAACCCATAGAATGTACATCAAGCATGAACGCTAATATATACTATTGACTTTGAGTGATAATGGTGTGTCAGTGTAGATTAATTGATTGTACCAAATGTGCCACTGTGATGTGGTATATCAATAGTGGGGAGACTGCATGTATGAGGACAGGAAGTATATGGGAATTCTCTGTGCTTGACACTTACTTTTCCATGAAAGTAAAACTTCTCTACAAAAAAAGTTATTGACCTTAAAAACATCTTTAAGTAATATCTGTTATCCTCTGTAGACTAGAACTTAAGAATTGGAGATATTCGACCAACTGCAGCAAAACTGAAAATAATGGCTTCAGTAAAAGTATACAAAGCTACTACTTATCATATAATATATGAACATTTTTAAATTCATGTTTCTTTTCTTCTAAATGTTTTTCAGATTTTGTTATTTATGGATAATGGACAACTGTAAAACTGCTTTCTAGATTTTCATATCTCAAACTAATTTGATGCCAAAACAATTTTTTTTAATTTCAGCATATAATGGGGGTACAAATGTTTAGGTTATGTGTGTTGCCTTTCCCCTCGCACCCCGGAGTCAGAGCTTCAAATGTGTCCATCCCCCAGATGGTGCACATCGCACTCATTATGTATGTGTATGCCCATCCTCCATCCCCCCTCTCATCTGCCCGAAGCCCGATAAATGTTATTCCTATATGTCCACTTAGATGTTGATCAGCTAATGCCAATTTGCTGGGAGTACATTTGGTGCTTATTTTTCCATTCTCAGGATACAAAACAATTTTAAAATTATGATGTATTGTCAGAACCCGAAAGGAACTCAGTAATCTATGAATGTTTGAACATTAAACATTAAAAAATCACTGTTGTGTACCACAGGTACAAAACCAGAGGATGCAACATGAGCAGATGGGCAACATCAATCTTCCAGCGCCCAGGTATTGGTGAACGCTGCCTCTGCTTTCGCACACTGATTAAATGGCACATGTCAAGCACTTTCTCTTTTTACTTCCTTAGGAATTTTCCTTTCTAAGAAAATTCTCAGGAATTTTTCTTAAAGTTGTATCTTCTTAAAGCTTTATTGTGGCATAGTAATAAAAACAAATCTATAAAATATTCTAAACTATTTCTTACATTTTTAAAAGATGCACTGAAAAGGAAAGGTATTGATAATATTCATGCATAGAATACCTATTACCATCTTGAGTAACACCAGCATTCTATAGAACAGGGTTTGGAAAATTATGTACTAGATGATTAAGCCCCTTCAGAATAAAAGAGAAATGTTCTATTGACAAACTCTAAGTGAACCAATAGTATCTTCTTTCATTCTGGATGGGAACAGTAAAGTTTGCTCAGCCATGGTGTCATTTCTTCTCTTCTCCTAACAAATACTGCTAGAAATAGTGCATAGTCCATAGTATATTCCTTCAAAAGTTAGCATGTTCTTTCTCTCTCTCTCTATCTATATATATATGCATGTGTGTGCTCATGTTATGATTGGCAGAAATTATCAAACCTGATCTTGAAGATAGAGAATCTTCAGGAAATGATAAATATTAAATTCACAATTCAGTACTTCATTTGTGTTATAGTTTGATAGATGGAGCTCTCAGATCTGATCAAACAATGACTTCTACCTCCCTTTATCCAATCATATTTTCTACTTAAAAAATGGGACAAAAACTCTTTTACATCTCTACCTTATAGCAGGTACCATGTTTATTTTCATCTATGTGGCATATAGAATTTGATTAAAATGTTCAAATAAGTGACAGTTTAAAAGCACAAGATTCCATAACTGTTAGTTTTAGAATGTGTGGAAGGCAGTCCCAGGAGTCCAAATGGAACAACAAAGAGCACTGTGACCACAGATCATTCATAGAGTAAGATTATTGCATGACTGCAAGTTTATCAAAAATGTCCAAGTTTTATATATCCATATCCTCGAATGCAGCGGTCCCCAACCTTTTTGGCGCCAGGGACCAATTTCATGTAAGACAATTTTTCCACAGAAGTGGGGGGGTGAGGTGTGGCAGCAGAGCTCTGCAGAGTGGTCCCTAACAGGTCACACAGCCCCAGGGGTTGGGGACCAAAGCTCTAATGAATTGATTTTCCTTAAACAAAGTTTCAGTTACTGAAAGATAAGAACTATAAATGTAAATTTTCCATAATGCAATAAGTACATTTCCATATACATTGCACCTTATGGTTTTGATACAAATGTGTGCTGTTGATGCAAACAAAAGTTTATGTAAAATTTACCTGTTGACCAAAAAAAATATGATGCAAATTTACACTGTGGATACAAAAGAAATCAATCTAATATAATAGAGACTATTTTTAAAAGCAGAATACTGACTTAGAAATTTGCTTGATTTTTATTTTTTTTCATTGCAGACATTAGACTAGTTCTGTCTTTTTTTTTTTTTTTTAGAGACGGGGGTCTCACTGCTGCCCAGACTGAAGTGCAGTGGCGTGGGCGTGATCATGGTCACTGTAACTTTGAACTCCTGGGCTCAAACAATCCTCGTGCTTGGGACTATAGGTCCCACAAACATGTCCACCTAATTTTTTTTTTTTTTTAGAGACAGGGTCTTACTATGTTGCCCAGGCTGGTCTCAACTCCTGGTGTCAAGCTCTCCTTCTACCTCGGCCTCCCAAAGAGCTGAGATTATAGGCATGAGCCACCACACTCAACCGAGTTCAGTTTTTTTTCTATGCTTTAGTCATATATTATTGGGTATCTAATGGTTTAATCATATATTACTGGGTACCTAAAGATATCATAACTTAACAATCCAATCCTGCAACTAATATCAGTTTGCTGAAGAAAATCACAAGGAAGAGAATAAGAGTATAACTATGATAAAAGTTCCTACTGCACCACTTCAGTGGAAATACAGGGAAGGAAGTAACAAAGTGAAAGCATGAACGACACACTTGGGACACAATCAAATACTTGCTTTGCCATCTTTTGTATGAGTCATCCCTTTCCTTAAAATAAAAATGTTACACTGTATTTTGTACTTCTAAAGTTAAAATAATTGAATGTTGTCAATCTAAGAATAAAAAAGGCAATAGCTGTGATAGCCCATATTTCAGAAGGTATCACAGTATCCTAATTCCTGGAAGAAGCTCAAAGTGGTGTTATCTATATGTTTATTTTGAATATTATAAGTTCTCCTGAGTGGAAAGTACAGGGTGTGGAACTTCCAATTTCTGTTGTGCAACTTATCTTGGGAAGGCTGTATTCAGTTAGTATATCTCATTTTTCACACAATTTTCTGACCTTGTAGAGCAATTAAGGAAGACCTCGTCTTGGCTGCTTTGCTAAATGTTCTTAGTGCCATCTGCTGCATGCTTCCGGCTACTGTAGGGGGAACTACTCTAGTTAATAGGCGTTTATGAAACTGGAAAGAGCTGACATCATATTTATCAATCTGTGGTCCATGTGTGGCGAGAAAACACACTAATAAAGCATTCTGACACAGGAAATACTTTGGAAACTATCTTAGAAATAATAATAATGATTAGGTTTGTGGTCCTCATACTAAAATTGTATCTTTAAGGTACTCTATTTTCTCTATTGAAAAGGTCTGTGTGTAACAATTTTATCTAAGTGATTTAGCATTAGCTACAGGTCTCCTAAACTGAAACTGTTATTACCTTTCAGCCTGCTCCTTAGATAAATTAAGAATCCGTTATATTTGGAAGCAGCAAAAATAATTTAATGGCACTAATGAAATATTGGGGGATATTAATATTGCTTTTTTAAATTAAAGGGCTTTTTATTTAAAAGAGCTAAACAATAAATAAGACTGATATATAAAGACATAAAAAAATAGATGAGCCCATTATTCTGAAGAGCATTTCCAAAGATATATGTTGAGAGGTAACTACTATTTAAGTGGAGAGAAAAGGCTGCTTGTGATTAGATTATTTTGAAGAATAAGGAAACTGGTATCCAAGTAAGCAACCCTATGACACCTTAACCAATAACACCACCCGAGACATGGTCAGTAACTCTCTGAAAATGGATACAGATCATACAACGATGTTCCTTTTATTACTTCCTTACTTAATTTTTCTTTTCCTGATAAAATATTCATTACTGTAAAACCTGGTGTGTGTTAGGATGGCTGCCAGTCACGATGAAGCTCTTGCGTCTATTCTAGTTGTAATCTCTCCCCTTGTTCTAATTCCGAGGGTTCTACATTTCCTTAAGATTCACATAAGTACGTGGCCTCAAGCGACTTCATTGTTCAATGGATGCTGTTCAGTTCTCACATTACCTGGAATGTATTCTTTGGATAGCTTGCAAGGGGCTTGGTAATTTCAACTAGATTTTCTCACTTGCTGTAATAAGCATGATGAAACATGCTATGTTGAGATAATTACACAGCTTAATCCTTAATAGTCTGGTTTATTGCTAAAATGTGTGGGTATAAAATGCTCAAAGAGAAAAAAAAAAGACAAAAAGAAAATGCTCAAAGAGGATTGCCTCAGTATCTATTTCTTAAACTGTCTACTAGCAATAGTTACTCTGTAACAATCCCTTGAGTTAGTTTTTCTTTATGTTCTCAAGGATCATACCTTTCTTTTACCCTGTCTAAAGACCATTCTTATCTGGCAGACAATTAAAATATTCAAGAATCTGATTCCCTGTAGTGTTTTAAGAGCATAGCTTTCTAAAAAGTACACAAGCCATTTCCTCAACATTAGAAATGAAGCAGACTATGTGGTAATGCAAAGGGTGTTTAATTATGTATAAAACAAATTATAGTTGCAAAATGATAAAGAAATTGGAAGCATCAGAGTAGAATACTGCAAGAATAAAGTGATCAAAAGTACTGTAAGCTAGTAACAAATATATTGCAAAAATATTTAGATTGGCAGAACTCTTGAAAGAAAGTATATCAGTCATTATTTATAAAAGCCAATTGATTAGAGCTGATGAAAATCTTTGGTATACAGGAAAAATTGCTTCTGAGAGAGGCTTTTCTTTAGGGTTTTATCAAGTATAAAATTTCTATTACCTATCAACAGAAAATTGAAAAGGAACTCCAAAGGCCCTCTTGGATTCATGCTTTGTTCAGCACCTAAAATACAAACTTCAATTCTGTCCCACAAGAGCACACACTCAGCTATGGCCTGAGAAAGTGCAGGAATGCGTGTTTAACCCTCAGGAGACAGGTGGATAACCTGTGAGCCTCTAGCAGAGTAGATTCTTGCCATGAGTGTAACCATCTGCCTATTTTTTCATATTTTTATTGCAGTTAATATTACTTTAGGATGGCATAATTGTTTTGATTTTCTTTGCAATTCATTTTTCTGATGGTAATATTCACTCGATTTTTGTTGAATAAGTTAGATCAGATTAATTTCTATAGAATAAGGGAGTAGTACAATGCAGGAAAATATCTATTTTGATATGTTATATATAATCCAATATAACCACTTAAAGTTTAGTATTAAAAAGGCACCTATGATCAGCCTTTCAAAATGACGAATTTATGTGCCTAAAAACATAAAGAATGCTTCCAGTGTGAACATGGCCATGAAAGTCAGCATTATTCCTCTACTGGAAAAAATAGAAAAGAAACAAGAAGAATGAAAACAAAAACCTGAAATCTACATTTTTAGTGAAACTAGGGGGCAAATACATTCCAGATTTAAAATACATTTAAGGCAGCCTAAAAAATAAAAATAAAAACATTTTACATTACAAACAGCAGTGTATGAGACTTCTAGTTCTTCCACAACTTTACCAACATTCTGTATGGTCAGTCTTTTTAATTTGAGTGATCCAAATATATGCGTAGTTCTAATTTCTTGTAATCTTAATTTATATTGACCTACTATTCAGTGATGTTGAACACCTTTTTATACCTTTATTTCTGATTTGAATATATTTGGTGAAGTGGCTATTAAAAGATTCTATTTTAAAATTGAGTTGTTTTTCTTAGTGTTGTGTATTGTGAGTTCAAATCTTGTCAGTCTGGTGGTGGGAAGTGGGGGTAGTATTGTTATCTCATTAAAATTTTAATTGACAATTTCCCTGGTTATAAATGAGATTGAACACTGTTTTATAGACTTTTTTCCTAGCATATTATGGGGCTACAAATGTTTAGGTTACATATAATTGCCTTTGCCCCACCCGAGTCAGAGCTTCAAGCATGTCCATCCCCCAGACGGTGCACACTGCACCCATTAGGTGTGATATACCCATCTCCTCCTCCCCTCCCACCTGCCTAACCCCCAGTGAATGTTACTGCTATTTGTGTGCGTAATTGTTGACCAGTTAATACCAATTTGATGGTGAGTACATGTGGTGCTTGTTTTTTCCATTCTTGTGATATTTCATTTAGTAGAAGAGGCTCCAGCTCTATCTAGGATAATAGAAGTGTTAGATCACCATTGTTTTTTGTGGCTGAGTAGAACTCCATGGATACATATACCACATTTTATTAATCCACTCATGTATTGATGGGTTGTTTCCACATCTTTGCAATTGTGAATTGTGCTACTATAAACATTCGAATGCAGATGTCTTTTTTATACAATGTCTTTTTTTCCTTTGGGTAGATGCTCAGTAATGGGATTGCTGGGTTGGATGGTAGTTCTACTCGTAGCTCTTTGAGGTATCTCTGTATTACTTTCCGCAGAGGTTGTATTAATTTGCAGTCCCACCAGCAGTGTATGAGTGTTCCTATCTCTCCTCATACATGCCAACATTTATTGTTTTGGGACTTTTTGTTAAAGGCCATTCTCACTGGAGTTAAGTGATATCTCATTGTGGTTTTGATTTGCATTTCCCTAATGATTAGAGATCCTGAGCACTTTTTCATATGTTTGTTGATCATTAGTCTATCTTCTTTTGAAAAATTTCTGTTCATGTCCTTTGCCTACTTTTTGATAGGGTTGTTTGATATTTTCTTGCTAATTTTCCTGAGTCTATATAGATTCTAGGTATCAGCCCTTTATCAGATGCGTAGCACATGAATATTTTCTCCCATTCTATAGGTTGTCTATTTGCTCTCATGATAGTTTCCTTGGCTGCGGAGAAGCTTTTTAATTTGATCAGTTCCCATTTATTGTTGTTGTTGCTGTGATTGCCTTTGGGGTCTTCTTCATAAATTCTTTCTCTAGGCCAATATCTGTAAAATTTTTTCCAACATTTTTTCTAGAATTCTGATAGTTACATGCCTTAGGTTTAAGTCTGTTATAGTCCGTGAGTTGATTTTTGTGAGAGGTGAAAGGTGTGGATCCTGTTTCAGTCTTCTACATGTGGCTATCCAGTTTTCCCAGCACCATTTATTGAATAAGGATTCTTTTCCCCAGTATAAGTTTTTGTCTGCTTTGTCAAAGATCAGAGGACTATATGAGAATGGTTTTATACCTGGGTCTCAGTTCTATTCCTTTGATCTGTCTCTATTCTTGTGCCATACCATGCTTTTTAGTTATTATAGCCTTGTAGTATAGTGCCAACTCTGATAAATTGATGCCTCCCAATTTATTCTTTTTGCCTAAGATTGCTTTTGCTATACAGGGTCTTCTCTGGTTCCATATGAAGCATAGAATTATTTTTTCTAGATCTGCAAAAAATGATGTTGGTATTTTAAATAAGTATTGCATTGAATCTGTAGATTACTTTGGGTAGTATAGACATTTTAACAATGTTGATTCTGCCAACCCATGAGCATGGTATGATTTTCCACCTGTTTACATCCTCTGCTATTTCCTTCCTCAGTGTTTTGCAGTTCTTCCTATAGAGGTCTTTTACCTTCTTAATTACATATATTCCTAGGTATTTTATTTTCTTTGTTGCTATTGTGAACCATATTGAGTATTTGATATGGTTCTCATTTTGACTGTTGTTGGCATATAGGAATGCTACCATTTTCTGTACATTGATTATTTTTTAAAGGCTTATTGGCCTTTTTGACTCCTTTTTGGATAAGTATCTATACAAGTGTTTCACCCATTTTTTTTCTATTAGATTTTTCACTCTTTTTATTGAATTGTAGGAATTCATCATATGTTATGGATATGAGTCCTTTCTCTGTTAGCAAATATTTTCTCCCACTCTGTGGCTTATCTTTTAATATTTTTTTTTTCTTCAGACAGAGTCTCACTTTGTCACCCAGGCTAGAGTGCAGTGGCTCATTGCAACCTGAAGCTCTTGGGCTCAAGTGATCCTCCTGTTTCAGCCTTCCAAGTAGCTGGGACTATAGGTGTGTGCCGCCAAGTCCTCCTAATTTTTCTATTGTTTGTAGAAATGGGGGTCTCACTCTTGCTTAGCCTGGTCTCGAACTCCTGGACTCATGTGATCCTCTTGCCTCAGCTTCCCAAAATGCTAGATTTACAGGCATGAACCACCATGCCCAGCCTTTAATAATTTTTATAGTACTTTATGATGAACAAAATTCTTACTTCTAACATAGCCAGATTTATTGATTTTTTCCTCTGTGGTTAGTCCCTTTTTTGTCTAATTTGAGAAATATTTTCCTTTCCAGATGTCATGAATATATTATCCAAACTTACTTCCAAAAGCTTTATCATTTTGCCTATTTCATTAGGTGCCTCATTCACCTATAAAATTGTGTGAGGTAGGGCTCCACTTTTATTTTGTTCCACATAGGTACTCAATTATTACAGCATCAATTTATTTTTAAAATGTCCTTTTCTACTGTTCTCCACTGTTTAATTCAATGTTCACGGATACATGACTCTTTCTATCTCTTCTGTTCCGTTGGGCTGTCTTAATTATTCTATATGCATTAATGTTACTACATCTTTATATCTGGTAAACATATATGCTAACTTGTCATATATTACAAACTAACATGTATCATTACTTTTCATTACTTTATGTGTTTTCCATGTGGAGTCATTTTTATTCTTATTAGGCAAATCCTTTAGAATTTCTTTTTAGTATAGTTTTGAAGATGGCGAGCACTCTCAATTTTTTGTTCATATGAAGATGTCTTTATTTTATCTTCATTTTGGAAGATTGTTTCATTATCTATCTTAAAACTTTGAAGATATTATTCTACTGCCTACTAGCATCCCTGGTTGCTGTTATGGAGTTGTCAGTCAAGCTCTGTTCTCTTGGA
Organism: Microcebus murinus; assembly: GCF_040939455.1. NCBI lineage: Eukaryota > Metazoa > Chordata > Mammalia > Primates > Cheirogaleidae > Microcebus > Microcebus murinus. The sequence continues at coordinate 79,370,066 of NC_134108.1, read as the reverse complement.
GGTAGTCCACCTTTATTTTTCCATTGTGTTTAAGATTTTCCCTTTGATTTAGGTATTCTGCATTTCCACTATCATGTATCTACATGTTTCTTTCATTTTTATGTATTTATTTATTTCAGGAAATTATGGGGGTACAACCATTTTGGTTACATGTTATGACTTTGCCACATCCCTACCATTATTTGAGATGTGCCCTTTCCCCCCGCCACAATGCTCACCGCATCCATTAGTTGTGAGTTTACCCACCCCCAAGTCCCCAACCCCCAAAGAGTATTACTACTGTGTGAGCACCTTAGTGTTGATCAGTCAGTGCCAGTTTGATGGTGAGTACATGTGGTGCCTATTCTTCCATTCTTATGATACCTCACTTCGGAGGATGGGCTCAAGCTCTATCCAGGAAAATATAAGAGGTGCTAGATCACCATCGTTTTCCATAATTGAGTAGTATTCCATTGTATACATATACCATATTTTATTAATCCACTCATGGATTGACAGGCACTTGAGTTATTTCCATATTCTTACATTTTTTTATAATTCAAATTTTATCAAAATAATTGTAGCTTCATATGAGGTTGTAAGAAATAATACAGAGATATTTTATGTAGACTTTCTCATTTTTCTCAATGGTAAAATTTTGTAAAACCATAATATAATGCCACAACCAGTATTTATGCAATCCAGTGGTTTTATTCAAATTTCTCTAGTTTTACTTGTACTTATTTGTGTGTCTATGTGTCTGTGCATGTGTTTAGTTTTATATAATTTTATTATGTGTAAGTTTATGTGTCAATTATGCCAGTCAAGATGAAGAATAGTTTCAATACTACAAGGATCCTTCATTTTGCCTTTTTATAACCACACCCACCTCCCTACTGCAGCCTCTTGGGTCTCAGAGGATACAGTACAAAAATCAATTCTGGCTGGGCACGGTGGCTCACGCTTATAATTCTAGCATTCTGGGAAGCTGAGGTGGGAGGATAGCTCAAGGTCAGGAGTTCAAAACCAGCCTGAGCAAGAGTGAGACCCCCATCTCTACTATAAATAGAAAGAAATTAATTGGCCAACTAAAAACATATAGAAAAATATGTCAGGCATGGTGGCACATGCCTATAGTCCCAGATACTCAGGAAGCTGAGGCAGAAGGATTGCTTGAGGCCAGGAGTTTGAGGTTCGCTATGAGCTAGACTGATGCCATGGCACTCTACCCCAGGCAAACAGTGAGACTCTGTCTCAAAAAACAAAACAACAACAACAAAAAATCAATTCCTACTCATATTATTTTAGATCTTCTTAGTCTGTGTTCTGTGTCTCTTAACCATGTCTTTTGCATTTCCCATCTTTTTGTCTCTTCATGCTACAATCTGAAAACTTTATTCTAACCTATCTTCCAGCTTACTAGTTTTCCTTTTAGCTACTTCTAATCAGTCGTTAAATCTTTTCACTGAGTTATTAATTTCAGTTATAGTTTTAGGATGAAAAGATTGATTTGATTTTCTTAAAATTAGTTTCATATTTTTATGATTTTCTGTTTCTGGAGCTTATTTTGTTGATATGTATTTTTAGCTTATAAGTGTAAATTGTTTTATAATATATGTCTGAATTCCTTATGCATCTCTTTCTATTGTCTATTTTCAAGCAAGGACTTCTTTACTACTGGTTCACCTTTACTCTGAGAGTATAGTTCTTTTCAGGCTCTGCAGTTGGGTAGAATTGATTTTTGAAATCTGTTCTCATTTCCCAGGAGGCTGCCAAAACCACAGTTCAGTTTCACAGGTGTTTTTTCCAATAGACAAATACCCTCTGGGCAACAGCAGATTTTAGTTTGGGACTTAACTCTCTGAATTTTCAGTTTATCCTAGATTTTGGCCAGGTAATTCTTCACTATTTTTTGCCATACTTATGCTTTTAAGAAATTTTTGGAACATTTTATCTACATTTTTAGTTGTTATTCAGGGTACTGAGAGCTCCCTAAATATTATTTTGCATTATATGAACATTTAAATCACATGAAATGGTGTAAATTTAGAAATTACACACACACACACACACACACACACACACTCCACTCCACCGGCTGAGGAAGGATTCTAAAGATGTACTTGTGGGAGTAGGAAAATTTAGGAGAATTTTATCACAGCTATCCATGCTATAATACTCTGTAAAATCAGCCACACAAGCATGGAGTCTGTGTTTTGTTATTTACTTTTGAGATTTTAAAAAAGATGTACCTTGCCAAAACTTCTTGGCATAAAAACAACTAAAACACAGAATGGAGTTTGGGGGTGAAGGAAAACAGATTTATTTTCCATATTAATCATATAAGTTCATTTACTACTGGAAATTTCTAAGGCAGTTAAACTTAAAATAATTTATCAGTTTTTTGTTTGTTTGTTTGTTTGTTTAGTTTTAAAACTAGTTTGGAATTAGCTAAAAGGAAAGATGATAACTGGTACTGTTAACATTCAGCTTGTCTTCAGTAGCCTGCTGAGCGCTGGAAAAGTCACTATATGGAGTCTGTGAAATGAAGAGGGTGATAGCAGTCCTCCACAAGAAAGCTCGTGCCTTGCTCTACAAATTAACTAAAGGCAGGTCTCTACAAGGCAGCAGCAATTTTGAAAAGCAATAGTGAGGTGGATCTTAAATGTGACCCCTTGGTCAGCAATTATGCCTTAAGCAAAGAGGTATACATTATAAACAGCTTGAAGAAGAGACAACTAAGATAACACTAATAAGGAAAGATATAAAGACTCATAAAATTGAGAAGAGAAAAAAACCCGAGTATATATTTGACAAAGATGTTCCTATTTAATATCCTATAAAATAAAACAGCAATGTTAGGTAGTTAGTAACACTGACTAAAAACACTAAATCTTTTTTAACATAAAAAGATTTATTTAAATGGATAAAAGATGATGAGGAATGTCTAAATCCTAAGTCCTATTTAGCATTGACTATAAGTAAATCCCTTTTAACCTAGTTAAACTTATCTACAGACAACAAATTCACTCACATCAAGCTGTGCTTTATCTTTGAGATGTTTTAACCCTGTGCTTACAACAATCTTCAGAAGGTCAAGAATAGTAAAGATTTGTGAGCTGCCATTATCCTGTGATTTGTCTCTTCTCCCCTACCAAAAATGGTTTAGTAAGGTCAGAAGCTGTCTACATTGAAAAAAGATATTAATATTTAAGAAATTACACCAGGTGATTTGTTTGAGTTATTTGTAGATTATGTATATTAGCCCTTTATTGGATGTACAGTTTGTAAATATTTCTCACATTCTGTAGGTTGTCTATTTACTCTGTTGATTATTTCCTTTGCTGTGCAGAAGCATTTTAATTTAATTAAGCCTTATTTATTTACATTTGTTGCTACTATATTTGCCCTTGGGATCTTAGTCAGACATTCTTTGCCTAGGCCAATGTTTAGAAGAGTTTTTCATATGTTTTCTTCTAGAATTTTTATGGTTTCATGCCTTACATTTAAGTCTTCTAGCCACCTTGAATTAATTTTTGTATATGGTGAAAGATATGGGTCTTGTTTCATTGCTCTGCATGTGGCTATACAGTTTTCCCAGCACCATTTGTTGAATAAGACTTCCTTTCCCCAGTATATGTTATTGTCTGCTGTCAAAGATCAGTTGGTACCCCATTAAAAAGTGGGCAAAAGGCATGAACAGAAATTTTTCAAAAGAAGGTAGACAAATGGGCAACAAACATACAAAAAAATACTCAACATCACTAATCATCAAGGAAATGCAAATTAAAACCACAATGAGATACCACCTTACCCCTATCAGAAAGGCTATTAATAAAAAGTATAAAAGACAATAGATGCTGGTGTGGATGCAGACAGAAAGGAGCACTTATACACTGTTGGTGGGACTGCAAATTAGTACAACCTTTGTGGAAAACAGTATGGAGATTCCTCAAAGAAATAAATGTAGACTTACCATCTGACCCAGCAATTCCATTACTGGGCATCTATCCAAAGGAAAAGAAATCATTTTCTTTTTCCTAAGGGTCCATCAATTCATGAGTGAATAAAGAAAATGCAAAATACATACACACACACACACACACACCACCACACACATACACACAAACACACACACACAATGGAGTACTACTAAGCCATAAAACAGAATGAAATGATGTCTTTCACAGTAACTTGGATGGAACTGGAGACCAGTATCCTAAGTGGTATCTCAAGAATGGAAACACAAATACTACATACTACTCTCTAATAATTGGAAGCTAAACCATGGACACACATAGGCACAAAGAAATGTAAAGGACATTACAACCAAGAAGAGGGTAAGATGGGAGAGGATGAGGGGCAAAAACTTACCTATTGGTACAGTGATCACTATTCCAGTGATGGGCACATTAAAAGCCCCAACTGAAGCTTTATACAAAGTATCCATGCAATAAAAACATTTGTACCTCCTAAATATTTTGAAATATAAATAAATAAATAAGTCAGTAGATCCAAAGTAGGCATTTATGTCACTCAAGATAACAGCATATAATTAAAATAAATATTGAGGAATTTCAGAAAAAGAAAAAAGAAGCAATTACACCAGAGTTGACTTAGTGAGAATCAGTTCTACTCTGATAGCCCATGGGATGTCTCTCATAGGAAATGAACTCTTAAAAGTTTACCCAGTTATCATATTATGAACATGAGTTTCCCCTACAGCATTTATTGAAGATAGTTTTTTCTAATTATTTTCTTAAAATGTTGAGTAGCTACAAAAATGTGCATAAAATATGCCTAAAGTACAAAAATAGCAATGCAACACATAAACACATATTTACCAACAACTAAGTTTAAGAAAACACAGTATTACTATAATTTTGTGAATCTTCTAAATGCCATTCACCAATCCCATCTCATTTCCCAACCCTTCCTGCCAGCCCAAATAACCATAATCATATTTTCTGTATCATTCCTTTGTTACTAAATATGCTTTTTAAAACAGTTACCAAATATGTTTGTATATGCAAACAGTATATTGTTTACTTTTGCATGGTTTGGTACTTTATTTAAATGGAATTATCAAGAGCAAAATCCTCTTGAATTTAGCTTTATTACTCCTGAGATCTGGTAACATTGTGTGTGGTTGTAATGAATTCATTTTACTGGTGCTTACTATTCCATTGTAGGAACATTTCAGTTTATTTATTTGGTCTACTATTGGATTGTTTCCAGTTTTTTGCTTTTAACAATCTAGTTCTAAAAAAAATCTTGCCTATATTTTCTGGTGTCCATGTGCATGTGGTTTTCGGAAATATGGACAAAAATGGAATTGCTAAGCCAAACAATTGATACATCTTCAACTCAATTGGAAAAAGTCAAATATTTTTGAAGTGATTGTTCCAGTTTACATTTCTACCAAGAACATGTATTTCCATATACTAGGCAAAATATGATGCTCACAGATTTTAAAACTTTTGCCAATCTAGTAAATATGAATTAGCTTCTCATTATGGTTTTGATTGCCATCCTCCTTACTCTTTTTATTTTTTATTTCATCATATTATGGAGGTACAAATGTTAAGGTTACTTATATTGCCCTTGCCTCCCTCCCCCCTCGAGTCAGAGCTTCAGTCATGTCCATCCCCTAGATGGTGTACATCACACTCATTATGTATGTATATACCCGCCCCCCTCCCCGCTCCCACCTGCCCAACACCCGATAAATGGTATTCCTATATGTCCACTTACGTGTTGATTAGTAAAACCAATTTGCTGGTTAGTACATGTGGTGTTTATTTTTCCATTCTTGGGATACTTCACTTAGTAGAGTGGGTTCCAGCTCTATCCAGGAAAATACAAGATGTGCTATATTACCATTGTTTCTTATAGCTGAATAGTACTCCATGGTATACATATACCACATTTTATTAATCCACTCGTGTATTGATGGGCACTTGGGTTGTTTCCACATCTTTGCAGTTGGGAATTGTGCTCTTATAAACATTCAAGTGCAAATGTCTTTTTTATAGAATGCCTTTTTATTTTTATTTTTTGAAACAAGTTCTCGCCCTGTGGCCTGGACTAGAGTGCAGTGACATCATCACAGCTCACTGTAACCTCAAACCCCTGGGCTCAAGTGAACCTCTCTCCTTGGCCTCCTGAAGTGCTAGGATTACAGGCATGAGCCCACTGCACCTGGCCCATCTCCCTTATTCTTAATGAATTGAACATTTTATATATTTTACATATTTTCTGACTTTCTGTTTCTTTCAAATAAAATGACCCTTCAGTGTGTTATGTTTTCCTCCTTTTTTTTCTTAACCCATTCTATTTGATTGTCTTTTTCTTGTAGATTTTTGTGATTTCTTTATATATTCTAACTCTAATGCTTTGTCAGTTATATGCATTGCAAATATCTTCTTCCAAATTCAGTTTGTCTTTTTATTTAATTTGTGGATATTTTGAGCAGAAGTTCTTTATTTAATGTGCCCATTGACGTCTTTGGGGGGAAATCTTGTTTTAAAAAGCCTTCTTTATGCTGTGGATATAAAGATATTCTCCATCATGATGTCAATTGGAAATTATTTTTGTACTTGTGTTTAGATCCAATTTCATTTTTCCCCATAATTGTCCCAATACCTTTTCCTTAAAAGTTCCTTTATCTTGGCTGGGCGTGGTGGCTCACGCCTGTAATCCTAGCACTCTGGGAGGCGGGCAGATTGCTGGAGGTCAGGAGTTCAAAACCAGCCTGAGCGAGACCCCATCTCTACTAAAAATAGAAAGAAATTAATTAGCCAACTATTATATATAGAAAAAATTAGCCAGCCATGGTGGCGCATGCCTGTAATCCCAGCTACTCGGGAAGCTGAGGCAGTAGGATTGCTTGAGCACAGGAGATTGAGGTTGCTGTGAGCTAGGCTGATGCCACAGCACTCACTCTAGCCTGGGCAACAAAGTGAGACTCTGTCCCAAAAAAAAAAGTTCCTTTATCCCCATGAATATGAAATGCCAACTCATCAATTGAGTTTACATATGTTTCATGCTGTTTCAGGGCACTTTTCTATTTTGTTGATTGGCTAAATTACTGTTATTTCATAAGTATTGTTTATAATTAATCTCAATAAGCCAAGTTCATTCTTTTCAGGAGTGTCTTGGCTATTTAAGGTTCTTTCCTCTTCAATATGAATTTTAGAATCAGTTGGTTTGTTAAGTTCCATAACAGAATAAAAAGCAAGCAAATTCATCAGCAGAACTTTTACTAGAATCACACTGAATTTATAGATTAACATAAAAAGAAAGCTGGTATCTTTATAATATTGTCTTTCAATTTTTTTAATGTTGTGATATTAAGAAAGACTTCAATCTTAACTATATTTCTTTATTGATTTAGATCTTGGTCTTACTTAATGCTGTTCATTTAAGTTTTATATTTTTTCCCATTAATATCTGAGAAGTTTTTTTGTAACCTATTCTTAGATTCTTAATTTTTTAATGTCCTGCTAAAGGTTATATTTGTTTAATTCCATTTTCTAACTTTTTGTTGCTAATATATAGAAATATGACTGCAGATTTTCATTGATTCATGTGTCCAGCAGTCTTGATAAATTTACTCAGTGATTCTTTAGAGGTTTCTACATTAAAAAAAAATTATACCATCTGTGAAAAATATTTTTTTTTCCCTCCTAAACTTTATGCATCTTTTTACTTCCCTTGCTGCCCTGACAAAATGGCCAGTAGAAATGGTGATAGCAGGAATCCTTGTCTTTGGCTTATTTTAAAAGGAATGCTTTCAAAGTTTTATCATTATGCATTTTCTTGGGCTTTATATAATATCTTTAATTAGGGAAATTTTGGCCTTCTATTCTTACTTTGATGAGACTTTTAACACATATGAAGGTTTAATTGTATCAAATCCTTCATCTGTATCCATTTAGATCATTGTATATTTCTCCTTAGGTTGTGAATATAGTGTATTATTGAAACTTATTTTCTGTTAAACTACCTTATATTGCCAAATGATCACACTATCAGAATGGCTATCACTTTTAAGCAATGCTAACTTTTTCTGTAAGATTTTAACATCTATATTCACAAGTTAGTTTGTACAATAATTTTCTTATATTGTCCTTTCAGGTTTTGGAACCAAGACAGTGAGAGGCTCACAGAATGAGCTATGAATATTTACTCTGTTTCTACTCTTGTAATTTGAGTAGGATTGGAATTAAGTGATCTATTGAACGTTTGGTTGACTTTACGAGTAAAACATATGAGCCTTTTTGAAGGGGATGCACAGGAAGGAAGACTTTTAACCACTGATTCTGATTCTGTTTCCTTAACAATGAATACCATATTCAAGCTCTTCCCCCTTATTTTTCCTTAAGTTAGTTTGATGTATATTTTTATAGAGATTTGTTCATTTTGTCTCATATTTTAAATTTATTGGCATAATATTTGGACAATAACTTATTTTAAACTACACAGAACACCTAATTCTGCCTCCCTTTTCACTGCTAATTGTATTTTTTACTCTTTTTTTTCTCTTGCTCCATCTTACCAGAGTTTGTGAATTTTTAAATTCATTTCCAATAATTTTTGGCTTTGTTGATTCATCTGGTTGCTTTTCATTTCATTTCCTATTATTTCCAGCCCTCTATATTTGGAAAGTGAACTCAGTTTTTTGTCTAATTTCTTGAACCCATTTATTATGAGGCTTTCTTATGTAATGATTTAAAGCTTTCTATTTCCTTCTAAGAACTAAGTTTGATATGCAGCATTTTCATTACCATTCAGTTATCAGTACTTTCTAATTTTCACTATGATTTCTTCTTTGGCCTATGTGTTTTTTAGAAATGTTTAATTTCCAAAAGTATGGATCTCTGGAAGTTACCTGATCTCGTCTGATCCCAAAGCTAAGAGGATCAGGTCTGGTTACTACTTGGGTGGGAGACTGCCTAATCTTTTTGTTAATTATGTTAATTACTTTTAAACTTATTTCCCTATAGTCAGAGAATATGTCCTATATGACACCAGTTGTTTGAAGATTGGTAAACCTGGTTTTATGGCACAATTTGTGGTTAAATTTATAAAAGTTCTAAGTGTTATTGAATGGAACAAGTATTTTATGGTTGATCCATTTGGCTAAACTTACTGTGTTATTCAAATCTTCTATGCCCTCACTGACTTATGTGCCTGATCTCTCAGTTACCAGACAAATATGTTAAAATCTCCCACTCTGATGGCATATTTGTCTTTTCATCCTTTTCATTTTCGTTTCATGCATGCATACATAGGTAAAGACTGTGTTATTAAGTAGATGTATACAAATTGTAATTCTTTGCTATTGCTAGTAAGTTGAAACTTTTTTGAACTTCGTAATTACCCTACTAATGTTTTTTGTCCTAAATTATATTTGGTCTGTATTTACATAGTTATACCATTCATTTTTTGACTATCATTTGACCAGCATATCTTTGTTTAATACTTACATTTTTCAATTTGTATCCTGAAGGTTTAGGTGCACCTTTTATTTTTTAATCAAGGCTGAAAATCCTTGTCTTTTTACTTAACCACTAATTCTATTTTTATATTCCTGCAAATAAAATTAGGAAATGCAATGATAATCATATACAATCTCAGATTTAATTTTCCCAAACATCAATAAAACACTCTAAAACTCATATAATAATCCATCAAAGATTTCTGCATTACATAAAGTATTTAAAACCCAACTTATGAAATGATATAATGCTTTGCTTAATGAGCTATTTATTGAGTGTGTTGTGTCTAGTGTTTTTTGACTATTGAATGCAAATTACCTTGACTTTCTATGTTCAATAATAAATGTGTACTGTTATATAACCAAAGAAATAATATGCTAAATATGGTAGAAATGCTTCTAAATTGAATCTAGGTGTTAGTGCCTCCAGATAACTGGCAGAAGCAAATATAGAAGCTAAACCCTCAGGAAAATAACACTAGTAAGAAACAAACATTATCAGGAAAACAGTTGAGATACTTCTGCAAGAACTGTAAAACTCCATTCCTGAACATACAAACACCTTAACATTTTTGCTGGTGTATATGTTGATAAATCACAATTAATTTTGATTTCAGATAGTAAATTTTTGATAAAACATTTGCAAGTCACTATTGTAAATATTTAAATATTGAGAGTTCAGAAGAGAGGGATATCTCTATTTGGATTTATTTCTTCTATCCTATTTTTGTGTTTTCTATGTGACCCACCTATCTGTTTCTTTTTTGGTTATTTGTTTGTTATTTTGTTTTGTCTTTTTAAATATTTGATTGAATTTTTTTCTCACTCATGTTTTCCTCCACAGATTTGAAAGTTAAACATTCTATTTCTATTCTTTTATTGGTTAACTGAACATTTTCCACATTCAACATATCTATTTAACTTATAAAAATCTGAATGTATAATTTTCACTCTATTAAATGAGATCTTACTAAACCTTTAAATCTGATCACCTCTTCCTAACTTAATATGTAATTATTGGATATCATAGCTCTACCTTGTTTTAAATCCAAAAAGAAGTGTTTTTTATACATTAAGTGTACAAAAATATTTGTATTTACCCACATATTTACCACTTTCTTTTTCACTTAATTATTTTTGTACCTTTCATGTAGACATGATTTCATTTTGCCTAGAGTACATCTTTTGAATTTTCTTAAAAGAGTGCATTTGATTGCAAACTCTCTCACTTTTTGCTGATCTGCCAATAACTTTATTTCTTTTTCATTCTTCAAAGTTATTTTTGCTAAGTATATAATTCTAGATTGATAGGTATTTTCTCTCATCACATTGAAAATATTTCACTGTGTTCTGGCTTATATTGTTCCTGAGAAGTCAATGCCAAGCATAGTTTCCTTCTCTCTGGTAGGTTTTTTGTTTGTTTGTTATTGTTACATAATAGCTGTACATATTTTTAGGGTACTGTGGGGTTTTTGACACATGTACATAATGTATAATGATCAAACCAGGGCAATTGGGACATCTCTAATCCCAAACATAAACTCTTTCTTTATGTTGGGAACGTTCCAATTCCTCTCTTCCAGCAATTCTGAACTGTATAACAAATATTTGTTAAGTATAGTTCAGTTACCCTACTGTACTAGCGAACAGTAGGTCTTATTCCTTCTATCTAATTGTATTTTATACCCTTAACCAAACTCTCTTCTTTCTCCTCTCCCCACTACCCTTCCCAGCCTCTACCAATCAACTCTCTACCTTTATGAGATGCACATTTTTAGCTTCTGCATATCAGTGACCATTTGCAGTATTTGTCTTTCTATGCCTGGTTTATTTTACTTAACATAATGACCTCCAGTTCCATCCATGTTGCTGCAAATGACAGGATTTCATTCTTTTCTGTGATATATAATATTACATTGTATATACGTATCATATCTTCATTTTTTAATGTTTTATTAATATATAATAGTTGTACATATTTTGGAGGTACATGTGATATATTGATACCTGTATACAATGTTTAATGATCAAATAAGGGTAATTTGGATATTTATCACCTTAGGCATTTAATCTTTTCATTGTACCACATTTTCTTTGTACATTCATCCACTAATGGACACTTAGGTTGAGATTCCACATCATAATTATTCTGAATAGTGCTTCCATAAACATTTGAGTGCAGGTTCCTTTTAACATACTGATTTCTTTTCCTTTGGATATATATACAAAACAACATGGTATTGGCACAAAAACAGAGACATGGACCAATGGATCAGAACGGAGAACCCTGATATAAAACCATCCTCATATTGCTATCTGATCTTTGACAAAGCAGAGAAAAACATACACTGGGGAAAAGAATCCCTATTCAATAAATGGTGCTGGGAAAATTGGATAGCCATATGTAGAAGACTGAAACAAGTTCTGCACTTCTCACCACTCACAAAAATTAATTCACAGTGGATATCAGACTTAAACCTAAGGCATGAACGTCTAAGAATTCTAGAAGAAGGTTGGAAAAACTCTTATAGATATTGGCCTAGGCAAATAATTTATGAAGAAGACCCCAAAGGCAATCACAGCAACAACAACAACAATAACAACAAATAAATGAGATCTGATAAAGGGCTAATAACCAGAATCTACAAATGGATATTAATTATTTTGAACGACCTTAAAGTATTGACCATTAGTTAAAAAGCTAGAGAGATGATAGAAAGGTTTCACATCTTCTGGAGTAAGGACTAATGCTGTAGAAAGATCTCTGCCTGTGTTACCAGTACATGGAATTAATTAGAAGCTAATAGACCAACCACAGTAATTACGGTTGACAATGGGCTGTGACTGTTTAGTCCTTAATGCAAACCCAGCAGCAATGTTTGCATCAATAGGAATTGGACTACTAAAGTGAATATCCTCCTCTAGGTGTGATATTCCTAGATGTCCCATGTTAATTAATTGGAGACATAAGATTCTTCCAGAGGCTAGGGTAATGGGCTAATTAGAAAATGACACACTGACAAAGCAAGAAATTTTGTTTTTCCTGTCCAATTTTCCTGTCTTCTATTTCTACCATTCTGTCTTTTCCTATGCTTTCGTTTCTCTTCTTTTCTAAATGAGACGTTTTATTATACTTTTTCTATTTCTTATCTTAACACTTCTATCTGATGTATTGAGGGCAGACAAGTTGCTTTTAAGTGTCCAGGTCCTTGGATTACTAGGAGGCACATTTAGACATGATGAAGAGGAGCGTACCTCAAGCAGAAGTTTCCACTTTGAGATAGATTCAATACTTTGATTTGGGGGGTCTTGGGGTACAATCCACACACATGCAGAAGAGTTCTATAGATGTTGTGTAGTCAAAGAGGTGGACTATAGCAGACATTACTGGTTGTCTATCTATTCCTCATTTCTTTTAAATAAATGGATCTCAAGTATTTTCAACATATCCAACTAAAATAATTCACTTACCTTCCCTTAATTTCAGTTATGGTTGGTAGCTCTGGTCAATGAGACACAGGTGGAAATTCCTCAGGAGAACACCGTTTCTGAATAAAAGGCAAAGTCTATTTTGCCCTTGAGACTCCTGGAGGTACAGCAGCCATCATTATGACCATAAGGATGAACAATGCAAGCTAAGGTGGAAGCAGCAAACAGAAAAGGCTGAGCCTTGATGGCTTTGTGAAGGCTTGTTGGCTGACTCTTGACTCAAGACTTCTCTGCTTGAAACATATAAACCTTACTTAAACCAGTGTTTGGGGGAATTTTCTATCTGTGGCTGAAAACATTCTTAACAGATACATTTATGATATAGGGATTCAAAATCCTCAGGAACAGGGCATCTCTATCTTTCTGTACTTTGCTGTACCCAGAGAAAACAGTTCAGCTCAATAGGGAAGTAACTCTGTTCTTCTCTCCTGTTTTTAAAGCCTGAGTGATCAGTGTTTATGCATCTTTGCTGTTATATCATTTTTCTTCTCCCAAATGTTTTTGTTAATGAAATTTCTAAATAAACTACTATCTATTCCTAAAAGCGTTTTCTAATTTGGAGGGACATTATGATTCTGTGGTTAAGACAACAATCTCTGGAGTCAGAAAACCATTGTTCAATTCCTTCCTTTCCTGTTATAATTCCCATGATCTAGAGCAATCACTTAACATTTCTGAGCTTATTTCTATATCTTAAAAATGGGGAGAGTGATAATGCCCACCTCATGTAGTTGTTGCAGGATTAAGTATAATTTGGCAGGAAAGCATGTAGGAAAGTGTATATTGACTTTTCTTTCCATGAAGAGTTAAAATTTTTAATATGGGATTATTTTAGAATTTCTGCATTGATTGAAAGGAATCTAAGTTCCATTTCAACTCTAAAACTTAATAGCTTTGTTAAATATATGAAGGTTGTATGGTGGGGGTGAGAGAATCAGAATAAAAACTTAAAAAAAAAATAGAATAGGAGGGAGAGACTGAGTTCATTTAGATTCATGTACAAAAATGTTTCCTTCTACTGACTTTAATATTTACTTTAGCCTTGGAGCTACTGAAAACGTGATAGCTGAGTGATGTTAGATTTGCCAATTAAACATGTTCATTTATAAGAAAATATTTTAAAATAAATAAATAAACATCTTAACATGTTGTGACTCCTTTTTCTCTTAATGTACTTTTTTTTTGTTTTCCCCGTAACAAAACTGGAGGGCAGCTATAAGTGTTATTTAACAGTACAGAGCACCTACTAGGTGCAAGGCACTTTGCATCTATTATATAATTTAGTTCATCTCCCAGTAACACTTTTTTGTCTCTATTTCAAAAATAAGAAAATTGAGGAGAAAAGACATTAAACGTGTCCAAGTTTACTCATATGTTAAACAGAGTTATAGGGATTTAAGCTAATCCAGGTAAAATCTCTGAATTTTCCAGTATAATTCAAAACAGAAAACAATCTAGCACAAGTTTAATTATTTTCATTTAAACCCCAAATTAGAATATCATTCAAGAAGTATTAAGGAAATACGAGTACTTTCATAATTCGAATTTGAGGATTAGTTTTATTTCCCCTCCCTACTCCAAAATGACTTTCTTTTCCAGGGCAAAGAAGTTTGGAAGCTTAGTAGATCAGCAAAGGTGGAAATAAATCCAACATTTTGGAGAATCTATGTGCCCATGTATCTATAACCAATTGAGTGTGCATATGTGTATACATAAAAAATAAATACTAGCAGTAGAAAATATATCTTTGATTTAACAAAGAGCTTAAAAACAAGCTTTACCAAAAAAGAGGTAAATTTATTCAATAAGAAAATGAATTAAGCCATTTCTGCCCCTTTGATATTTTCAAATTCTGACAGATTTCCTTCTTCTTTTTTTTTTTTTTTTTAAAGGCTGGTCAAATGGAGCAGTGGGAGTGGAGAAGAAACAAAGAAATCTGTAACTGGTTGTGATCAATTAGCTGTAAACACCACCACACTCGGACTAACCCAGATTTCCTTCTAATCCAGATACCATTGTTATAAAGAAAATTGTTAGCTACTATAGTATAATACATTCATATATTATCATTTTTTTAACCCAAAGCACGTAAGACCTAAAACATTCTTGTATTATTTACTGAAGTAAAAAATATCGTCAGTTTGATAGCCCTTCTAAGGTTGTGATTATCACAAGGTATGTGTATTTTTATGAAATTTCTCAAAAAAGATGTAGCAACCCACAAACGAAACACTCACAGTAAAATAACACTCAGACCAAATATCCATGCTTGAATCTCTCACAAAATACCTCTAGCGAAGTGATGAATAGGCAGCTATAAACCATAGTTATTTTAATTTGCTGATTGGTATTCTATTACCATCTTAATCTAAGAAGCTCTTGTATAAATTTATGTGAAATCAGATAAAGTTTGAATAAACCCATGGTGTCATTTCAAGGATCTATATTCTAATGCAATCAAGAAAAAACATCTCAAAGAGCCCTCAAATAACCAACTGACCCTGAACCAAATGACCATTCATTTGTTCCTTGGCTCTTTTGCTGCCTTTTTCATTTTTGTCCCATGGTAGAGGTAGAAAGAGATGTTAATTTTTAGGTATAAAAATATTGATTTTTAACTGTCTAGAATATTACTAAAATAGACATGTTTACTTACCTATGGACCTTCCCTGGTATTGTATACTGTGAAAGATTTTATTTTAAATTGGAAAAATGTTTTTCATGTGAACATTTAGCATCATTTCTCCAGGAAGATAATAAAAGCCAAAATTCTAAATATAGAAACAAATGGCATATACACCAATAAAAGGCAGCAAGGAAAACTCCCTACCTCAATACCTTCAAAGGCTGGCCTGAAGACTTTGTCCAAACCAAGGTTTCCCAACCATGGCCCTATTGACATTTTGTGTAGGATAATTCCTTGTTGTGGGGCTGTCCTGTGCATCGTAGAATGTTTAGCAACATCCATTCCTCTACCCCATGGATGCCAGCAGCAACAACTTCCTACATCCTTTCCTCTACTTTGCACTATGACAACCAAAAATATCTCCAGACATTGCACATATGCACTGGAGGGCAAAATCATCATGCGTGTAAAGAATTAGCTCTGGATGAATAAATGTTTCTAAAACATACTAGTTGGTTTTGGGCTATCAAGTTTTAGATAATATTTCTGTTATTGCATGTTATGTAGTTAAGTATACTCTAAAAAGATTGTAAAGCTTTTGAAAAATTACAGTAAACCACAGGCTGCATTAGGTAGGAATAACGTTTGCTCCACAGTTTTGACACATGGTAGGCACTCAACAATTGTTGAATGAATTGATGAATTGATGAATGAGTAAATTCTCACTAAGAAAATAAGATAGAAATTTGGCCTAAACTCAGACATGAACCACTATAAAACTGGACACTGAGAGAGGACCACCTTAGAGACCCAGGTAAGGCCTCGGGAGAAGGCCTCAATGTCAAGTGTGAGTAGGAAATAGTCTGCTAGGGAGAAGAGAGTATTCTTTGCTGCAGGAATTATGAAATAAGAGGTTATCCAATGTGTATAACCCAGGAATGCTGGCGCCAAGACGACATCCAGAGGAGAGGCAGGCAGTTATCATTGCAGAAGTAAATAAACCAGTAACAAGACCCCAGTTCCCATTTGGGGTCACAGAGACAAAATTTTAATTCCTGAAGTTGACTGAGAAGAGCAAAAATGAGTATTTCCCATTACAAAGTACTAGTCAGGTAACAGAGAAAGAGATCTAAGTACAGAAATGACTCTGATCCCTTCATCAGAATTGAGGCCCTGGCTGGACTCATAATCTTCCCTTGTATTGCATGACCTTCCCTGTGGTTTGTATGCTTTGGTGGGCAGTATTTTAAAGCAGTGGATTGCAATTACATTGATACATATGTATATGTGTTTATATCAACACACACTAAATCATGCACACATACACACAAAATCATACTCTCGGATTTATAGTATCCAAACTGTGGAAGATTAATTTGGGACATAAATATTATTCCAAGTAAATATGCTCCTACAGTATAGCCATATGAAAAAAATGTAATGAGAGTTCAAGGACTCATTTAAACACTTCTAACAGAAAAAGCCATAACAGAGATACAAAATCTGAGTCGAAGGACTTTATAGTGACCACAAACCTTTCTATCATAGAACTCCTTTGATAGAAATGTCATTAAGGTATTCCTGACTGAGGCCTGAGAAATAGCATAGCCTATTCCAGGGAGTTCAAAGAAGTTCTGGCTATTCTGAATTTTCTCATATGTCCAGTACAAGTCATCCTGATGATATCCCCTAGAGAATCCTTATAAAATTCATCCCTTTAAGAATACAGTCCAACATCTCAAAATCTGGGATCCATAAATCCCAGGTTTTTAAAATTATTTCCACATGGCTGTGAACCCCAGAAATTGTATGAGAAATTATAAGCTTTATTTTTTTACCTCTTCTAAGGCTTTTATCCAATTCTCAAATCTCTGTTATCCAGAAAAACTTTATAATCATAAATTCACAGATATTCTAGAGTGATGAATCCAACACCCATTACAAGATGTCAAAAATATCACATATATTTTTGAGTGAAAGTTAAACACCCACTGCCATTTGAATATTGCTGTTAGAAGTGAATAATATACAAAGCTATATGTGTTAAGGTTTACTTTGTTTAGTTGTATCCAGTAGCCTTTAATAAGATATACATCTATACAACTATAGCCTGGTATGTTATCAGATGCAGTTGTGTCCACTTGCTTTTCAACTTCACAAATAATCACTTAAAAACACATATGCAAAACTCAAAGTTTCATTTCTGGGTTATCTCAAAGTTTACTCATAAAAGCGAATTTTTTACAAGTTCACATTTTTAGAAATTGTATGTGTCTGCTAAATCTCAGCTAAAGGTTAACAATTAAGGAAGATAATGCTTCAGAAAAACTAATCAGCTATATTTCAAATTACAATCTAAATCACAAATTGAACCTAAGATAAATCTTGATTTGCATGAATATTAGTAGTAGTAGTAATTTATTAAGGACTTACTATATGTCAGCACTGTGCTAAGGTCCTTACATGAGCTATTTCATTTAATCCTGTGATATGGATATTATTATCCCCACATTAAACATAAAAGAAATGAAGACAGCGAGATTCCATAACTCAGCCAGGAACCAGAATCCCACAGTTTACAAGTTTTTTCTGACTCCAAATCCTGAGCATATTTATTGCTCCACTTTCAATTCTCATCACCCAAAACAATATTGGGTCTTGCCTTCAGCTTCTTCCTCATTTTTAATCTTCCTATTCACATCAGAAAATATCTTCTTCCTTAAAAAAATGTTCAATTCTGTCTCTCTTTCTCTCAATATGCTTCAGTCTCACATACAAAATGACATGCAAAAACAAAACCAAAAACCTTGAAAACATGCCAAGGAATACCCCCTCGCTTCACTATTTTCCAGGACCTTGCCTCTCACTCAGATTAACTCTTTTTACTTTCAAGATTTCTATGTAAGGCCCAGTGTCCCCTTGTAGCCTTTTGATCTTAACCCTTTCCATAATCCAGAGCATCCCAATCAGAGTGCTGCAGACCTCAGGCCAGCCAGAACCTCAGGCCAGCCAGGACCTCAGGCCAGCCAGAACCTCAGGCCAGCCAGAACCTCAGACCAGCCAGAACCTCAGACCAGCTAGAACCTCAGGCCAGCCAGAACCTCAGACCAGCCAGAACCTCAGACCAGCCAGAACCTCAGACCAGCCAGAACCTCAGACCAGCTAGAACCTCAGACCAGCCAGAACCTCAGGCCAGCCAGAACCTCAGACCAGCCAGAACCTCAGACCAGCCAGAACCTCAGACCAGCCAGAACCTCAGGCCAGCCAGAACCTCAGGCCAGCCAGAACCTCAGACCAGCCAGAACCTCAGACCAGCCAGAACCTCAGGCCAGCCAGAACCTCAGGCCAGCCAGAACCTCAGGCCCATCACCTCTGCCTGTCACTGGCCTCTTACTTTTTCCCCAGTGGGCCATGAGTCTTGTCATTTTGTAGCTGAACCATGACTCCAAAAGGCAGAAAGTATTACTCTAAGTATCTCAACAAACAGGACTATTCTTTAGTTCAGTGTTTTTCAAAAATAATTTCAACAGCCTTTCTGTTAATATCATTTTATGGAGAAAACTAATATGTATATGTAATAGAAAAACAAATCTCTAATTGAAACTCTGGAAACTTTTATGTCCTCACTTGTGCCAACTCCTGAGCTGTCTGGGGGCCTCCAAGTAACTCCTGTAGCTATCATCAGCACTGTTGAAAACTGTATTAAATATTTAGCAGGTATCAGCTTCTTTTTTTTCCATATAGTTTTTCCCTGATGGTCTGGTCAGTTCCTCAGACTTTCACTATAAATAAAATCAAACAATAACATTTAGTTTATCTAGCATGCTTCTTCTGGTAAAACTAAACATGAAAAGTGCATACTAAGTAAATTAAAATTTTTTAATATTAGCTATAAAATATGATGATTTTTATTTAAAAATGATATTAAAGTACTTAAGATCAATAGAAGATGTCCAAAATGTCTCAGATCTCATAATTGACAATGAAACACTATCAATCAAAATTGTAGCTCGGTTATCTAAACACCTGTGCAGACTCACTCTCAGGACCTGTGAGAGCAGCTATAACAGCCACTCAAGTCTCAGGTGAGTCACCACCATATTTTGTCTAGAGCCTTCCTGAAATCCAGATCTTCTGCTTGCTGTAGCCTATCTCCTACCTTTGGAATAATTATCTCCATGTCCTTACCTTCAAATTCCTTCTCTTCCTACTCAGATCTGATTTTTATTTTTACAATTCTGAAAGAAAACAAAAACAAAAAATTTTTTCTAATGACCACTTTTTTGCAAAGTCCAAAATCTTTATCTTGTTTGATCTCTTTCCACCATTTCCCTATTGAAGCTGCTTTTTTGGCTGTTGTAGCAGTGGTCCTTGGGCATTACTCAGCTTCCTTTATGTCAGTCTCTTTCCTTCCTTTTTCATCTTCCCATATCCCAAATGCTCATGCTCACCAAGACTGGGTCGTTAGTCCTCTCCCTTTTTAAACTAGTCTACATGCTTCTCCAGGTAATTTAATCCCAAGTTATCGATTCATTCATTATAAATATAGGTTGGTGATTCTCAAATTTCAATTCTTTTCTCCCCCCTGAGCTGCAGATTCATATATCCAACCACTGACTGGACATCTGCACTGGGCTGTCTCAACAGATATGTCAAACTCAATAAAAAATTGAACTTCCTTTCTCCAGACTGACTCCCCTTCAGTCTTTCCTAGTTAAGTGAACAATACCACCATCCACGTAGATACACATGCCTGAAAAGTGGAAATTAGGTTTAACTTCTGTCCACAGATTGGTAGGTTTCACTAATCTCCAGTATAAATACTGTGTCATTTTCATCTTTGAGTCCCCACACTTGGAATAATGTGTGCCACTCATAGGTGCTCAGTCCATGTCAGGGGCTTTTCTGAAAGTAGAAATAGTAACGTATAGGTTTCTTGCTTAACAATCTTCTATGGCTTTCTGCACAAGTCAAGATAAAACCCAAAGTTCTTGCTGAAACTTAGCCTCAGAGCCCCTTTCTTACTTCTCCTGCCTCTTGCTAATAGCTATGCCTTCAAAAGCAACCTGAGCTCCCATAGGATGCAACTACTTGTCATTCTCAAAGCATGATCAGCTCTCAAGATTTGACATTTTCTCAAATGTGTTCTCTGCCCTCACATCTTCATCAAAGTCCAATTTTTCTTCAAGACTTCGCTCATCTATTACATTCTTCAGGGAACCCTCTGTAGTTTCTATAACATTTTGTGCAAATCTCTGTGAACTCATCACCATATCATAATTACCTGCTCATTTATCCATCTCCCCTACTAGTCCATGAGTATGATATGAATCAGGACTTTCATCTCGGCACCACTCCAGCTAGTATGGCACTGATGATTAATGATTGCTTATTGAAGGGATGAATAAGTTTTGAGAGCTTCATAAAAGATGCTTTCTTAATTCTCCTTTGACAAATAATGGTAAAATGTCAGTACCACTAGGGGGCACAGAATTATAACAGAATTTTCCAGTACAATAGCTCAAAGGAGATGTTATCCTTTGTATCAACCTCCTCACGTAGTTTTTAAATATATAGATCTTTAAAGATCAAATAACTCTATTCAAATTACTTACAGAAAGAAATGTTTAAATAGTTGGCTAAAAGATAGACAGCATGAAATACCAACATGTCAGATAAATGAAAATCAAGTATAGCCAAATACAGTAAACAGGGTTTTATAAATAAAACTGAAGATAGAACTAGGAAAAAGATCAAAATGTAAATATGATTTCAAGGAATTGACAATATGAGATTTGGGACTGTTTTTAAAATTTCAATACAGAAAATATCTATATAGGGAAAGCTGTACACACACACGCACACACACACACACACACACACACACACACACACAAAACAGTTAAGAAGCATATGAAGCTATTTCTGTGTTTAGAATAAAATCCCACATCCTGCTCTAAAGAAAACCAATAGAAACCTCTCAATATTTCTCTTTTGTAAAGAGAAACCATCAAGATTATTAATACACAATAATAGGCTTGGGTTTTTATTTCAAAAGTTGATATATTAATATATTAGTAGTTAAAAATATAGTTTTTGTTTTGGGCAGTCATTGTTTGTTTTGCATCAAATACCCTTAAATTTGAGTGTCCTGCCTCAACTATTTATTAGCTTGAAAAAAATATTAACTCTTCTGTACCTCAGTTTCTTCCCCTATAAATTGGGTATGATTGTAATGCCTGTTTAGGAAACCATTGTCACAATCAAGTGAAGTCATTCTTGTAAACCACAGTGCCTAGCATATAGTAAACACATGCTAAATAGTTGTTACAATTTTGCTTTAACAATTGTAATCAGCACAATATTTTAGTAATTCCTAGACAAAGTAATTTTGTTAGCTGCTGGAACGCAAATGGTGAGACCTTTGGAGCCCCTTCCCCACTATTTTTTTTGCTCCCCACCAGCCTCTCCTTATAGTCATATACTCTCATACCTGCATCCTTGGGGCAGAAGCTGTTCTGAGGAGCAATGTCTCATTTGCTGGGAAAGGTTGGCCTGGGATTCCTATTGTGTTAGAGCCTTCATGCAGTCTGCGTAGGCTCAGATGACCTCTGATATTGTCCTGGATTTTCTGGTTAATTTCTGCTTGTTGGAGAAACATCTTGAAAAGCTTGTATCATATCTCTCAAAGATAAGAATTCTTGATTGACAAGAAATGGTACTGTGGTATACACTATACTGATATATTTAAAATAATAAAGGTAAATATGTTTACGGAACCATTGGTTATGAGATCTGTGAAATGCAATATAGCTGCTGTGCTTTTTAGTGTGGTTATGGCCTAATAGGAGGGAAATAAAATTGAAAGAGAAGGGTGGAGTAGCTTAAAGGGCATTCTATTCAGGGATGGGAGACTTCAATTCTACCTCTAGGCTTAGAAGGCAAATCGCTGAGCTTTGTGCAAGTCATTGAACAGCAGCCAACCATGGATTTCCATTTCTCTATCAGTAAATTTCCTTTTTGCTCTAGGGTTTAAGAATTCTATTTATTATTCCAGCTCTGATTAGCCCAGGGACCTCACACTTGATTAAAGTGCATCGATATTGCTAAAGCACAGCACTTATGTCACTCACTAGTTGCTCAGAACCATGAACATTATTTGATGGGAGGGTATGTTGTGGCGGGAGGTTGGGGCAAATGGGAAAACGGGTAGGCGTGGAGAAGGAGGAAAGGGGGAGAGTCGTGAGGCGCTGACATTTTGCGAAACCAGTCCAGATCTAGTTATCATGTCCCTCTGGTGGGCATTCAAAACCTTTCTTGTGCATCTCTAGTTCATGTATAGAATTTTTTATTAACACTATTTCAGAGTACCTTTCAGAAGAAAAATATAATGGGGTAGAAAACACACTAAAATAAAATATTTCTAGTAACTATGTTCAATGGAAATCACATCCACGTAGACTTCAGAGAATAAATTTCCAAGGTCATAAATTTCAGGCAGACATCTTACGAGATGTAGAGAATGAATAGGCGAAAGCAAACCCTTTTCAAAGGCTAGTGAGGGTGGGGGGAGCAGTTTACTCACATGCTCTACACTAGCAATAAACATCTGCCTTCACCTCTACCTCTCCATAATGCTCTAATGGAATTATTAGGCACACAATATACACTATGTCGTTTTACTCATCGCTCAATGCGCGCACCCTTTCTTCTGATATTCGGGTTTTAAAATTTCAGCAAAACAAACTAATAAAAGGCAGTTTCCTAGCAACATCTGTTTTCAAAGGAACAACAAAGCTTAATCACACACACTTTATTTTCTCTGAAGTTAATTCTGGTCTTTTTAGGGAAGTTAGTAGGTAGCAAAGAATGCAAGGTGTTTTCTAGGAGAGGCCGGCGCAGCCGCAGCCGGCCTTTTCTTCCTTGCCATAGAATAGCAGGATGTTTAGGGCTTGCAGCTAAACCAGCCCTTCCCAACGGTAGTAGGTAGAGACGCGGACACAAAACCGCCTCCCGTTTTGTCCATCCTCTGTTGGAGATGCAGATCGCCTGGTGGAAGGGATACTGACCTGGGATGCCAGGTTTCTGGGTTCCTAACAACCCTGGCACCAACCACCTGGTGAAAACTTGGGCGAGTCCTTTTTCTCTGGGCTGTGTGGCTAAATGGAGATTACTCTACAAGAAATGATCTTGAAGGTGCGTCCCAGCTCTCAACTGCTACCAATCACAGGTTTTCATTAGGAAAAAAAAAAAAAAGCCTAATGGCATTTGCTTAATCAAAATCACACTTTCACTAGTATTATTGCTGCACTCCCAGGAAAGCATCACTTGGAAATCAAGCAGCTGGCTTTCTTCCAGGTAAACGTGTCCCTGTGCCCTGCCTTCCGTAGACGTCCCGTGTGTGCAAGCCCAGCCTCACCCGTGAGACGAAAATGACCTTACCTACCCAGCAGTAGTAGAAGTCTGCAACAAGGAAAACAGCTTGGTTAAGAGGAAGTGGTTTTCATTTTACTGCCTGCAGACAAGCCAAGATTTTGACGTTTGAAGCGGGCACACGAGTCATTTTAAGTCTCTAGCTCTTTCACCCTGAAAGTCTCTGCACAAGAAACTCCACGGGGAGTCTAAATATAGCAGCAGCAACCTCCCCCCCTCCTCCGGCCCGGGTCCCCGCGCAGCTCTAGGATTCAAGAGCTTGCTCCGGGGCGCTTTCTGCATCTGCCACGAATAGCAGGGCACGGAGCAATCGCTCTCGCACCTCCACAGCGCGTGGGTGTGAAGTGTATTAGGGAAAAGCGAGAGTGATTCTGGGTGTTGGTGCTTTGCTCGGAGTCACGTGGCACCGCAGCCAGCTGCACGGAGCTCCCAGCTAGCGCCCGCTGCCCAGAGGCTTGGGGCAAAGGAGGAAGAAGGGAAGCAGGGTCCTGCTGGTGACCGGGAGCAGGCGAAATGGCTTCACACAAGTAATAGTGATAACAATAAAAAGTAAAAGTAAAGCATTTCAGTGGCGTTGCAGCCGGAGGCAGAAAGCAGCTGCCGCGAGCGTGGGTGTGTGTACAGGGGGAAGTTGGTGGAGTATTTATCTCCGAGGGGCGGAGACAGCCGAAAGACGACTTTGCCTTAGTATTGTTTTAGCCTTAGGCAAGGAAAAGGCACTGGGAATCACCACCTTGCAACTATCTGCTATGGCTTTGTTGTGGAAGCAGAGTTTTCCCTTCAACTTAACGTGGTGATTTTCTTTCATATTGGGGGTGAAGGCCAGTCTATTGGAAGAAGTTCCCAAGCCTGGCATCCTTTCGGTTCCCCTAGGCTGAATGTGATGTTTAACTGGGTGTGCTTATAATACACTGTTTCTGAAGGCCAGAGGCCACAGCCAGTGGCACCGTGGCCGCCCTTCCCGCCAAGGGCGCAGGCTTTGGGCCGCCCGGGTGCCAGTGGCGGAAGACCCAGCCAGTTGTCCCTCGCAACAGGTCTCCAACCGCGTAAGTTACAGCATCCGGGGGTGGGGTGGGAACCCCGAGAAGCCCCTGTCCGGGACCCCCCACCCCTCAGGAGCCTTTTCTCAGACACTGAGGCCGCCGCCGCCACTGCCGAGACTTTGCAATTTTATGATTTCCTCGGACTTAAATGGAAATTTCTTGACGGAGGGAGTCGCGTTTGTTCTCACAGGCTTCGCGCTGCTGTCAGGCGGAGCCCGGGGGCAGCTCGCTCACCGCGGTGGGGCCACTTCGGAGTTTTACGTCCTTCCCACACCCTACCCCTGGGCCGGGAAGGATGTCCAGTTACTCGTGGGCTTTCTGTCTGTCGCTGGGATGGAAAGTCACAGTCTGCAGGCTGTAGTGAGGCGCGGGAAGATGCCCGGTCCACGCCTCGCAGGCTCGGCAGCCGCGTCCTTCGGCTCGGCCCACTGAACTGCCTAGGACCCGCCCCGTGCGCAGGGACCCGCGCGCCACCGCCGGGAGCGGCACCGGCGCTCCCACTCCGGGGCCAGTTACTACCTGGAGGGCAGGGCACGGCCGTTCCCGCTCTCGCCCCTTGAGGAAGGATGGCAGGATCCGGCGCCGCGGCTTAGCGGCAGGAGAGCTCAGCGAGCTGCGCCTCCAGTTTCTCCTCCGGACACCGGGGCAGACTTAACCCTCCGGACAGCTCCAAAGCGCCTGGGAGAACCAAACCAAACTCGCGCCTCAGAGAGCGGCTTCGGAGGCCGGTCCTGTGCGGGGGGAGCGGACACAGTGTGGGCGTGGGGAGTGGAGAGAGAGAAGAAAGGGGGAGCCGGGGGCTGGGTGTGCGCGCGTGGGAGCGCGCCTCGGAGCGCCCCGCACTCCCCTCGCCAGCCCTGAGGGCACTTTGGGAAGGAGGGAGTGGCAGCCGCGGGAATCAGAGGGGGCAAGAGAAACCGTCTCTAAGTGACACTCCAGACAGGTCCGGATTTAGAATTCGAAGCTAAAGGCTGCTAGAAATTGGGACTCCTCGGCCTCCTCTGCACACCCCCCTTTTCCCCGCCCCGAAGCCCCGGCGGTTTGCTGGCTGCCTGCTTCCCCGCCCCCGGCTCGGAGGTCGCCGGCCGGCGGGCGCCCCGTCGGCTGCCGGCTTCCTCCTTGCAACCGCGGGCGCACATGAGGCCGCTGCCCCCGCCGCAGGCACTGGCGCCCCCCTCGCGGTGCCCGTGGTGATGCCATGCCCCGCCACCACGCGGGAGGAGAGGAGGGCGGCGCCGCCGGGCTGTGGGTGAAGAGCGGCGCGGCGGCCGCGGCGGGCGGGGGGCGCCTGGGCAGCGGCATGAAGGATGTGGAGTCGGGCCGGGGCAGGGTGCTGCTGAACTCGGCAGCCGCCAGGGGCGACGGCCTGCTACTGCTGGGCACCCGCGCGGCTGCGCTCGGCGGCGGCGGCGGCGGCCTGAGGGAGAGCCGCCGGGGCAAGCAGGGGGCCCGGATGAGCCTGCTGGGGAAGCCGCTCTCCTACACGAGTAGCCAGAGCTGCCGGCGCAACGTCAAGTACCGGCGGGTGCAGAACTACCTGTACAACGTGCTGGAGAGACCCCGCGGCTGGGCGTTCATCTACCACGCGTTCGTGTGAGTACTCGCGCCCCCGACTCTCCCCAGCCGCGCCCGCGCCCGGACCCCCGGGCTGTGCTCCGCGCCCGCGACCTGGACCCCGCGAGCGCGCGCTGGCACACACGCACGTGGTGGCTTTTATTTCTTTGCACGTGCTTGTGGTCTTCCTCCCAGAGTCTTCCCCCTACCCCAGCCCCACCTCTCCCACCTCTACAGCTTGAACCTTCTCCCTAAGGACACCCGAGTGAACCCCGCCTGGCAGCTTCAGGCGCCCGGGGCGAGAGCCAGGCGGACGCGGGACTTAGGCTGCGCGGATAATTGGGAGCAATTAGGTCCGTAGATACCTAAACTTCAACCGAGCGGGGCGCCCGGGAGCTGGGAAATGTAAAGGAAGGACGAGCGCCCGTGTGAGGCTTGAGAGTATGTTGGAGAGATTGGGAGGTGGTGGCGGGGTTAAAACGTGGTGGAGAGAGGAGACTTCGAGAGCTAGGTCCTGAGGGCGGAGCAGGGGAAGCTGCCACTTGCTGGAGAGGGCTGCTAGGTTTTAAGTGCGCCCGGAAGCACGCCTCGCCACCACCCCAGTCACCACCAACGGAAAATCTGTTAGTGCTTGCAGCCCTTCCTGCAACAGAGAAAGTGGCCAAGGTCTAGAAGAGGCGAGAGGGGCGGTCCAAGCAATGCTCCCGCTTCCAGGGGTGTGCGTGTGGGAGCAGTGGGGAACCCGGGGTGCAGGAGCGCGGGCCAAGGTGCGGTAGCAGCAGCGCAATGGGCCGCCCCGGACGGGCATCCAGCAGTGGGTTAAGGCGGCATTTGTGGCACCGAGTCAAAGTGTATGTGTGTTAAGTAAGCCCTCGCCATCTAGCAGAGAATGCTTAATGAGAAAATGATTGGAAGCAAATGTTTATTTTTCCCTTAGGCATTTAAAACCTTTCAGTGGCTTTAAAGTTTACTACTGTTTTTCCCACAAAGTCCATTCATTCAGCCTCCTATTAGAATTAGGTTTATCTGGGCATTTTAAGGCTGTTTTTATGCCGTCACATCATGTCTAATTCTTTTATTCTCCCTCTTCTCCTTTCTTCTCTCTTTTTATTTATTTATTTTTTTTAATCTGCTTCTTTTTTGTTGAAATGAAATATAAAGACGTCAGCCTTAGGAGATCAGTAGAGAAAGTTGCAGGCACTCATTGATACTTTCTTCCTTGTTTCCTAGTAAAATAAGTTTTGAACACGAACTAGGTTTCTTTTAGAAATAAGGTGTCATCCATACATAGCTTTCACCTGGGATGGGGGATTGGCATCAACACCAGAAACATTTTTTGAAATAACATGGAAGAAGGGGCTGTTTTTGTAAATACGTGAACCTGGAATTTGACCACGTAGGAGTCAGGAAATTGGTGGAGCTCTGGTGTCTGGAAAATTTTATAGTCCCAGATTGATGTGAACATATAGCATTAGGTAGAATATTCCAGCCAACTTGCCATTTTACAATGCACACAAGGAGAACGTTGTGTTGCATCATTATTACATCAAAAGGTATAATTTTTATTATTCAATGGTGAAAGATTCACATTGATTTAGATGTGGTTACTGTAATAAATGATAGATGGAGAAATGCTATAGATGCTTTTCATCTCCTCTGAGTTGATATATAATTAATCCAATTACTTAATGAGCCTGATAAATTATTTTGACTTGTCAGAATATACTAAAAAAAATAGCAATGATGATGCTCAATTTGGCAACTAATATATACTGTATGGATAATGATTTTTTTTTTACAAGGGTATGATGCTCAGAATATTCATGCCTTTGAATTTGCAATATGATGCCATTTGTAGCCCTTTATTTTTGGCAAATTATTCATTGCATATTCAAAGAAGGTTAGAGACAACCTTGGTTGGTGCACGTAAGTTTTCTTGAACATGAATGTGAACTTCTTGCAATGCAACATTTTTTCTATGTGTTGATGTTTAACAAGCTTTTAAGGACTTACAGAGTTTTAAAATTTCGATAAATGTTTTTTCCAAAGGTTCAAGTTTGGATACTTCTACCCACCAGGATTTATCAGTCTAGCAGTGTCTTTACGGGTAGGCAGGAAATAAATTATGTACTTGTCAATATGATGTAGCTAATGTGAAGTTTTGGATTATACATTTCTAGAGTCTGAAAACTGTAATGCCTGAGCAATTAGGTAGGGGTGCTATATCCACATTAGGACAAAGAGGGAATGGATAGTATCACCTTCTATGAGGACTGTGCATAGCTACAGCAGACCCTAGGGAAAGAGGCCATCTTTGACAGTTGCTGCTTGTGATTTTAAATGAGCTTTAGACTAACTGAACTTTACACATTACATTAATATAGCAAAGTTGCTTTGAGCTGTAAGTCTAACAAGACCATAAGAAAACAATTTCTAGAGAGGTATAACTAACTAATTCCCTGCCAGCCTGGGAATCCCCAAATCTTACATTAATAACATTTTTTGTAGCACATTAAAATTCTTGCCAAGAACAAGTGCACTGTGATTAATGAGGTACTTCAGGGATGAATTTACTTGGTCGACCAGTGTCTTCACTGCCAAGAAACAAGAAAGGTATCTTTAAAGTTATACTTCAGGTAAAGAAAAATATCTATTAATTATGCAAAAGTAATTGTTATGATGCTTTAATGGTATAAAATGTATTTTCAAGAATACATATCCTAGCCTATTGATAAGAGGGGTGGTAAGAGCAAGAAATGACCTACTTCAAATACTTTCTTCTGATCTTTATAAATTAGCGGAAATTAGAAGATCTGTGCCCTTATTGCTCTTTAGGATTTACCAGACAGCCATGTTTCCTGCCTTCAGCTGTTCTTCAGTTTACTAGATGAACTATTCAAACGTGAGGTGACATATTTCTTTGAACGTTTTTTGTCCCTTTTTAATTATTCTCCTTTAAATGAAGAATAATGGTGGTAGTAGAGGAACCCCTTCTGTGTGGATGGGGTTCCACATACAAATTTGCATTGATGCAGCAAATGTGGTTCTCAGAAATTATATGGGAAACATTGTTACAGATACATGTAACTCATCACTTTGCCTAAGTATCTTTGCCTGGTTTTATGCCATGGATGGGAATTTATAGATATATGACATTGGAAGAAAGAGTCTGGTCATCTACGCTGGGAGCCCAGCTTAGAAGTCATCCATTTTCTGATACTTATTCCTGCTGGCCGCCCAAATGGTCATTACATTCTTTGTTCACTTTATGAATGTTTTTCAAATAAATTGCCTTCTCTCCTTTGTTACTTCCACTATCATACTCTATTTGTCGATACCTCTCCATTGGATGATTTGTAATATTTTCTTGCCTGATCATCTTGCTTCTGTTCTGAGCATTCTCATTCCCTGCTCCGACACCATAGTGTTGTTCCTATAATGCAAATCTTATTTTTCCATCCCTTTGCCTAAAATATTTTCATGACCCTCTATCATCTACTTATTTATTTATTTATCCATCTATAAATACTTGAGTATCTAATATGTGCTAGTTTTGAAGTTAATAAGGCAAAGAGGCCTCCACTCTTGAGGAAGGAAGAGACTCTAGCAAGGTATGACTACAAGTTTCTAAACAAGTGTGAAAACAATATTACTGATACACCTAGAGAGGTAGGTTACAAAGTTGCATAGGAGTAGAAAAGGAAGTGGAAGAGATAAGAGCAGAAAGGTCAGCATAGGCTTCAAAGGGGAAGTGAGATGTGAGCTGAGTTTAGACAAATGAGTAGTTAATTTTCAGATGAGCAAAGCAGGGAGGAATGAACACTTTTGATAGAGAAAACAATTTGAGGAAAGATATGGAATTGAAAATCAGCGCAGTAATTCTAGGTACTAAGTATTTGTAGGATGAAAGGCAGCTAAGTGAAGGAGGTAGAGCAAAAGGCAAGTACCTGACCTTGGATGGCCTCAGATGCTGGCCATGAAACTTTGTCTTTATCCTGTAGGTAGGAGTGGTCGTTGAATAGTGATAATCAGGGGAATGACATAATCATATATGAATTTTGGAAAGATCTGCCTTTCATCAGTTTGGCAAATAAGTTGGAAGGTACAAAATGGAATTAGTATGACCTATAAAAAGATGATAGCAATTGTGCAAAATTTCCATTCACTCTTGCATTCTTTTACCTGTAAATTAATTCTATGAATGTCTGTTGACTGTTATTTGCCATGGACTGTTCTAGAAAGATGAGAGATGATTGCCTGAGGAACTAAAGCAGTAACTATGGAGATGAGAAGACAGAGTTTAATCAAAGAAATGGTAAGGAGATAGAATTGGTAGATTGTTTTCACCAGTCTGATGTGTAGTGTGAGGAGGATGATTCTGATTTGGGAATGGAAGTGCCATTTCCTATTACATGGGACAAAGGGTGAAGGGCAGGCACATGTTCAGAGCAATGCAGTGAGTTCAGATTTGGACATGTTGAGGTTTAGATATTTTTGAGCCATTTGGGTGGAGTTCGTAAGTGGTGGGAACACAGTAGTGAACCAGGCACAGTCTCTTTATAATGGCTCTTGGATCAGCAACAGGAATATTTGTGACACACAGATAATACTTGATAAAATATTTTTGAATGAATGAATGAATGCATTTACAAATCTGGAGTTTAAATGTCTAGATCAGGTATTTAGATTTGGAAGTCTGTTGGTTCCATGATAGTTAAAGCAATGAATAGAAAAAATGAGATAGTCCAGAGAATGCACAGAGCAAGTGAGGACATGGTGGAGGCCAGAGACTGGGCATCACTAACACCAAGCCATGGATGGAAGAGTAAGAGCCTACAGAAAACCCTGGGAAAACCCTGACAGAGCAACCCAAAGGTTAAGAGAAAAGCCAGGAGACCTTATTTTCATGAAATCCAAGGAAGATGTATACAGGAAAGAGGTTATGGCCAGTATTGTCTAATGCTCCAGAAAAGACTAGAAAATTGTGTAAAATTTCAATGGATCGCTTGAAGGAGGCCACTGATGGGCTTTGCTGCAGCAGCTTCGGTGAAGCAGGGAGGGTCATACGTGTGATTTAAGTGGACTCAGAAGTAATTAAGAATTGGGAAAATGGACACAGTAGTGTTAAACTGCAGATTTCTTGGGACAGTTCACAAGAGCCTCCTTGTATGACCTCTGCCTGTCTTTCCAGCCTCATCTGCAGCCATTTACCTCTAACATGCACCCTGAGCCCCAGCCTTACTGAACTGCTCCATCCTGTGCCTTTGCTCATGCTGTTTTTGAGTACTCCCCCTACTCCTTACACTCTGGCTGTTCAACTCCTACAGTTTCTTCAAAATGCAACTGAAGGATTGGTTCGTCTTGGGCATATTTCCAAACTGTTCCCTCCCTCTGCCAGCATGACTGAGGTGCCCCTTGTCTCAGGTTTCCTGGCACTCTGTGAATGTCATTATAGTGGTGCTTCCCCCACTGTTTCATCACAGTGGGCTACTTAGTCTGTCTCTTCACACAGGGTGAGCTTGCCACACTGAAAGTCACCTACTTGTCCCAGAATCTCAGGTATCTGGCAAGGTGCCTTGTATCTGTAGACCCTCAGTAAATGGTTGCTTATTGACTAAGTAAACAGTTTTATCTAGAAGCCTTCCACAGAGAGTTTCAGAGTGAGTCAAAGCCTTAGGAACTATCAAGTTGTTTCAGTTTTCTTAGAAGTAAGATGTTGATGATTCATTTAAAGGAAACTATATAGGGCTAGAAGTAAGAGACTAGTGCTTTGCTCCAAGCTTTACCACTAGTTAATTTTGTGACTTGGAGTAAATCATTTCACTCTTGTGAATTTCCAAATCTTCATAAATGGACACCATACTGTCTGTGATCCAACCAAGATGGTGGAGGATACTGTGGAAAGTTTGAAATACTATCATAAAAGGGAAGGATTATTTGGAATGGGAGGTGATCTGATGTTTTTATCATTTCCCTTCCTCATTCTGAGCTGGAGGGCTGCCTCCTAACTAGTTGCTTTAACTTCATCCCTAAATCTCCAAGACCTCTGTGCCACATAGCCAAAGCGATCTTTCTAAAGACTTAAAAGAAGATATTGCTTCTGCTCTACATGGTGAAGGAATCTGTTTATTGACTGTCTCCCCCTCAATTAATTCCTTAAAGGCAGGGGCTCTCTCTGCCCTATTCACTGATATGTCACCAGCACCCAGAATGGTTTCTGTCACATAGAAGAAACTCCATCCATACGTATTGATTCACTTACTGACACCTCAAATCTCCAAAAAACGCTACTGGTTCCCTTGTGGAAGATGAAATTTCACTCTACTGGCCACTCTCTGTGTCAGACTCAATTAGACCCAATGAATTACTTTATTGTTTTTATATATATTCTATTGTTAGTGAAATCTGTGTCTATAGAAATAGATTTTATAGACAAATTATTTTTGCTCCTGCATTCCTTAAAAATCACTGATTTCCCATAAGTGTACAGAAGCCTTATATAAGATATGCTGCTTTATACTCTGCTAATATATAAAATGTTCCATACAATTCAAATCAGTTTTTTAGAAATATAAATAATGCTATAGTATTTGAGGACCATATTACAATTAGAAATGTTGAAAAGTCTTAAAATATTAGTACTGGGAATATTATAGCCTAAAAGAAAAAAAAAAGTATTTCAAAACAGAATGAAGGCTTGATACAAGAAACACTATAAACAAGGAAGATAGCCAGCAGCCTTTTGTTAATTGCTTACAAAGAAGTAGTGCCAGTTTTAATTTTTAATTGCAAATGGCTATTTTGGCAGATGAAAATGCCAGCAGAGCATGTTTTATCCTAGCCCAGTGGTGTGAAACTACTTGAAGCCCAATTGTTGAACAGCCACAGCTCACAGTTATGTTTAATGATATGTAGATGTTTCCATTTTAATTTCCTTTTTCTTCAACCATTTATGAGTATGCTATTTGAAGTTTTATTTGGTTGCAACCTAGGAGACAGATTGGCCACACAACTGTATTTTTTCATAATTAGTGAAATTCTTTAATGGGTCTCAGAATTTCAGGTGCTCTTTTAATCCTTTGCAGTCAGTTTGAAGAATGAGTTTCTTAAACATTATTGAAATCACCAATTTCTGAACTTAAAAATAGTTTAAACTTTTCCCATTATATACATTTGTATAATATGTGTGTGCATATACTTTCTTTACTCACACAGATACACATACAACATAAGCATATACACAGACTGTATCCTTTAGTGAAGAATCTGTGTTAGTGTAAATATGTACATTTGTCTTTGTTTTGTTCCCCTAAAACTAAAATAAGAAACTTAAATAAAATGTAGTTTAGAAGTAAAGTCTTAAATTTACCCTTGATAATATAGAAATTGCCTCATAATCTAAAAGGTAGTGAAATTTAACTGTACATGATGATACACATTTTGCAAATTGTGGTCATTGTTCCCATTTATGGCACCTGTGAGGTAATTCTAGGATCTCTATTCCATTTTCAGTCAGTGCCAGGATGATCTTTTATAATCATAATGTTATAATCCATTGTTTCTCTTCTTTTTTAACAGTCAATTCAGATTAACATTTAATTAATAGCCCTTATATGTATCAGGGAATGTGCTCGATGCTGGTTGTTTGAAAAAAGGAGATGATGTGAACTTGACCCCAAGGAAATTGCATTGGGGAATATAATGAGATTTAGATTCAATTATCAAAAGTCTGGGATTTTATACTGTAGGTGATGGGTGATCTTTGAGGAAGATAGGCTTTAGACAGGTAATAATGTCATTGGATTTCCATTTTAGACTAGTCACTGTGCAAGCTTCCTCAATAGTAGCTTGAAGGGTCAAAACTAGAAGTGGAGGATCAATTTTGAAATTGTTCCAACTTAAGCAAGAGATAATTAGGACTTACACTGGGCAATGGTGGTAAGGATGGCAGAAAATACGGCAATAGAGTTGAAATGTATTAATGAATGATTGAATGTGGAAGATGAACAAGAGGGTAGATTTGTTATTTGCAGATTCTTGGCATGGGTGGTTGGATACACAGTGGCACCATTACCTGAGATCAAGAATGCAGGTGGCATAACAGGTTGAGGGGAATGTAGGGGGTGATAAAATGAGTCTAGCTTTGGAAATGCTGAGCTTTAGTGCCTGTGGACATTCCAATTATGTATGTACAATAGCTTTTGGATAATGATTTAAAAGATATCAGAATATAGGCAGGAGTTAAAACCACAAGGAAAGTAAGTAAAGAGAGAAGGTAACTGGTCAGGGATGGAAACATGGAGAATACTACATTTAAGGGATGAGCAGAGGAAATGGGCAGTGTAATGGAGTAGACAGCAAGATGTGAGGCAATACCAGACAAAAAGATGGCAGGTGGTTGTGGAAAACAAGGGTGTCAAGAGAGTTCAAAGCTACTATGAAAAGTAGAGAGTAGTCTCCCATGATGAAGACCAAGGAGTTACCCTTGGATCTGGCAATGTGAAATTCTTCAGTGATATTTTGACCTCATTAATGTTAACTTTCAGAGGAGTGGTGAGGGCAGCAGCAGATTGCTGTTAGTTGAAAAATGAATCAGAAGTGCAGAGAGGAAGCAGCATATTTAGGCCATATGTTCAGCCAGTTGGGCAAGAATAAAAGGAGATTGGACACTAGCTAGAAGGAAATATAAGGCTAAGGGGAAAATCAAGAGAGAATATAGTTAAAGGAAAGAAGATTGTTTATCACCAATAACAGTCATTTTAATTATTAATTATGTGTTGGACATTGTTCTGAGTGCTTTATACCCATGAACTCTTTTAAGCCTCAGAATAACCCCAAGAAGTACTATTAGTTTTATCATCTCCCTTTAACAGGCCAGAATACCCAAGTAGAAAGAGATTTATTAATGATAACTTGTCCAAGGTCAGCCACTGAATTAATGGCAGAGCAAGGCTTTGAACCAAGGCAAGTTGGCTGAGAGCCCACAGTCTTAGCCACTGTATCTTGATGGTGGATAGTACATGTGGGCCCAGGGCCCCTTGGATCAGATGGGTAGAGTAATTACAAAAACTACATTTGGTCTAAGTATAGCTCTTAGCAGTATAGCATACGCACAATAAATGTTTGTCGAATAAATGAATGACAGTTAATATGCCTTATAACCTAGTATCAGAGAATTACTTATAACTTAGTAGTATTAAGAACTCTTGTTCCTTTGCCTTCAAATTCTAATCAGCCTAAGTTCTAATTGTCCCATAAAATTTTTCCTGATAGTTCTGGCTTATTTTCTTACCCATTTTTACCTCTCATAACTTTTATTACTTGGATCGTGTAGTCTTTAATTATATTATTGAATTATCTTCTAATTGGATTTTTATCTAATTCTTCACAGATAGTTTGTGAGTGTCTGAAGAAACTACCCCCTTGTTTTGTGTCTCTTATGTATGCATCAAACCCAGATTTTTGCTCTATACTTTTAATCAAAATTCACCTAGCTTATTACCACCAATGAGACTATTTAAATATTTTAACTTTTTTTCCAAACAAGAATTTCCTTGAGTTTTTCTAGCTTGAATTGGGTAGCAACTCATACTGATGACCTAAAGAATTTCTCAATACCATTTCCTATGAACATTAAATTCCCAATTTATGCTTTCATTGCAGAATACCTAAGATTCATTACAAAATAGCAGCAGTTTGCCTTATGTAAGTTTCATAATGGCTGAATATAGAACACGTTTGTTCCAAACTGATTGTATAGCGTTCTTTCTCTCTTTAAAATAATAAATACTTATTTTCTTCATACTAACATGAACATATTCCATTCACTTTCCATGTTTCTCTTTCTCCCCTCCCATATATACATTTTTCATGGACATTTTTTCCTTTCTCTTTCCCATTTGTCCCATTGTTTTTTCCCTCCAGTTACACTGCACCTAGTTTTGCTTTGATTTTTTTCTTCCTCTTTGTGCTACGTTTCTCTTTTTCTGAAAGCTGTCTGTTCTTAAGAGATGCATTGACCCTCTAATTGCTCACATGCTTTAAGAGCATAGTGCCTAAGTAGACTGAGTTACCTAGTTTACGTATCACTGTGCAGTAATTAACAGAGAGATGTAGCAATTAGAAGTGCAAGAGAAGAAACCTATTTTTCTTGGAGTTTTAGTTAAACTTAAATAAGGGGAGTGAAGCCTTAAAATTGCTCTGAGGTTTTCTAATATCTGCCCATTATTTCTGAAATCTGGGAATACTCAGATATTCAGTGAATAATATTTAAAAGATTATGCTTTCCATTGTGGAAGTTGCCTACTGTATATAGTTAAGAAATAAATTAGAAATTAACATTTATTCCAGGTGGAATTATTATAGAAAGGCATATTAAAGAAGTCTGTTTGTAACATGTAAATAGCAGTTAGCTTAAAAATATTTACCACATGGGCTATTAAATCATTAGGCATCTCCTTACTCAGTGAGCCAAGAAATAGATCTATAATCTGGCACCAGAGGGCTGTGCTTTTCCTCTTTAATTGGGAGATTAAAGCATGAACTCAAAATGCAAGTGCATGATAGAAGGTACGTGTGAGATAGAAAACCACCTGTAATTTTTTCTAGTTGGAAATTGTTCCAAAGCATAGACCTTATGAGGGCTATCCCATAACCTTTTATAGAATGGAAAAGCAGTGTAGGGCTTCAGTTTCTCTAAACCTGTTTTCTGTTACACCTGAGAGAATCTAGGAGGATTGGATGAAGTTGACAATTCAGAGACAGGGTCTCGCTCTGTCACCCAGGCTACTGGAGTGCAGTGGTTCCATCCTAGCTCACTGTAACCTTGAACTCCTGGGCTTAGGCGATCCTCCTGGCTCAGCCTCCCGAGTAGCTGGAACTATAGGCACACACCACTATGCCTGGCTAAATTTTAATTTTTTTTGTAGTGAAAAGGGTCTCACTATGTTGCCCAGGCTGGTCTTGAACTCCTGGCCTCAAGTTATCCTTCTGCCTTGACCTCCCAAAGTGCTGGGATTACAGATGTGAGCCATTGTGCCTGACCCACTTATCAGCTTTCTGATTTGTAAAAGTTGGATATAATTATTAAATGTTTCTTCCATAAGCTGACCTCTTGCTATGTGTAAGGCCCTGGTGTAGGAACAACAGAGGCTTACCATAAATAAGACACAGCCTGTTCCCTCAAGGAATTTTTATCTGTAGGGTTTTAGTTTACTATTTACCAAGCTGCAAAAACCATCTCTCTGAATTGACTTGAGGTAAAAGCAAAGGGTGGCTGTTTTCCAGCGGCATTCAACTACTGCTCCTATTGAAGGGATTTACGAGGTAAACTCCAGGATCACCCTATACAGAACTGCTGATTGTCGGTTCTCTTGACCTCTTGGGAAATTGTGGAGCTGGATGTTCAGCTGCCTGTGCAGGTGGGCATTCTTCTCACAGCATTCCCACACAGAGACCCAACGTAGGAGTTCCCATTGATCATAGTAATTTCTAAAGAGTAGTAATTAAACTAGTTAAACTAAATGTTCTAGTTAATAAAACATTCTGAGTATGTTTAATTTGCTCCAAAGTATTTTTAAAAATAGAAAATAAATCAATGCTTCTTCATAACCTTTTGTTTGGGGATGTTAATTTTTTTCTCCCCAAAATGGTTTAAGAACAGTAATATAAACCAAAAA
Source organism: Microcebus murinus (assembly GCF_040939455.1). Lineage (NCBI taxonomy): Eukaryota > Metazoa > Chordata > Mammalia > Primates > Cheirogaleidae > Microcebus > Microcebus murinus. Next base: position 79,331,762 of record NC_134108.1, on the reverse strand, counting down.
AACTTGTTTTTAAAAAAATCAAAGGTCTGCTTATTTTTAGTATACACTTCAAGCTTCTAATATTGTTAACTTTTTAATTCTAGTACGTGAAAGGAAAATATAACCAGTCCTCCATGAGGCCTAGAATTTGCTCATTCATTCATTCATTCAGTATTTGAGTGCCCACCACATACCATGTCCTTGGAACACTTTGGAAACACTTCTTTACATTTGTTCAACTTTCTTCAGGCATGTGGAAAATGCCTCTTTTCTTCAACATGCCTGATGATAAAAATCCTATAGTTCTATTTTGTTCCATCAGATGGAAAAGGCAGAGAAGATGAATGGCAATACAAATGACTTTTGGGGAACTCATTTAGAACCTTCAAGATAGGGTCCTGAATACAAGGGGCATCTGGTCTTACTCTTGCAGTCCTTGACAACTAGAAGAAATGACACTTTGTTTAGGGGCAGCGATCTTACCAAGTCTGAATATTCAAATTGGCATCCAGGCATTTTTCTCTAGAAGAAAGCTGGGTAGGTTCTTTTAGTTTCAGATCCATCCAGGGATAAACCAAATGAGATGAGTTAGAATCTTCCCAGAGGAACCAGCTACCCTAGTTACACAGTCCTGCAGTTCTTCCAAACGTAGCACAGGAAACACTCTAGGAAAGAAAACTATGCCGTTGTCATATATGTGCCAATCATGCTGACTTCTAGACAGTCATTCAGGTTACCAGTTTGTTTGGGCCACGCTTGAGTAGCCCATTATTCCCTTCTTTTGTTAGAATGGCCCCAGTAATTCTATTGAAATTAGAATTAGAGTTTTACAGTATCTCTAGCAGGAAAGATTCCCTTACATGGTTCCAGAGCTTTTGTACCCAGTGTTGGACTTGATAAGTTATTTTACAAATTACTGTTTCTAAGCTAGTTGGATCATGCTGCCCAGAGCTATTTTCCAGAGCCAGTGGGTATGGAGTTTTATTCCAGGCTTCAGGGCAGGAAGTGGATAATAAAAGTCAGTTTATAGATGGCACTGAGAGAGGTAGCCTAGACAACCATAAATAAGAATCGTCAAACTATCACATTGTGCTGAAGAAAACATAATATTCCTCTAATTGAAGGGTGGATACCATAATTCACAATTGTCATCAATGAGAGATTGTACTTTTTTCTCCAAAATATGTTAAAGGCAAATAATACTCGCATTTTTTTCTTTTCATTTCTTGTTGATTCAAATTCCCTTTCCACATTGCAATGTTAACATAGATTTCTAAAGCACATGATAATATATTTAAAAGACCTATTTGCCATAAATCTATTATGTGTTTTTACACTTGCTTCCAGTGCCCCATGTAAAGTTAGTGGTTGCTCAACAATAAGCATTTGGAGGTGGAACAGCAACGCAGCATGACAAGGGCCTGTCCTGGAGGGTTACCCTGGGAATGTGTAGGAAGGGAGAATAGGAGAGACTTCAAAAGGAGAGCTGGACTGCTTAGCCCTCAATTTGCTTCTGTTTGGCAAAAGAGATGAAAGAATAAAAAATTTTAAGGTTTCAAACAAGTGTGAATGTGACCAAGCAGAAGTTCCTTAATTCTGTTTTAGGTAGAGACAAGATGCACAAGTGGCCTATTTGGGCTTTGGGAGAGAAAGACGGAGGATCATCAGTTAGCATTGTAGAGGTTGGATAAAGAAATAATAATAAGAAAAAGTGCTCGGTGAAAAGTGTGGGGTGAGAAGTTTAGGGAATATTGGCATTTGGGGGAGGTTAGAGGAGAAAGGGATTCGTGAAAGAGACAGAGAAGAGAAAAACCAGGGCAATATGGCATCCACAGGAAGACTGAGTCTCAAAGAAAGATTGCAATGGGGGAAAAGTATTACAAAAAAGAGAAATGAAGATGTGCTTTTACAGGATGTGAGGGCGATCTGGCTGCGACATCTGTCACCCCATTGATCGCCAGGTTTGATTCGGCTGATCTGGCTGGCTAGGCGGGTGTCCCCTTCCTCCCTCACCGCTCCATGTGCGTCCCTCCTGAAGCTGCGTGCTCAGTCGAAGAAGATGACCTTCCCTGCTAAAGGAGGACCGGTCTTCGGGTTCGGTCAAGGGTATACGAGTAGCTGCGCTCCCCTGCTAGAACCTCCAAACAAGCTCTCAAGATGTGCATATACAAAGAGGCAACGATGTGGAAAGCCAGGATAAAGGACGAGGGGCCATAACCTATAAGAAAACTGAGCCATCTAGGAGTGGACGGCATCCGTAGCGCCACGTGTTAGGAAGACATCCAGTTTCACAGGAAAGGTGATGTTCAGGGATAAAAAGAACCAAAACAATCTAGGTAGTGTGAAATTACAACAGTCAGCATCTCAAAAGCTGCCACACAATGTTAGGGGTGTCCTCAGAGGTACCGTGTTTCCCCGAAAATAAGACAGGGTCTCATATTTATTTTTCCTCAAGAAGACACCCTAGGGCTTATTTTCAGGGCATGTGTTATTTTCCCCTCAAAGCCTCAGTTTGTAGCACACACAGGATGGCGGGAACCTGACAGGGGCAGCCCACCTTGTTGGTGGGGCTGCCCGCACCTTTCTGGTCACCTCTGGGATAGTAACTGTCACGATGGGGCAGATGAGAAGGGCTGCTCATCTTCTTTACCGCTCAGCAACAAAATGCATGGGTTGTGCAGATATGCTGCGTAGCCACGCCCATCACTAGGTCTTATTTTCGAGGTAGGGCTTATATTGGGCAAATGCTTAGAAATCCTGCTAGGGCTTATTTTATGGGTAGGTCTTATTTTCGGGGAAACACAGTATCACTGTATAACTGGAATGGGGACTCCAGAAAAGAAGGTGATATTTAGAGAGCCTCCAGTGAAAAGCAGGGTTATCTGGTTGGAAAGCAATCTTGCAATCTCTGGGAGAGATGGTGGTAAGTGCAAAGCAGTTCTAAAGAGTTTGAGATAAGACACCAAACAGTGCTTGGAGGAGAGAAGGAGGAGACAGATTAAGTTGCATAGTTGACAAATAAATGAGTAAAGAGAGAGGGAGAATGGTAAACCTTTATTTTTCCAAGCAGCTAGAGGTCTGTACAAATAAAAAAAGCTTCAGGAAAGGGCCCCCCTAGAAAAGGAAAGGTTAAAGTAATCGAGAGAAACAAGATCCTGAAAAAAGAGAGATCTAGGTTTATGGTAAATAAAAGTTTGGGCTGTTAAAAAAAGTTCGAGATGGCAGCATTGGTAGGTGTGATAAGGCAACCTTGGGAGATGAATAACTTGGTGTGTTGACAACAGCAAAGGCCCTGATGGAGTTTTGGCATGACTATCCGAAGACTACCTGGAGTGTGAGAGTCTGAGAATTTTCTGTAGCGGTGGCATGCAGAAGAAATTTTAAAAAGCAGATGGAGCCATAACCCAAGGCTGGCAACTGTGTAGCCAAAGTAAAGGGAATGAGAAATTTTATAGAAGTCACGCATACTGAACATGTGTGACCTTGGACAAATCATAAACCTCTCTAAGCACCAACCATCTGATAAATGTGGAAATAATGAGGCAAAGTGTTAAAACTCATTATATAATTGCTGGCATACAAAATGGTAGTTTTTATACTCCCTAACCAAATATAGTCTTTGAGCCTCTTCAGAGGAGGAAATAACTGCAGTAATAGGCACGTGTAAAAAACGTGTTCAATGATAAATGAGTGAATAAATTAATTAACATAATATAACTTATTTCACAACAGCATTATATTTGGTGCCAAGATTTATAGCCAGACATTTCCTGTTGTGTGTACAAGCTCTCTGAGCTCAGAAATCAGGAAATATTTTTAAATCTCTTTAGTTTTGAATACATGGATAAAAGCACATTCTTAAAGCAGGGAATACTGCTTTGACATGTTTAAGTAACAGGATTATAGAGCTGGAAGGAGCTTTGGTGACCTACTCTAGCACTGTCCTTTTTTTAGATGGGAAAATTGAGACTACAGAGATGTTAAGTAACTTGCTCAGGATCACTTACTGTTGGAGTTGGCATTGGTGGTCAGGTTTTCCCATGGCCTATGGAGAAATGACTCCAGCTGTAGGTCTATGACCTGCCCTACCTTCTTCTACTGAAGGTATTCTATGATTTTTAAAAAATGAATGCTGAGATTCCTTTCCAATACTATTGTTTGTCCAACTGTTCTATGAAAAATATTCTATTAATAAATGCTTTAGTACTTTTCATTTAGGTAACAGAGAAAATATTTCTCCCTTTTAGAAACTCCTAATAGCCAGCAAAAGATATTAATTTCTATGGCCTTTCTTTCTCCTAAGCCAAGAAACGGTTTCTTTTGGACTTAGAAAGTATTAGTGACTTGATCTTTAAAGGCCCTACTAACTGAATAGATCAAATAAGAAACAAATTAGTAGTTAGTTCATTCAGTTGCAGGACTGTGACAAACTTGTAAGAAATATTTCCAGAATTGAAGGCAGTGGGAGTGGGAAAGAGTATGTATAAATGTTACATGAGGAGTCTAAAATCATACACTCCTACATACATACACACGAACACATGCACACACACAGTTTCATTACACTTGGTAAATTCATTAGGACAAGGCAAATGTATTCATCCAGAAATTCAGATAAGCTCAAACATCTGTACAGTCTTTAAATTTGCCATGTTAAACAGGCCTAGCACCCTTTTATATGCCCAAAAGAACCTGGGCCAAGACAGATGTAGGCTGGAGCAGCCAGATATGACTCTGATTCCTGAGAATCTTTGCCCTTCTTCTTGAGAGGTAAGGCCCACCTCCAGCTTTGCAAGCACAGTATCTTTGTGTGTGTGTGTGTGTGTGTGTGTGTGTGTGTGTGTGTGTGGTGAAAATTACCTTGAATTTGGTTTCTGCCCTCCTGGTATTTCTTTGCCTATATTTAATATGCTTTTTATTGTTAATATTATCACTAGAAAGGCAATACTTTTATTAGTGAATTATGAGAGAGAGAATAATTTTGGTGGCTGTTTAAAATTGTTGGCCTATAAATGACTGTCTTCTGCATGGGTCACGTGCATGCGCTGAAAGGTTGAACTGTGCTGTGTGCGCTTCCTCAGGCATTTTCTTTTTCTCTAAGATAATTTTGAAACAGAGGAGTGACTGGAGAAAATGAAGGGCTCCCATTTATCTTTATGAACACTTCTATATGCCCTATTACTTCCACGATTTTTGAATACCTGCAACATTCTCTCAGTCATCATAGCCACCACGCTGCTGGTCCTGATTCAGAGCCACTACATTCTTTGCTCTAGCAGCTTGGGCGGGGAAGGGAATGCAAGGCAGGATGGGTTCCCTTGGGCACAAGGCTATTGCCTTTAGCCTTAGGGAAGAGGGTTAATTTGGCACTACTAGATAAAAAGCACTTTGAAAAGGCCTCCCTTTGTCATGGAACAGATTTGCACATAAACACAGAGCTCTTTCCACTGACCCTCAGATAAAGGGACTCTGCAGTTATTTAACCCTGAGTTTACTTACAAAGAAAGTCTAATTATTTGACATTTGTTAAACATCCCTAGTGTGGTGCTGCTGTTCAGCCACGTCAAACTCACAGATCTACATTCTGTGTAGTACAGGTTGGGTATCCCTAATCCCAAAATCCACAATCCAAAATGCTTTGTGAGCACTGACAGACACGATGCTCAAAGGAAATGCTCATTAGAGCATTTCGGATTTGGGGTTTTTGGATTAGGGATGCTTAACAGGTAAGTATATGCAGATATTCCAAAATCTGAAAAAAAATCCAGAATTTGAAATACTTTTGGTCCCAAGCATTTTGGATAAGGGATACTCAACCTATCAATATATTAAATTTTTTTGATGGCCCCTAAAGACAGGCACAGCTGTTGTGTATTTGTTACAGAGACTAGAATTTTCTTTAATTCAGAGATCTGTGTAGTTTGCAAAGATGCAAGCACAAGAATATACCCTGAAGCATTGTAATGTTATTTTAAAAATCCAGAAACAACATAAAACCCTATCATTAGCAACTAGTTAAATCAATAATGACGAAACTCATCATGGGAAAAACTGTGTTCTTTGAAAAGAATGAGGTAGATATGTGTGACATAGTATGGCATGATTTCTAAAATGAATTATTAAGGGAAAAAATCAAGATATAAAATAGAATATATAGTATACACAAGTATCTACCTCGTAAATTAGAAAAAGCACATACACAGTAAGTTCTTGTTATCTGTGTTAGTTATATTCTATAAGGTCATTGCAAATACTGAATTAGAGAACGCTAATCAGTGAATACTCTTAGTGGAAATATAGGGTTAGATCCCATGCGCCATGGGAAATATTGGCCACAATATTTTCATCAACCAATCAATGCATAACCTTGCTTTATGTGTGTTTCTGTTGAAAGACACATTTTTAAATACATATTGTTGATTTGTTAACGTTGAACCCACAGGCAGTAACACTGTAATTCATGCCTGAATGAAGCTTCTCTATGAGCCACATCACAGCCTCCTTGTGCTTAGGAACATCAAATAGCCCTTCAGTCTTGTGCAATGTTAGCTGGGAATGTGTGCAGCAGAAGACTCACGTTTTTGGCTGCTCTGCATATGTTTGCAAATGACCTCAAAGGTGCTGTGAGTATTGTCTTGGGCGTTACAAATCAATTTTGAGTAGGCAAATTTGCAAATATGAAATCCACAAATAAGGAGGATAAGCAACACACACACACACACACACCCTGTATAGGTATGCATATAAATAAATGGAAAGTTTCTAGAAGGATTAAAAGGAACTGTTTGATGGAAGTTATCTTTGGGGAATACGACTGTGGGGCAGGAATGAGACAAGATGCACCTTTTATTGTAACCCTCTCTGCCCTACATGACTTTTTACTGTGTGCATCGCGTATTCCTTATTCTCTGTCCCCTCTGCTCCTTCTCTTCCACCACTGCTATCATCACCATTCTCTCAGCAGGACACGCACATTTTTCTGAGGAGCCCTCTCTAGGAACAAGGTTTTATATGAGCCAAATTGATCATAGTGAATATCCACTGAATCAGGCTCTTGGGCTAGTTGGTCTATATAATTTTTCAAATGAAGAGTGTTTTAGAAATGCTCAGTATGACACTTAGAACATAAGTCCTCAGAGTAATTTGTGTCATGCAATATTACCCTGTCTTCCAGCACACTGGAAAGGCCTGGATTTTAGGGCACTTTTTGTCTGCCAAATACCATTGCTTAAATTCTTACTGCAGGTAGTCCAAGTGAAACTTTAATAAGTAGGAAATAACTTAATATTCATGACACAACAATAACTATTAAGTCAGTATATGACATATGGTATGGAAGCTCTCTTCAGGTAGAATTCCAGTTTCTAGACTCTCTCCACCTCCCTGATAGAGAGGAGAGGAAGAGAAGAGGTGGCAAGTCCCTGGTTTTGGTCCCTGCTGGGTTTGTGCTGGACCCAGAGTTCTTGACTCCCACATTCCCTAGGATATCCAGACTCCACAGCATCCATTTCTGGCTTGTTCTTAGCATGCTTGGTTTCTTGGATTATTTTGAAATCTTGCCATTTATAACTTGTAACTGTAGAAAAGGGGAAAATTTTAATTCTGATACAATGTTTCTTTCTTTGCATATGTCATAGTGTTCTTTTCTGTTATTGAAAGAAAAACCTGAATAGAATCTTCTTGTCTCCCTGCAAGGCTTTTTTCCTAATTAATGTAGAGATTTCCACACTCCCCTCCAGGTAATTCCTATGATGTACTATAACCCTGTACTATAAAGCTAGGTGAAACTAAGCTGACAGTGGGTAAAGAAGAAGATGTATAAGGCATGCCCGTATCTCATTATAGCAGAGATACATTAGTATTAATGGTCCCCATGGACTGTCATCCTATGTCCATTGTTAGTCTTTAATCTAAATTCAAATTTCTGTATAATTGGATTTCTGACAGTAGAGCTCCATCTATCACTCAATCTTTTCTTAAATATTGAGAATATTGTCTTTTAAGTATGTTTGTATGCATACACACATATATAATCAAGATGTGTGAAAACACCTCTTCGTTTGGAAAAAAAAATCAACAGGCTTATAAAGAATAACTTTAGCAACAAATGGTGAGTTTATTTTAAGAATAAACTTTGTAAATATATGGACCTCTAAAAATAAAAATAGTAAAGCTTCTCATACGTTTATTTTCCTTACTAAATATGACAGTTACCCACAAGTAGAACAGATTGTAGTTATTGCTGATCTTATGTCTGAAAAACCACCAGCATTTGGGGAAAAAGCATATGGATATCTATTGGTCTACATAGTTTACTGTTGCATCTATACACAGAAGCCTTCAACTAACTGGACCATTCCTGTTCAAAACTGTGTGTAGCTGATGTGTGTTCTGCCAATCTAGGCTTGCTTGAGTTTCAGAATGCCTTCTAACTGGGGCCAATTCCGCCATGACTGGTTGAGTGTCAGTCGCTTTAAGAATGTACATTGTAAGGTGATACAGCTGCCCAAGGGCAAGTACACTGCCTAGGTGGATTGTCCCATTTACAAATCACCATCTAGCCATGACTGTGAGTGCTAAGATATGAATCACCATTACTTTGTACACTTTGAAGAGGTTCTTCTTGCTTACTAACCCTGTAAAACTCTCAAATCCACGTAACTATCCTATTCTTTTCCTGTAGGCAGAGCCATATGCAAAACTAAACCAGCATCAGAGCTGCCTCAGTAAACATAAGCACAGAACAATCAGACTCAAATCTTATAGACCTGAGGTCCCTTGGAACACCATCATGCACAGTCATTTATGTATTGTCTATCACTGCTCTCATGCTACAATACCAGAGTTGAGTAGTTGCAACAGCGACCTATGACCCAAAAAGCTGGACAGGTTTACTATCTTTCATAGGCCAGAGAAGGATGTTTTATATCATGTGGCCTTGTCCTCTGGGTAGGTAACTTATGGAGACATGAGATGAAAAAAACAACCCATGGCGAGTCAATCATCAGTAGATTGATATTGAAAGGATGTTGTTAATTAGAGTCAGAGTCATGGCCAGTGAAGTAGAGTGCAAGGTGAAACTATGAAGAAGAAGAAACCATGAGTTAAGCAGAGGAACCTGGTTAGAAGACAGAGGGAGTAGAACACCCCCCCCAAAAAAAAAAGCAGAGAAGACGTACTACAGAGAGAGAGATAGAGAGAGAGGCCCCTTATGACATATAGCCCTGAGACAGAGATTAGCTTGTTCCTCAAGCTCCCCTGGGTTTTTGACAGCCGTCCAGTCTACAGGTATATGTACCTAAACCCACCTGTGTCTATAGAATGTGAAGAGCTCTTTTTACAATCAAAAGAGAGGGACTAAAATAGGCCATTACGTGTTTGACCATCATGAGGCAAATTTATTTCCCTTATTACTAAGCTCCTATGGGGATGGCACACCCGTTAGATCTCAGTAATGATAATAAGCATGAATAAACAAATTTGGGTAAAAAAGTCACTTGAAGTAGTAGACAAGGATTGGCTTGATAAAACACTTAAATATAATGTTGACTGCAGTTAAGATACCTCACACTTCATGAAATTAAATAACAATTCTCGTTTATTTCACTTATTCAGCCACTCAGTAAATATTGAAGGCTCTATTAAGTGTAAAGAACTTGTGCAAGACAGCTTGATTGATGTGAACATGTATGGAACAAGACTCACTCCCAGGGAACATAAACTGTCTTGTAATAAAGTTGAGACAGGTACACTGACAACTACCACACAGCGAATCTTGTGGTAATTAAATTTAATAATTATTTACAGCAGACCCACTCTGTACTAAAGCATAATGCCAGACGCCATGGATACTGGGTGGATGAGGCTGAGCCGTTGGCATTAGAACAGTAGCACTATGCACTAAATGGAGGATCATTCTTGCCTCTGGGCCCAGGGAAGCTATCTTGGGGCATCATGCAGATGGGCACATGAGATATTCTTAGAATGCCCATTGCAGCATCACTGATAGTAGGAAAAAGTGTTCATAAAGAAAATAATGAATAAATCACTGGCAGTGTCATCATATGGTAAAATCCCATACAGTAGTTGAAAGGAATGAACTGGAGGTATATGTAGCAATATTGCTACATCTCAAACGTAATGTTGAGCCAAAAATAAAGATGCAAAAACATTCTCATAGTGTGAGATGAACTATACAGTATTTTAAAACATTGAAACCAATACTTATATATTGCTTGGACCAACATACATATGTTATATAAATTTTGTTAATGTTTAGAATTGATAGATACAAGGGATTTTAAATCTGGAGGAAAATGGAGGGAATGGGATTAAGAAGGCATATATGGGAGTTTCATTGTATCTGAATATTTTAATCCTTTTTTTTTTTAAAGACCTAAGCTTGAGGAAATGCAGCAAAATGGGTGATAGGTACACAGACATTCAGTTTATTATTCTCAGATACTTTCTGTTTGAAATATCTCAGAAGAGAAAAAAGAAAAGCCTAAGGATGTTTATATAGGGACACATCCCAAAGAAGGTAAATGTGGGTGGTGATATTCAGCATGGTTATATTCAGTTGATCTCCCAAACTAGATGATATGGATCAGGACCCAGTTTTAGTTCTTAGCTCCCAGTTTTATTGTGTGCTTAATCATATCAATCAACTGAATGAAATTCACTTTTGATAGAATCAAGGCACTACTTGATGTAGTCAAACTAATAAACGAAGCCTGGAGATGGCTGTGTTTGAGCACAGGCTTTGTCCTGTTCACAGGTGTGCAGCTGTGCATATATGGACAGCAGCAGAGGGATTCTGAGAACCCTGGTGGCAGATATGTCAGGAATCCCTGGCCATACTGTTGATGCAAAGCAGATGTTCCAAACATTTTGGGGTCACAGACCCTTTCAGAATATTAAAACAAAAAAACTATTATATAATATATCCATGTAACCAAAAACCACTTGTACCCCTAAATCTATTAAAATAAAAATAAAAATATGTCACAAAGGGAAAAAAAAACAACTGTGAATCAGGTCCTTAAATAAACATGCACATGTTTGCATATGTACATGATTCCATAGATTTCCAGAAATTCACAGACCATGGAATCTAAGACCTGGGTTAAGAAATTTATGTGTAGACACAGTACCTTAGATAAATCTGCCAGTGAAAGACAACCAATGGTGCAGTTTCTGTGAATATACGCAGGACTAGAGATGGGCTGAGCTACAGACTCAGAAAAGGGTTTACACAACCCAGTGAGACTTCGTAAGTTCATCGATTTAGATGCCCTGTTAACTACCATCAATCTTGGAGCACACATGACCAAAGTGTACTGAATCTATACTTGCACTAATTGTTTTCTAATGGTTCTCAATGCTTCTTTAAAGAATGAAGCAACTGGGCATGGAAAAATCCTTCAACTAGTTCTGTGCCTTGTTTGCAGTCATTTAGAATGGTGTAATCCAGCTGAAGCATTACATGTGAGAAGGAAATTCAATCAGATGACAAGCAAGTTCTTGGCATCAAACCCCGACCACCAATGCAGAATATGACTAAGTAATGAAAGTTTTTGTAAAAGGTCACAGACAACATGAACTTAACACATTTTTATTCACCAGGTGGCAAATAGAAATGAAATCCCAGAAGTTTGGTTCATTGAATAAATATTGCAGTGACTAGTGACTGGCATATCCAAATATATTTAATATTTAATACAGTCTCTCATTGCAAGTACAATTTTTTTCTAACTGTTACATATTTTTATTCATGATTTAAACACTTACTGACTCTTTTATAATATTAAACTCCATTTCCATTCTTCTGAAATGATGTTTATACAGTCATTGGTTTGAAGGAACAATTAAAATGCACTTATGTGGGATATAAATTAAGTATCCTTTTTTTTTGGTCTTGTTTCTTATAATTTAATCTGCATTAGATCACTCAACTAGTAATTGTTATTCTAATAATTTACGCCAACCATGTTCTTTTCTTTGAACTGGCTGACTAGCTAAAGTGTATAAAAACAGTGACTCATGGACATGCATTTTTGAAATAACCAATATAAAATAAGTACAGGATAGTTGTACCACATTTAAACAACCACCTAGACAAATTAAATGCAAAAAGAAAAAGAAAGTTCTGCAAGTACCTTGAAATATGTACTTCAAGCTGATTTTCAGAATAGGTCCACATTTATATAGCTGTGTAAAAAAACAAAGAAAATAAACCAGAAATTCCAGAATATTTTCAAACTGACATCTTGACACTTTACTATTTTTCCGCTGCCAAGAGAGTAAATGAGTGGTTTGCCCTCTGGGGAAAAAATCTATTTAAAAGAGAAAATATTTTAAATTCATACCTTTATAGAAGGAAAAAAGAATAGTTCTTAATAGTAGGGGAGGGAGTGGGATATGTGTGTAGGGAAGGACACAATTGAATATATTAGTATAAGGTATTGTTTACTTATAATTATCTGCTTGCTTTTTTTATTCCTCACACATTTACATGGTGAGCATTGGTAATATGAAGATGAAAAAAATAGTCCTTGCCTTCAAGTAACTTCAGTCTTAAAAGGCAGAAAACTCAGGAAATAATCAGTGTGTTCTCACCTTAGAGATGCAATGAGAATGACATGTGCTGTAACTAATCCCAGGGGAGATGAAGAAAGAGGATGATCAGAGGGGGTAATGCTTAAATTGGGTGGATGAAGGAGGCAAAGGCTCAGCCTGTTTGAGAGGACAGGTGGGAAAGGAGAGGACAGAAGCCAACACAGGAGAGAGTATTTTGTGAACTGTTTTGTGAATCATAATTGTACCTTCTGTGTGGAGGAGAGGTATGAGGTGAGATTTCTGCCTTCTTAGGGTCTGGTTTTCATACATTTTGTCCACGTATTTAGTGTAGCTGTGCCCTTATTGTACCATAAATACCCAATTGCCTCTTAATCTACTCTGTGAAGTCCTCAAAAGTAGGGATAGTGATTTATTCATCTCTTTCCCCTAGTGCCTAACATAGGGCCAGGTGACTGGTGAGTACAAAGTAAAGGCTCTTTTAGTTGAATTGAGTGAATGAAAGGATGGATAGATGGATGGATGGATAGACAGACAGATGGATACTCTGTAATTAGAAAGAAATGTACTTGGGCTATGACTGCTTCAGTGGAAAAAACAACACAGGAGAAAAAAATGCAATACATGGGGTGTGGTAGGATGTAAAAATATTTTTACTAGACATACTCTTGGACTTTATTACAAATTAGAAATTATTTTCTCCTATACCTGGCCCTTCTAAAATTTCACATTCATGCATACACTAGTACACTTGTTAAATTGTTGCACTAAAATCTCCATTGATTTAGAAACCTATTCTTTTATTGAGTTAATAGATTTTAAAAAGTAATGCAAGTTTTCCAATTAAAACATTCTAATTTTGCAATGTGCAACCTGAATTATGTGAAAATAAACTGCTTGGTATACTGGAAAAACCTTAATTCTGTTAAACTCTTTAAAATGGTATTACATATCAAAGAGTACACCTTTAAACTACTAATGGAGGAAAAATAAAATAGCTCTGGAGACACAAGGATAGAAAGCAGACAGCTGGAATTTTTGGGAAATGTCTGTGGTATTTGGGTTTATTTTTAAGGGAAAGAAAAATTTTCCATTAGATTTTATAACACAATAACATTTTTAAAACTTATACCCAATAAGAGTCTTTATAATGCTGATGTAAAACTCAGATTATATTTTAATCATGAGTTACAGATTTCTTTTTTGATGGGGTGGCTAGGGTAAGAAACAAGCTTTTGTAAGATCCTTCCATCTCCTTTAATTACATCCTCCTCCTGTCTCAATGCACACACACGAGAACACTCGATTTTTTTCAATTTTTATTTTTCATGGGATCTGTGTGTCAACAACACCATCATATATAAATAAGAACACTCTGAATATTCTCTGGGACATTGAAAGGAAATCAAATAAAACATTCTGAAATGTGTAGGCAACATTAAAAGTGCTTGAAACAGAAGCAAAAAAAAAAAAAAAAGTGAGAGAAGTAGGCTTGCTAGCCTGTGTCTTTTCTAGTTAGATGTTTCAGGAGATGAAGAAGTTTTAATTATGTGCTTCCTTAGCAGAGTGGGATATTAATTCCTCTGAATCATTCTTTCCAACTTCAAGTTCCACTCTCATTTTTCTCTCCCTCTTCCCCCCCACCCCGCCTACCCCTCCCCCTTGTTCTTTTCTCATCCCTCATCTTCCTCCCTTCCCTCCCCCAACAAAAAGCCAAAATTGCTTGGTGGTGATCCCCCAGAATTGAGTAGAATTGAACTGAGACCCATTATTGCTCCATACTGTTCCCTACCTTATCCAACCTGAATATTCTTGGATCCTGACTTTTTCTGATCCATATCACAGCCTGCGTCTCCCTGCACCCTGGCCAATGGGTTTTTCAGGGGCCTTTGGAAAGGTGAAAGGGACACTTGTTAATGCCCAAAAAGCTGTATTCCTGTATTTTGTTTTAACCCTGAAGAGAGGCACTGTGCTAGTGAGGAAGGAACACAGCCTCATACATTGCTGCCTGTGATCTTAGACAAGGAAACCTTCAGGTCCCAGTTTCCTCATCTATTCAATGAGAATGGTTAGAATTATGTCACTGAAGTGTACTGAGAATTACATAAAGTGATATATGTAAAAAGCCAGGCACCTGAGTGCTGCTGCTTACAGCATTCTGTGATGAATTCCCTGTTTTAGTCGGTACCTTCATTCACAATCACAGGTATTCATAGATTCTAAGAATCACAGTAGCAATTGTTTACTGTTGTTTATTCCTTAAGAGTGGTTTTAATTTATTTTAAAAAGAGAGACCTCCCTCTTGGGTTTTCATTACAATATGTTTCAGCTGCCACGTTTTCTGAATTTTTTCCGTGTCTTGAAGCCTTTGTGCTGGTGTTTCATAACCAACCTGTAGGTTGTCAGAATCAGTGGAGCATGCCATTTACTGCTTGTCTTAGTTACTCTGAATGATTCTTTCTTTCCTTACTGCTTCAGTTTTTTGCTTTAAAGATCCTCCTTTGTTTGAATAGATTTTTCATTAGTGTCTGCTTATGGAATTTTATCTCCATTTCTGATTGTGAAATTTGTTCCATAGATATGAATTTTCTTTCAGTGCTATTTAGAGAGAAGATAATGGTTAGTACCCCAAAGAGGAAGCTAAAAAATGCCTCTTTATTTATTTTTTATTTATTTATTTTTTTTATTTTAAAAAATTTAAATTAATCATATTTTTTATCTCTTTTTTTATTGGGCCATCTCTTCTATGGTAAAAATGCCTTTTTAAATTGTCACTGTATTGTCGTTATCTTTATCAATAACATTATTTTATAGTTGTGATCATTATACTGCTTATTAAAAATAGTTATTTGAAATTACTGCATTAACATCAATCTCTTAATAACATATGTGCGAGTATAGTATTTTATTTTGCCAGTGCAAATACCAAATACCCATACTGCATACCAATTCATGTTGCTAAATGTGGATATAAAAACAGTTAATTCTCTTGCTAAGGATATTCATTTATGAAAGTAAAGTAACATTATCTTAATATTTTTTCAGGACAACTATTTCCAGATACTTATTAGAGAAACTGTTTTAGGAAAAAATTAAATTATATTATATTATGCATTTAACTCTGTGATAGAAACTTATACGACCTTGAACATCAGATAGTTTCATGAAAAATTATATATCCTGTGCTCAATAAATAATTGAAAGACTTCTATCATCTGTAAAATATAAATAGTAGCATCTTCTCATTGAGTTAATCAATAAAAAATAATCCACACAAAATTTAACCTAGTGTCTAGCATGTAGTAAGCACTTAATGAATACTTGATATTATGAATGAGTGCATGCTATAAACATAGCTCAGATAAAGACAACAGGGGCATAATAATAGATATAATCAACATTTTAGAGGAAAACAAAAAGGAAATAAATAGACATGACTTCATTGTGTTTGAGACATGTGATATAAAAACAGGAATAAGAGAAAATTGGGGTCCAGGGGGAGGGAACTGGGGAGTTTTGGGGGTTTGGGAGAGAAGAGGCAAAACTAAGTTGTGTTTGGGATACACTGAATTTAAAGTGATAGAGGTCACTATAGTGAAGATGTACATAGCTATCTCATGGATTCGACTACAATTTTTATGTTGTTGTTGTTTACTTAGTTTTTCAAGAAATATTTATTGTGGGCCAACTGTGTAGATGGTACTGTGCATAGGTGAGAAACCTAGGATGGAAACACATAAATTTGTGAGTCAGTTTTCTGGGGGAAATTTAGACATGAGGAACAATGTGTTCAGCAGGGGGAGTCAGTCAATGATTACAAACAGGAGAGGAGAAAAGAAGGAAGAAGTCTTCAAGGAAGCAGCACATGGGCAGAGAAAACAACTTAAAAAATTATGGACATTCCGAAGAATCACTTTTATAGAAATTGAATATGATTTTTAGAGTTTAGGATCATTCTTGTAAGTTTCAGTGATAAAAAATGAAGATAAATAGCTTATTCTTGATTTATATCTACCATATTTACACGTGAAAATGATTATACATATCTACTTATTTTCATGTGAAATCATTATTTTCATAAAAGTAAAGGTATTGAAGCAGTTGTTCTATGAACAATGAAAAATGTATGTTGCCTAAATCCTCATGAAGTATGCTTGTATATTTGAAAGTGCTTAGTTTTGCAATTTTCTGTACAATTAGTAGTAAACCAGCCATATTTCTGATAAACAATGGTTGCCTTCTTTTTGTTTTTATGTTTAGTAGTGAGGATCTTTTTTCTTTTAAAGAAAAGAAAAAACCTGGACGTTTTGCTTCAGCAGCTATGTACAACAAAAGGTAAAAAGTGGGGCAAAGGCCTTCAGAATAAACTGTAATGGACTTACAATATACATAGCCCAACACTCAGTCACCAAAGGAGACCTCGAATACTGCTCATTTCAGTTCAAACAAACAAATATGTATAGACCGCCCTCCTGTTTTTAAGGACTGTATTAGGTTCTACAAACCATAAGCTCACAACATTTAAGTGTACCGAGAGAAGACAATTACATAAATATCCATGACACAAAGGAGTCTGTTGATCACTGTTAGACATTCCCATAGGGCTGTGAAGATTCCAAGAGGAGAGAGCGAGCATCTGGTTGAGAGTGAGCAAGAAAAGGCTCATGGAGAAAGTAGAATTAGGGAGGTACAGGGAATAGGAAGAAAGAGGGATGCCACGTTCCAGACAGAGGGAACAAGGTGAGCAAAGACATGGAGACAAGCTTGGTGCGTAGTGTTCCTAGGAAACTGTTGTCTTGTTGGAGAAAAAGAGACATAAAAGTGGAGTAGTAAGAGATTAGGATAGAGAGGGAGGTGTGGAGTCATCCTGTGAGTGCTATCGTGAGGAAATTCTGATTGATTCAGTAGGCAATGAGCAGCTATTAATGAATTTTGAGTAGGGGAATGACATTACTGGAGAACCAATTTAGAAGACTGATATGACAGCAGTGCATAGTATCTTCTGGAATGAAGACAAATGGGAATTGGAGATACTGGCTGAGAACTTATTGTTATAGCTTGGCAATTAATGAAAGTCTGAACTAAGATGGAATGAAAAAGAAATAATATATATTTTTGGGTATATATTCAGAAACATTCTATATATGCAGAGCACATGTCTGGATAGTGTTTTAAATTTTCCAGTTTGGCACAGATTGAGCTGTGGTGTGATTTGGCACAGGTGAATTTGGCTGCAGAACACCGCTTTTGTCTGTATGAAGGATATCTTCTCACCTTTCACGCAGCTACCAGATTGGATGCATAAGTATAATTAGTTGCTGCTTCTAGTCTGCTTGTCCTGGACACTCATACAGCCAAATTTCACTGGGGATTAAGACCCACACAAAACAGTATGGTTTTATGAACTGATTGCCCCAGGAGTTTTAGAGAGCCTTCTTAATTACTTTAGAAAGACAGCTGCTCTCCTCACCCACTGTAACTTGGACATTGTGTGTTTGCCCTCTGGGATCAGTTCTCAAGTGCATCTCTACCTGGTATTCCATCAGGAGCAACTGGTATGTTTGAAAATTTATTGCTTGATTTATTTTTCATGAAGCTCAGTTTCCTACTCCGTAAAGAGAATATTCTCTGAGCAAAGAACATTTCAGTTACTGCTAACATCTATTTATCTGTTACATCTTTGCACTATTAATGCATTTAATTGTAATAAACTTTTAACACAAATAAATATAAGAATCTTTTTCAATATACCATTCCTAGCCTTGCTTTTATCTCCCTTTCACCTAATGAAAAGTAAACTTAGTTTTATTAATGTATTAATTCAGTATACAACATAGACTCAACTTCCTGATATTTATGCTCAGTGAGGGTTTCTCCACCACCCCAATGTACACTCACTGTGAGCCCCTTATCTCTGGCTCTGAAACTTTGGCTTGGACTTAATCATTCCTATTAACCATTGCATTTGGGGTACATTTGACTTTATCACTAGGTGCTTCAAGACATTATTATAACATCATAAAACAGACTACTTTATTCTTAATCCAAATCCTGTGAATCAAGGTAGATTTTTAAGCCTAATAAAATGATGAGGTGGGGAATGACCACCCACATTCTATACATTTGTTTTGGCCCCTATACAAATATAACAAATAATTGTCACATTTTTTAATTGCAGGGAGTCTTAGAAATGTGGTTTTGATTTTCAGTATTTAAGAGAACCACTTATAACTTTTTCCCATCTTTCAAAATTTATCGGCTGATTAACTCACCCAGTTGATAAATGGAGACTTTTTCAATGAAATATAAGTGTTAAAATGACTTTCTCAGGCTGAAAGAGGTTATTTTACTTCTGAAAGTTTTGGAGTTTGCCTTATAGACTGTTAGTGCCTAAGGGAAGAAGCAAGGTCTTGTTCAACCACAGTGGTTCCTAGGAGATGCTCAAGAAGTTTACTCAGAGTTGCAGAATGTGCCAAGACTATAAAAATTCTTTCCTGAAAGCTTTTGTAGATAGAAATTCTAAGCTTATTTGCAAATGATGTTATGGTATGGTCAAAGCTTATTTTTGTATATTGTCAAACTTGTATAATTATCATAATGTTATAAGAGAATTTAATGCAATGTATAAAGCAACATTGTTTGATATTTCCAAGTCTACTTATTCTTAGTTGTTATTCTTACTTTGTGAGCACTCCAACCTCACTTTCCTTGGAAAGGTCCTCATTTCTGATACGCTCACGCCACATTAAGATGTAAATGATCACCAAACTCTCTCATAATGTTTGCATTTTAATCCAAAACTTAGATTGAAATGAGTCATAACTCTTTTTTATATTCTGGGCATCTGAAGGCTAGGAAGTATGATGGGAAGCCCGAGAAGCTTTACTTGAACTCTTAAAATCATTCCCTTCTGTGCTTAGAACTCTGATGAAGATTCAGTCTGCATTCTAAAACATCTGTTTTGAAAGAATAAATGTCCAAGTAGGACCTTTTGAAAATGAAGTGGGTTTGTTATACAAATTAGATATTAATTTTTGTTGATTTTAGTAGTCAATTACTTCATTTTTAGTGATGTGAAGAGAGTTTAATTTAAAAAATAAAAACAGGTACAGGAGCGAGGTAAAGCCCATGAGAAGTGTCTTTCATTGTACATTCCCTCTTCTAGCATGCTTCCTCCACTCCATATTCTCAATCTTGCTAATTCCTAGATTCCTTTAGATCCATATGAAAAAGTCACCTCTCTGAAGTCCATCCCAAGACTTCACATATCAAGTGACTGGCTCCATCTCTGTTTCCTCAGCACCTGGAGTGTTTAGTAGAAACATGGGAATTTCTCCCTCAACGGTGATGTCTACCCTCCTAGGCTTCTTGAGGCTCAGGTTTTGTCTTTTATCTTTATTCCCAGTGCCAAGTAACTAACTGGCTGGCTGAATGAATAAAGCTAAGTTATTATAGATTATAGCCACATGCCAATTTTAATTGTGGGGGAGTTATTTTCATGTTTGAATCTTGCAACTAAGCAATGATTAGTATTCCTTGGATCAATGGTTGAGGTGATCTGTGCACTGAACTTTTTTCCTTCTTGATGAGTATTGGCCACTTCTTGTATTCTTACTGAAATATACCTTACGATAGATATTTCTTGGAATCATAAATTTTTTTGTAGTACTTTGTGGCTTTAAAGAGCATTAGATTTCTAAACATATTTAACAATGTTTAGACAATGTATGTATGATGTGCTTATTTAAGGGTTTTTAAAAACTTCCATTAAGGGAAAAATTAGTTTGCCTTATGGTTAACCATCCACTGGGATTGTCTTCTTGCAACTTGCCATCTCATCAGAGCCTCATTCTTTACAATATAATTTAATCAATAGCAACTCCACTTTTAAATCTCCACCCATACCTATCCACTTGTTTATTCACCTACCTCCTTGACATCTCTGGCAACATCTGATAGGCATCTCTACCTGAATGTATACAAAACCAAATTCGTCTCCTCATTCCAAACCTGCACCTGTGGAATCATCTCCATTTAGGTATTTTGGCACTCCAAATGCCATTCTTCCAGTTACTCAGACAAAAACAAACAAAAATCCCCAACAGAAAAAGCTAGCAGCCAACCCCTGTCTTGGTTTATTCCTGCTGCTATAACAAAATACCACAGACTAAATAATCTCTAAATAATAGAAATTTATTTCTCACAGTTCTGGAGGCTGGGAAGTCCTAAATCACGGCACCAGCAGATTTGGTGTCTGGTGAGGGCTGTTCTCTGCTTCCAAAATGGTGCTTTGTTGCTGCATCCTCTGAAGGGGACAAATGCTGTGTCCTCACATGGAAGAAAAAACAGAAAGTCAACAAAAGGAGCAGGGTGCTCCCTTCAACCTCTTTTATAAGGTCACTAAACCTATTCTTGAAGGCTCTGGCCTCATGATCTAATCACCTCCTATAGCCCCCTCTTCCTAATACTATCACATTGATGATTAAGTGTCCAAGTATGAAATTTTGGGGGTGATATTTAGAGCATAATATCCTCCCAACCAATCAACAATTTTGCATTATCTTTGACTCTCACAAAGGCCATGTCCGGTTAGTGAAGTAAGCCTTCGTGATATCTCAATAGCTTGCCATTTCCCTCCACTGTCATCTCGGTAGATGCTGCAGTGGCCGCCCGCATAGTTTTCCTGCCTCTGCTCTTGTCCTCTCTGCTCTGTTCTCAACACTGAAGTCAGGGCGAACCTTTTAAAACCCAAGCCAGATCCTATATTGCCTCCGTCTAAAAGCTTCTATTGGTATCATTGAAATGTTATGAACATTATTAATAATAACTTAAGCTAACATTTGTTGATCACCTGCAACAGCAGAGGCCGTGCCAAAAGCATGCAAGCCTATTATCATTTTATCCTCACCACAACCTCTTATTATTCCTATTTTATGCATGAGAAAACTGAGCTGTAGCAAGACGAAATAATTTCTCAAGATCACTCAGGGAGGTGACCAGAGTTATGCTTTCAACTTAAGCAGTCAGATTTCTAGAACATGGGGACACTAAAAAACTAGGCTCAATTTTCTCTTTCTTTGTAATTGCTTAACTTCTTAACATGGCATATTGTCATAAACAATGTCTATGTGATAATCCATTTTTATCAATGAAAAAGCCAATGATAACATGTGTGGTATTTTGAAAGGTAATTTTGTGTTGCAGTTTCTTAGCATTCTGTTTTTGTAAGAAGTACTTAGCAGTACACCGAGTACCAAATATGTCTCTTGACATTGATGGTCCTAGTAGTGTTTTAGTCTCCTAGAACTACCACTGCTGAGTTTTATGTTGATCTTGCCCTTTAGTCCTCATTAAAATTCACTATTGTCTTATTTTGACTTTTTCACCATCATTGTATTTGTAAAATCATTGTTCACTAAGGTTATAAGTGAGTGTGATAAGTGCTGTTTTCAGAAAATCGCATCAATAAATTCTATTCTCAGTGAAAACTAGCAGAAAATAAAGTGAATGTAATTGTAGATAAAAAAGAATTTATTCAATTAGGAAGTGTTACTATATCTTATCAGACTGATAATGATGACTGGAACCAAAGTTGTTATATCCTAAATATTGGCATATGACAAAAAGTGCTGTTTAAAATTTATGGAAGACTCATTTTTGTGGGTGACAAAATTTTCTATATCATATGTGATTTTTTTTCATGAAGTTTAAGAAAGTATAAATTCTAATCACTACTCAATCCTAATATATTTCTTCTTTTCCAGTGTTTTTTAAGATCTTCATGTCTACATAATTGTCCAAAGGAAACTCATTATGTATAGTGAGATTTAACCCTCTTGTTAAAAACTAAGCCACTAATATAGTGTTCAATTCTTATTTTCTTAGAAATGTAAAATTGTACATAGTTGATTATTATTTATATTTAAAGTACAATAATCACACATTGGGAATTTACTGAATGGAGTACAACATATAATTGACATAATTTTTCATCCTAAAGTATTTCTAAACCTTGGTTAATTTTTCTTTTGTCCTACCATGCAACTTACCAGCTTATTTTTCTGGATTTATATAATAGAACCTCATCATGGGCTGGAACAAGATTTTTTTTTTTTAGAATAAGATTGCTGAAATGAAGGACTGGACTGCTTCCAAATTATTTATTTTTTTTTAGCCATCACAGCACCTAACAGAGAGTACAACATTCAAAATGAACTCATGTGATAGAGGTGGTGCCATGCTTATTTTATCTTTTTGCATTGTGTTTGTTTCATATTTTCTTCTTTCTCCTAAACCTATATTTGGCATGAGCTTCCTTCTTATTTCTTTCCCTCTGATGCATAACTGTTTACCTATTTGGAGAGCAATCTTTATTATTACTTCTTTTCTTCTCAGTACATTTATATCCTGAACCTTATTTATTTATTTATTTATTTTGCAGCTGAGAAGAATAAAGTCTGTTGCCATGTAAGCTTATTTACTGTAGTCACAATTACTGTTTAATACTTTTTAATGGTCAAAAGTACTAGGCATGAAGAATAGATATTTTATATTCTAGGAATAAGAGGAAAAGTAAATAAAATTTTGGACTATCCTTGTATAGTAAAATAAACACCTTTTTTTTTGTATTCTTTCTAGTAACTCAAAAGTGTGGTGGGAATGTGATGCCATAAATAACTTTTGTCTGGAATGTTTTTATTTATTGAAAAGCAGGTGTGGAGCAGCTACTCGGTAGATAACATTACACTGTGCCTGTGAGAGACAAAAACAAAATTAAAAATTAAATAATATTCACAAATAATCAAACTGACAGAGGTAAGTGATCAAAAACTCGAATTACCTCCTGGGAAAGAACATTCTTTATATAGTACCTAAAAGAATATTTTTCTCTCACAGTTAGAAAGGGCTTGTGATATCATTTAGCAAAGACAACATTTTGGGCAACTTAAGAACTGACTCACTGTTCATCTTTTTGGAGATTGTTATTGTTGTTATTGTTTTGTTTAAACTGCTCTAATTATTAGTAAAGGAAAAATAAAGAAGGCTATTTTTGACAGCTACAAATATGCATCATACAAATATGATGATCTAGAATAATTGCCAAACTTTCTCTGAACTTAAAAAGGCTTAGAGAGTAATATCAGTGAATTTGTGTTGCTCTTTTTAAAACTTTCCAAGATGAAATATTTTAAAAGTGTTCCAGAAAACTCTTGCCTGGTACAATAGTAGCTGCCTGATCATTAAAATAGTCATGTTTCTAAGGAGACTTAAGGTTTCGTTTTATTAAAATTTGTCAAGGATGTGAAGCATTACACACTGCAATTATAATCACGCTTGGTATTTAGCATAATTCACTTCTTGAGGGATAGCCTTTTGGGTCAGTAGTTTCAAAATATTTTGTCTTCTGCATATATATGAGAACATCGAAATTTGCAAGGGCTCATCTCCCAGCATCCTCTCCCTGTTCCTCTTTCCTGTTCCCCGTTTACCATTCCATGGTTTCTACTCCTGCCTCTTGGCTGTCCCCTCATCAGCAGGGGCTGCACCAAGCACATAGGTGATGTTGACCTCACACAGAAAGGACAGGACAGGGGAGTGGGAACAGCATTAGGGTGCCAAGTGTTTGGCATCTCCAGGACCAGACAACACTGTTGACTTGGTTTAGGCCTCACTTGTCCCACCCATTTCTTTTCAGGATTTCTCTGGCCTCCCCTAGAAGTATTCTATAGTCAGTATAATTGGAGGGTCCATCATCACTGACAAAAATGGCAGGGTTTCTCTAAGGAATCTCATAACTTATCTAGAATCTGTTCTATGGACTCTTCTCATCTGGTTTCATAGGAACTAAGCACTACCTCATCAGAGGTTTGCCTTACATTATTTTCATTACACCCCAAAAAGTGGAATAAGAAGAAAATTCATGAGTGATTACCATCTCTGACATGGTGTAAGAAGGCCAAGTAAGGGGCTGGTTGAAAGGAAAGGTCCTATGGAACATACCACTGGGGGTTGCATGAGTTGCTCTTCAGGTGGCTGTGTTCTTTGAAGGCGTAATTTGAGTCCTAGAACAGAAAGCCATAAAAGTACATGCCAGTTAGTTTTAAATTTCCCCTTATATTACTTTGTAGGTAGTTGATATAAGACAACCAAACATATTTTGATCTGGTACTTGACACTTTAGGATTCACAGAAGACCATTTCTCTGAGGAGAAATAAAATGACAAAATGTTTACATATTCTAAGGGTATATATTAATATATAAAGCCAAATTTACTGCAAAGTAAATGGGCTTTAACTGTCACTGTCTCTAACTTGCACAGCCCTTCCAAGGCTCTGAACTTAATTCTCCAAATCTATATTTGTAATTTTGCTTTCTATTTTCTCAAAGAGAGATCTACTTTTGGGTCTACTTTGTGATTCAGTGATAAATTCTACCTAGGTTTTATGTAACCTCAGTCCAATGTAAAGAAACTCAAGAAAGTAATCTCTATCATTTGCTGAGCGATATACTTTTATCTATAACACTCATAATTATTGTACTGAAATTTGAGCAACACTGGGGTTACCTAAGATGGAAATATTTAATGATTGCAACAGATAATATATATACACTATCTTATAAAAGAGGAACTATTTTATTTATAAGCAATACTTGATTGTATGTTTTAAAAGCCTCTATTTTATTCTTAAAAACAATGCTTTTGTCTTAAAATATATGATCTATCTATCCGTATTTTGAGCCCCCTGACTCCCTCCTCCAGTATCTTTGGCCACCTCCAGTGTTGTCTGAGACTAAACCAGAGTTCCTAGAGGTGAGTGATCTGAAAATACGCACACCCCCCTTACCTTAATTGCTGCTGAACATTAAGTTTTAGGATGTCACACTTATCTAAAATGAAATGAAATTTTTAAAAAAGCAATGTTCAGATTTTTTATTGTAAGTATAAAGATGTAAGTCAAAAATAAATCTAAAATTGGCATACCATGTCCAAAAGATCCCAAATGCAAGTTCCCAAAGAAGGATATTAAGGTTTAGGAAAGTGACCTAAGTGTAGGACTTTCCCACTAAAGTATGGAGCTTTTAAAATGCATACTTCAGTTTTAAAAGAAGACTTTCTTTCAAAGGCACGTCGTTTTCAAATTTTATGATGTGAAACACAAAATACGTTGTTAAAAATACAGGTCGTGTTAATGAAATACAATTTTGGTAAATATTATTTGGAAAGCTATATGAAAGAAGCAGGGAGAATAAACTGAACTCATGAAATGACAGTTTGAGAAAATAATATGATCAAATAGCTTAATTTAAGGCCATGATTTAAAGAAACTTTGTTGGAATAGTGTGAATTAGATAAATGTAAAAGAAATAAGACATTTCTTAAAATTGTTTTTGTGATTATTACTGTTAAATTTGTTTGTCTTTAATATTATAAATCTCCTCTACGAAATTGCTGAAAACATGAAGTAGTTAGCCACATAGATATTTTACCAGATAGACTGTATATTTTAAGATAAAGGCATTGTTTTTGAGAACAAAATAGAACCTTTCAAAATATACAACCAAGTATTGCTTATAAATAAAATAGTTCCCTTTTTATAAGATAGTATTTATATATTATCTATTGCAATAATTAAATATTTCCATTTTACGACTGTGATTTGAGGATAGAATCCATTTGTGTGGTATGGTGTTTTAAATTAAATACAGAGTCTAAAGCTTTATTGTTATCATTTAGAGCCAACCAAGAATTGCCGAGAATTTCTGGAAAGAGAATCAGTAGCATCCTTCTAACCCTCTAACTAGCTCTGTGTGGATTATTCACATTGTAGATTGGCCATTATATAAGAAACCACCTTCCAAATCAAGACTCATATGAAGTCATTAGAAGCGTGGTAACCTTGCCCAAAGCAATCAAACTACTTCCTTCCTTTCCATGTAACTATGTTTTTCATGGATAGTCCACCTTTTCAAATTTCCACTTGTTTACCCTCATTGGCAAAAATCATCAAGAGCTGCCTGTGTGAGGTGATCATAGCGTGCCAGAAGTTATGTAACCCACACCCTGTGGTCCTGGAGGTAATATCCCCAGGAGGCCATACCCTGGTATATTATGTTATTGGCGGGGGAGGGCTGTTTCTTAACCTTGATGGAATTGCCTTCAGTGTTGCTTCATGAACTACATGAGAAGATAGAGGCATGTATTATAACATGAAAAAGGACTTTAACATTAACATAAAAATTATAACTCTCAACTTATTTTTTCACCAAATGGAATAGGCTAATAAGTGATTTACCCTTATTCTGAATCAATTTAGAGCTATAAATTTGAATCTCTGTGCCTTTTAAAAAATTCTTTAGTTTCCTTTTGAATAACTTAAGGCATTGAAATTATGCCTAATAGCTAATGTATAATGAACTGGTTCAGAATACTTACAAAATATACTACAAGGTGATCTGAACTATATGTTTACTCAATGTTAACATGAAGATGTGAAAATATGTTAATGTACTAAAGTAAAATCCTCATAATTATTTCATTATGAACATTTACACTTAAAATTTTTAGAGTACATTATTGTAAAATTCAAAATAAAGGGTAATGAAAAAGTCCAGTAAGAAATTTATTAGGTATATTTATGTTATAATGGTGAACTGATTTCTAGGGTTCAAACTAAATGTACAATTGGAAGGTTATTGTTTCCATTTTTCATAATTATGCATTTCATTGTTTATAAATAGACTTAAATAAATGTTTCTAAAATATTGACCATCATCAATCACCAAATAAATCAGTTAAACAATTTTAAAAGGATGTGTGCTGCTGTAATATTGGCAAATACTCATTAAGAAATCAGTGACATACTTTTTTAAAAAAGATTTCAGAAATAGCTTCTAATAGGAAGTGTCTGGTCCTTGCCTCTACTCTTCTACTACTCTGTCCCCACATCTATTTTCAGTTGCTTCTACAACAAACCATTAGGCTAGCTCAGCTCAAAAATTGGATCTCATCAAGTGATAGGAGTGGGATGGGCTGGATATATCAAATTAAGGCAGCCACCAAAGCTGACAAGCCTGATATTTGTCTCTGCTCTGGAGTTAGACACCATTAAGCCTCCTATTATACTTGTGTCGATCTCTTAGACTCTTATCCCAACTTCACCCTTCCTTACACTATCCAGGGGAATTCAGGCCTTTGCCTTTTGTTTCTCTAGACAACTGCAGGTTGTTTTGAAAGTTGACAGAGGAAGGAAGAAAAATTGAAAATCACCATTAGGTAAACACCACAGAAATAATAATTGATAGCAAGATCTGCCAGTAGGTGTTAAAGTATGTGAATAAAAGATGGAGGAGAAATAAGATATTTGCATAGTCTCAAAGTATCTCCTTCAATATATTTGTTAATTTCAAAGAAGGAAATAGTCACTTTACAGTGGAGAAACCCACAAGGCACTTCTGGGTGACTTGGTTAATGTCAGTAGTAATAAGATGTATCTATATCGTGTTTCCTAATAGGATGGTGGTAATAGGATGTATTGAAATTACATATCCTTATATGGTAGTATTTTTGTTCATAATGCATAATCTTAATACAATGTGAAAATATCAGAAAAACTCAAGTTGAAAAATTTTACAAAATAACTGACCAATAATCTTTAACAGTTTCAAGATCATTGAAGGAAAAAAATAGACTGAGGAACTGACATGGATTAGAGGAGACTAAGGAGACAAGTAAATGCAATGTGGGATCTTGGTTTAGATCCAGAAACAGAATAAGGACATTAGTGGAAAAACTGTAAGATTCAAATAAAATTTTCAGTTAATAATACCATAATGTTAATTTCTGGGTTTTAATAAATGTCTTATGTTTATATAAGATGTTGACACTGGAAAGGTGGGGTGAAAGGTATGGAGAAAGTCTCCTAAACACCCTATAATGTGGGTTTTACTATTTTTGCCTCTTTTTCGGTAATTCTAGAGAGAGTTTAAAATTTTAAAAGTGATTTCTTAAAAAGAAAAGTTGACAGTTCAAATCAATATTATTTAACTGTATTGACTAAACATAATTACTGAGTGCCAACTAGTAGTAAGTGCTGCAAATGATGTGATGATGAGTAAACACAGTTTCTGTCCTCAAACAATTTGTAGTTTGGTTAGAGCAATAAAATAAATTAAGCTAGTAATATGAGCATTGGCATAAAGGATATAGACATGGCCTCCTGGTGGGACTGCGTATGTGTATGTGTTTGTATGTGTGTTTGGGGCAGGGTAGTAGGTTTAGAAGAGGTTTTGTGTGCATGACATGAGATAGAAATTGAAGCATAGATAGAATTTTAACAGCAGACAGAGAAGCATTCCAGGCAGAGAGAATGAAAGTGAGGGTTTTGGGGAATAATAGGTGACCCAATTTGCCAAAGTATAGAGTACTACTTGTGTGTTATTCCAGGTGACTCAGTAGATATCTTAGTCAGCTCAGGCTGCCATAGTAAAGTACCGTAGACTAGGTGGCTTAAACAACAAAAATTTATTTTTTCACAGTTCTGGAGCCTGGAAATCCCTGAACAAGGTGCTGACTGATTTTGTTCCTGCTGAGGGCCCTCTTCCTGACTTATAGATAGATAGTTTCTCTCTGTGTCCTCACATGGTGGAGAGAGAGCACAAGAACTCTCTGGTGTCTCTTCTTATAAGGACACTAATCCTATTAGATTAGGGCCTCTACCCTTATGACCTAATTTAACTTAATGGCCTCTGTCAAGGCTCAGTCTTCAAATATATTCACACTAGGGATTGGGGCTTCAACATATGAATTTTGGAGGGACAATAGCATTTAGTCTATAGCATTCCTCCCCCGGCTTCCCAAAATTCATGTCCTTGTTGCATGTGCAATATTAATACATTTATTTCAACCCCCTAAATCTTGACCCATTCAAACATCAGCTCTAAAGTCTAAATTCCAAAGTCTCATCTACATATCATCTCAGTCAGATATGAATGAGACTCAAGGTATGATTCATCGTGCGGCAAAATTCCTCGCCAGCTGTGAACCTGTGAAGTCAGACCAGTTATGTGCTTCCAAAATACAGTGGTGAAACAGGCATAGGATAGACATTCCCATTACAAGAGGGGAAAATCAGAAAGAATGAAGGGATTGATCCCAAGCAAATCCAAAGCCTAACAAAGCAAATTCACTGCCACAGCTCTGCAAATTGGCCCTGCCTCGTGGTCTCTGTGGCTGCCCCACCCTCTGAAACCAAGGAGGAAATAGCTTTGCCCACCCCTCATGCTTAACCCCCAGGCCTGTGGTAGGAGTGGCAGCCCTGATGACATATGAATTGCCTTCAGAGTCATTTTTCCATTTCCTTGAAAAATAGTGCATGTTCACAGCCAAATAGCTCTACAGCCCAGTCTGTACAATCCAAGAAATTTGACAGCCTTCTTTTATTCCATCACATTTTCTCTATCCCCTTTGGTTCAAACTAGCAGTGTCTGTCTGCTGAACTGGCTGATTATATTCATGAATTGTACTCATGATTTGTTTATCAAATGGTTGTTCAGCTACACCCTTAGTGTTCTCTTCAGAACAAGCTTTCTCATTTTTTACAGTACAGATAAGCTGAGAATTTTCCAAATCTCCAAGTTCTGGATCCTTTTCACTTAAAAATTCCTTCTTCGATTCACCTCTCTCTTAAATTTTACTATAAGCAGTAAATAGGACCCAAGCTGCACCTTCAATACTGTGCTCAGAAATCTCCTAGGCTGAATATCCAATTTTATTGCTCAAAATTTCTACTTTCCACAAAACACTAGAAGATAGTGCGACCAAGTTCTTTGGCAGTTTGTAACAAGGGTCATCTTTCCTCCAGTTTTTAATAAATTATTTCTCAGTTCTGTCTAGGTCCTCCTCAGAATGACCTTTAATGTCCATATTTCTACCAACATTCTTTTCATGATTCTTTATGTATTCTCTGAGAAGATGAAAGCTTTCTCTCTGGCTCTTCTGTTTTCTTTCTGAGACCTCACTTTAATTACCTTTTAATGTCCATATTTCTAAGAATAGCTCCTTTATGGTAATCTCTACCTTTCCTAGCATGCAACTCCAACTCTTCCAGCCTCTACCCATCACCTGGTTCTTAAATCCTTCAGTACTTTTAGTTTCTTTGTTTGTTTGTTTATGTAGATATTTGTTATAGCCGTACCCTACTTCTCAGTCTCCAAATCTGCCTTAATCATCTCGGACTGCCATAACACAATACCATAGTGGTATTAAACAAAAGAATAAGTGGTTTAAACAATACAAGTTTATTTTCCCACAGTTCTGGAGGCTAGATGTCCCAGATTGAGGTGCCAGACAGTTCAGTTCCTGGCTCTCTTCCTGGCTTGTAGACAGCCACCTTCTTGTTCTCTTCACGTGGCAAGGAGAGATAGCATGTGAGATCTCTCATGTTGCTTATAAGGACGTGAATCCTATGGTATCAGAGTCCCACTCTTACGACCTTGGTTAATCTGTATTATCTCCATACAGGTGCTAGTCACATTGAGGTTGAGGATTTAACATATGG
The DNA here is from genome assembly GCF_040939455.1 of Microcebus murinus. Lineage (NCBI taxonomy): Eukaryota > Metazoa > Chordata > Mammalia > Primates > Cheirogaleidae > Microcebus > Microcebus murinus. The sequence continues at coordinate 79,300,649 of NC_134108.1, read as the reverse complement.
ATTTTAGAAGGACACAAGCATTAAGCTCTTTACAGTAGACAGCCTTTACTTCCAGAAAATTGATTGAGTCACTTGCTAGGAGACAAAGGAATACAGCTACTGGTGTATTTTATAAGGAGTCTACAGGGAGGGCTTGTAGGGCTGTGTGGAAAGCTTAGATGTATCTGTTGTCAGACTAGACAAAAGGGTTTCTCATAGTTATGTTACCAGCATTTTGATAAAGTCTCTGTAAGAAGGAATACTCAAGCTTTCATGAACCTTATTTCAAGCCATATACCTTTGTGTTTTTTACTTGGGTCTTGTTTTCTAGAGAGACAAGATAATGACAGCAAATACATTTATATTCATTACTTTAAAATTATGCTGCCTCTTGGGCTTAAATTTTCTAATATCATTTATTCAGGAAATAGCATCAATTTTATAAAATATGTAGTAATTTCACCTTTATATGTAACAAAGTATATCAGCAGTATCAAAAAGTAACCCTGAAAACAACTTCCTTGCAACCTAGTCCATGACGGCAGAGTACATGGGCATGTAGATTCTTGGGAGAAAATAAATTTGTTTGTGGTGATATATATGCATACACACACACACACACACACATATATACACATATATATCCCCAGAAAAATACTCATGTATATTAAGCATTTTTTTAACAGAAGAAAGACAAAAAGATCCACTAAGATTGTATCATATACATGAATATGCAGCCTAGTGTTTTTAAAAATAGAAGTATAAAAGTTTTGTATCAGAAGTCCTAGATTCTAGTTTAGTCGGTACTTTCTGTCTGTACATGATTTGGAAAGTGGTGCCTTCCTGGGGCTTCAATTTCCTCATGTGAGGAAAATGGAAGCTCTGTCCCCTGCCTTACCTACAAGTTTGTCACATTCAGAAGTCATCATGCTCAAGAAAGGATTTTGTATTATATTTATTTCTTTGTTATAATAGTAATTAGTTTCTCATATTTATCACTTTCAAGTTTCATAATTAAACGTGATAGTAAAAGAGATATCAGTGTTACAGTAAAAAATATGATAGGAGTGATGAAAAGCAGTTGTGAGAAGGTTAGATGATTTGTAGCAATTATGACTAAGGAAGAGAAGGTCAACAGGTAATCCAGTAATTGACTTCAAGCATGTGGAAACTATTCCAGAGAGTTAATAATGATTACTAGAGTGGGAAAGTTCTTCATGAGTTATTTAGGATAATGGAAAACCAAATAACTTCCCAATAGTGAGAGTCACTGTGGGGAGGTTGTGGAACCCCCTTTTGTGAAGCTGCCCCATGGTCTAGGGAGCATTAACCTCCAGCCGGGCCTGGAGCCAGGCACTGCCACTCCAGAGACCCAGGGCCTTTCAGCTTTGTGCTCTCTGCCTCCATGTGGATCTAGGGTGCTGGGACAGTGGATAAAGGAACGTCTTATTTTCCTGGTCACAATTATTTACCTACAGAAAGAGAAACAAGGGAAAAAAACCACACCCTGAATATACAATGTATCAAGTGTATTTTCTTCCTGGAAAAACAAAATGTCCAATTTTTATTTTAAAGTATTGGAAGCAATTTTATTTAATGAGTATAATAAATGGTAGAATGTAGTTCTTTCTGTGGTTTAAATGAACACATTTAAAGTGATTGAGATGTAAAATGAGACAAGAAGATATGGGTGGACCAGGGAGAAAAGGGAGGGAGGCAAGGAGCCTGGAGTGGAGAGATTCAGACAGGCCATCAGGGGTACCCTTGAAGGAGGGTGGTGAGGGGGAGACAAGGAAGGAGGACATGGAGTGAAAATGTTTTAGGTTTAGTAAAGGGCACACCCTACTGTTCATTTAGACTGTGGAAATTGACATTGTCACCCTTATCTTCTGCCTTTGAAAGTTAGCTGGTTAATCACTATGTTCTGGTCTTCAACCCTCTGATACCTTTACTTTGGTACAATAACTTGAGAGGGCCACCAGAGTAGACACTGGAAATTATTTTCTAGACTGTGGTAATAGTGACATAGCAGTTTTATCCAGGTGAAATCAAACCAAATGTTCTCAAACCAGAAGTTTCCCACTTCTGCTGTATGAAGAGGTTAACATGAATCAGCTTTTTATTTCTAGAGTTCCAGCCAATCTTAGTACAATATGTAATACTAAAAGCATTTGCACATTATGTATTTTATTCTAATGAAACATTATCTTATAAGCTATTAATACATTTTTAGCCTTAAAGACTTAAGAAGATTGAAACTATACAGTCTATAAGTGTCACTATGATCTTTTTAAAAAGGGGAGAAGGAAAATCTTTCTATCTAGTTATATCTATTTATTTATTATCCATTGTTTTGTTTTGTTTTTTAGGGGAAATTATTTTTCACTTTCCCAATGCATTGATAACAATTAAGTTTCTTAACTAGATGGATTAGAGAATAGATTCAAGAGATGCTAATGGAGATTCATAAAAAGATTGGGAATAGGTGTGACATATTGTCTTTTGGTAATCTAAGTAAAGCTTTGCTATCAACTAATTTTGATTTCCTGCTTCATAGAATAGCTCTGAATGTTTGATTGTTCAGTGAGCAAATATGTGTGTGAACATGGATGCTATTAGATCTCTTACTTTAAGTAATATAATTATTACATCAAGATTATTTTATAGAAAGTTCTTTGCTAAGTTACACTTTAGATATTTTTATTATATAAAGCACTGTATGTAGTTCAGTCTGCAAAACATCCAGTTGTTAGTATTTTTTTTGCTTTGCTTAAGTCTTCTGAGGCAAACAAAACCAACCAACCAGCCTCCACCACCACCAACAAAGCACTTTCTCTGCTTATATTTCCCAGAAGACATTATATATTGGTACCCAGGGACCACTTAATTTTCAAAATTGAGTATCCAAAATAGTCTTAGGGACACATAAATCTTAGTCAGGAACTTACTTGTTAAATTATCAAGTTAATTCTTGCTATTTCAGAGTTTTGCAATAAAGTATAAAATTGTCATCTGTTATAAATGAAAGGTAGTTCCCAGGAAAAATTAGAGAAACAGGTCTAAAGTGTATTAATTTATCTTAGAATTGTAGTAATATTTAAATTAAAACATTGCACTTTTAAATTCTCTTGTGGAAAACCAGTCTTTGTCTATGAGCCATAAATTTCAGTTTGCAATTCTGGCCCTGGTGTCTGCTCCTACGTTGTCTTGCAGTCTTGCTTCTTACACAGACAAACAATAGCTGTCTGAGATTAACCATCAGTGGTTAAGATTAAGTGACTGGACAATAGTGAGAGCTACCAGTGAGATAATAACGGCGAACTTTCTTGTGCTTCTCACACCAGCTTTCTGAAGGTATAGGGTACTGTTTTCCAGAATGACCCAGTGAAACTTTGCCTTTGTGGTATTCATCTTCCTTATTTCCCCACAGATTCTTTTAAACTAAGCCTTAGGGTTTTATATTCCTGTAGCCTTATACTATTAATTTTTAGTAGGATTTTCCAGTGATTCATGAGATGGAAGCAGTGGCTTACAAAAATTGATCCATTTTAGAATTGAGGAAGTAAATCACTGGGCATTTTAACCTAGTTTACTAGACAGTCTTTGCTTTGTTTTTAATATATATCCAATCTGAGTCTCCTACTGATTTTAGAGCTGGCATTGCTCCTATGTAACTGTTTAAGTAAATCCAAAACATTGTATCTTTGGTGGTACTATTATAGGATCTAATTTCATTAACTCTTACAAAGACCTACCAACTTTTGAGTTTGCTAATGAGAGGTAACTAACCTGCCTTGTTCTACTGTGCATCCTATTTAGCACTCCATGAAAAGGACTGGTTATTCTCTGCTCTTATATTGGACACAAAAGCACCTCACCATGTGACCTAGAAATAGATGGGAATGCTGTGCATCCAAAAGAATGGAAAATTTTGTCTCTCTCTCTTTTTTCTCATGGATTGCTCAAATATTGTTTTTCTCTGCCATGAAGTAATAGAATAAAAGTCTTATCATAAAGTACTTCACTCTACTATAAACTCGATTTTACTGAGTCAGACTATGCTCCAAGATGATACAGGAAAGACAGCATGTTTTTGTTGTATGGTAAGTCTAAGAAGCAGCAAATTGGTATCCGTGTTCCTAGTTTTTGAAGTGACTTTATGGAGTAAGCGTCTCAAGCATTCCTAAATTAAGAAAGAATATAAACATGTCTATATGAAAATGATAGCAAACAAGACTGGTAATAGAAAGAAATTTTACTATTAATATTTGTTTCTTTATATTGCAGCTGTGGCATTAATTGACCAGCGTTACTTTTTAAAAAATGCTATGGTTTCTCTTTATGTTTATATCTTATTTTTGCTTCCCATAAATTTGACATTTTCTTTGAAATCTTGGCATAATCTTTGTTTTACTAATTTTATCCTGGTTCCTTATGAAATATCGTTTTTTTTTAAACCTCTTATGTGGAGATGAAATCGAATTATGAAGATCTTTTGTTTTGTTTTTCTTCAAAAGCCTACTGTAGAATAGCACAGGACCAAATTTTAGGGTGTCTTGCTGGCCTAACTCCAAAGCAATGTTTTTGGGCAACAGAGTCTTTAGCTCTTGGGTTCACTTGCTTTTTTAGTTAGTACTCTTCTTTTCAGCTTTGCTTTTGTATCTGTAGGTGCATGTGTATGTCTGTGTTTCCCCAACACACTTTGAATTTTGAAGGCTTATCTTATCGGGCCACCAATTCAAATTAGTTCAGTAATTGTGGTCTTAGTTCACTTTGTCTTCCTGACAATGAGTCAGCCAAAACTTGGTTTGCAGGATCAAATACACACCATGCCACACTACTCTCTGAAGCCGCTACTACCCTTTCTCCACGTGACATGTGGTCAAGTGAGCCAGGGCTTGCTCATGTCAGACACATACGTAACCAGGGTGAGAAATTCCAGGCCTTTCAGGGCTGCCCCCTGGAAACACCAGCACCACCCTTTGGGTTAAAGGTCCTCTGGTGACATTATCTCCAGGAATGGTACAGGTGGGATAGTTTCCAGACAATTTGGGAACCTCAAGAATGGGAATTTTTGTTAGAATGACATAAAATAACCTTTTTTTTGGGGGGGGGTGGTCTTGTTATAAAGAGTACCATCACTGTTTGCCATACCATGAACTTTTCTAAACTACTGAAACTTATCTCGAAATGTTTTCCGTGTCTAATGTCACAGAAAATAAATATATCTGGCATTTAACATTTTACTGATGCTTGCCTTGCCTTTACTAAACCTTATCTTGTAATTGAAGAATGTGCCTGTTTTTAAATTCTAAATACAATATGCCTTACATAAGGTTTTAAGGTTTAGGTAAAGTAAAGTTTAGCCTTAATTTGTGTCTGTGACACCAGGCACAATACTAAGGAATTCAATTGAATGAGAAATTTATTCTGGTCACCTACCATGTTCAAAACATAGTGAGTACCCAGGAATTACTTATAGAATAGATATTATGCTGTTGAACTATAGATCAAATATCAACAAACAAGTTTGAATGAGCAGACTTGTTTGCTTCTTGTCATCTTTCATTACACTGATGGATACCACATGTCGTTCTTAGGTGATTTTTTTTTTTTTCGGGTGACCAGTAATTACTGCCATTATTGTCTGTGATACAGCAGTGCTCAGATAGCAGCTATTCTGCTTGTAATCAGATGAACAAGATATTATGTTTGGCTATGTTTATGGAAAAAAAATATATTTTATGGAATTGTGGGTAGAGGCCCATTAGTAAAAAGATGATTGGTTTCTTAGAATTCTAATTTTAATTTTTTGAGAGAAACAGATTAAAAGTGTCCCACTGTAAGGCTTAGTTGGTTTGTGACCTTGCTCCTCTAGCTGAAGTCCATTGACTTTATCAGAAATGTTGCTAGAATAAGAAATAATTTTATGAAAGGGCATTAAGCAATGTTAAGAAAAAGATGATGATGATGATACCTTAAGCTCACTATGTGCAGAGCATCATATTAAACATTTTAAAGGCATTATCACATTGAATTCTCACAACCCTATGCCATTATCCTCATTTTGCAGATGGAGAAATTGAGGCCCAGAGAGACCAAAAAACTTTCCCGAGGGCACAAACAATCCTCTATCAGGATTCGAATCAGATAATCTAACTCCAGAGCTTGTGCTCTCAACCCCCACATTGCTACATGTAATTAATATTTGATAATTAATTGTTTGATTATTAATAAAATCTTACATTAATGGCACTTCCAAATGCATAACATTAAAAATAGAGAAAAAAATAACAATTGTCATGTATGTGTATGTATTTTTTTATAAAAGTTACATTACTCTTTTTATTTTTCTGGAAATTTTCATTGCATTAAGTTGCTAGAAGACCAAAATACAAAACTTGGCATTTTCTCAACAAATGTGTATGATGCTCTAGTAAGTGTTTAAGATATCTTTGGAACAACATTTAATTTGCCAGATCTTTTTTATTAATGTGCTCAATTAAGTAATTATTTCTTTCCCCCTTTGGATATGTTCTGTATTTGATCTTCTGCTACATTCAAAAAGCCATACAATGTGATTCTTACTTAATCCTATTTTGACTCCAGTTTGTTCCAAAAACAAAAAAATATGAAGCGCTTCTTTTATGTTATTAAAATAACAAATAAAATGAATGAATCACTCAAAGCAATTTTTTTCAAAATTTTTAAGTTGGCAGGAAATTTTGTTTATAAAACTATGGAAACCAAGTTGACATTTATATGCAAGGATTTCAAAACTTACTTTGCTAATGTAGTGTCACTCAGGAATTCACTGAACCTCAAAAGGTAAGCTTGCAGGGAATGTTTGTTTTGGGAAATGATGATGGTAACAGGCAAGCATTTTCTAGGTAGAAAATTGATTTATAATTCACATACCATAAATTCATCCTTTTAAAGTGTGAAAGTCAGTGGGTTTTAATATATTCACAGATATTACAGAACATGTTCTTACATTTAGGGAAAAAAAAAATATATTCACAGAGTTGTACGACCATCACCACTATGTAATTCCAAAATATTTTTATCACCCCCAAAAAGAAACCCCATGCCTATAAGCAGTCACTCCCCATCCCTTACTACCACCACTCCATTCCTGGGCAACCACCACTTCACTTTTTGTTTCCATGGCTTTGCATATTCTGGGCATTTAATATAAATGGAATTATATGTGACCCTTTGTGCTTTTTCTTTTACTTAATGTTTCAAGCTACATCCATGATGTAGCATGTATCAATACTTCATTCCTTTTTACTGCTAAATAATGTTCCATTGTATAGATATACCACATTTTATTTATCCATTAATCAGTTAATAGATGTTTGGATCAATACATTTTGTTCATACTAAAAGTATGACGAGTAGAAAACATGAATAGTGTTCGTGCTTGTTTCCAACTGGAGGATAATAATAAACACTCTTGCCTTCTGTCCCATATTAAACAAAATCACAGCCTATGAAAAGAAGATATCATCAGAAAGAAAAACTGTGACTTCTGTTACAAAGACAGTGGAGAACCACGAACATTTTTTTCCTCACTAAAATGCCTCAGCAAGTTAATTTTGCTTCTCCTTACTTTGCCTAACATTTGGTAGTGTAAATTCATTGGCTAGAACTCCCCCCCACCCAATTCACATTAACAAAAATACAAGGAAATATTTCTTTTTAATGAAGTCTAAAAATAATCAATGTAGTGTAATGAAACCAAAAGTATAAATTATCATTATGTTTCCTTATTGTCTTTGCTGGATTATTGCCAAATAACCCAAAAGGAAACATAAATTTCAATTTATAGTGAGCTTCGTGAACTGATACTTTAAGTGGGTGTCTGGCAAGTGGCAGTGGAAGAAAGAGCGCTATACTGCAATTACTTACTGCAAATCACAAGCTGCTAGGCATGCCACTGACTAATTAATTGTGTACCAAAGCGCTTGAGTAAAAAAGTGTCGCCCGCCTGTAAAAGCTTTGCTTATCTTCTTACTTGCTTCTGTAAACCATGATGCATGTTCAGTGACCTGTGCATCTATCATAAGTCCCTTAGAGAGTACACAGGTCCCGCTTGTTTGGGAAATTACAACATAGAGGATTCGAGAAGCAAGCATGAGGGCTTGCTGTGTGGTGATGATTGCCTATAACTATTGTGATAACGATAATAATGACGGATGATAAGAGATTAAAAAAAAAAGCAGGAGCTGTTATTCGTTGAGTAATTACTATCTGCTAGGCCCTTTGCATCTACACTTCACCTCTTAACTTCACTACCCTCCAAAATAAGTTTTACTATCACCATTTTGTAGCCAAGAGACGTATGCCACTGAAGAGTGAAGTGGTTTTCCTTGTGTCAGATAGCAAATAAGTGACGAAGCTGGAATTCAAACACGGATCCAAAGTCTCTCTCTTTGAACTAATCAAGGATGGGTGACTGATGTTTGACATGGAAACTACAGGTGCTGTCAACTCACAATACTGATGGTAATATGGCTTATGCGGCCTGAAAGATGCAAGCCGCTGCATGTGTGCCCTAAGTACACCTGTTTTGCCAGCTTTTGTTCTGGACCTTGCGCCTTCATGGGTGCCCCTTTAAGCTTATCCCATAGCTTATCATTATCATGCTGCAGTCTTAGGACATTCAGGAGAAGATGTGATAGAGTTTTCATGGGGTCAACTTGGAAACCAACCCCTTTCAATACCTTCAGTGCCTATTTCTGACTTACCAAATCTAGAATCATTCTAAAATATTTTAACTTTCCTTTGAGGAGTCCCTAAGTGTACATTGGCCTCACTTCTGGGTTGCCTCAGAGGATGAAAGGAGTTTTCACCTAACAGGGAACTGAAAAACTCCTGGAGTTCCCCAGGACTTGAGGATTTCCTGTAGGGGCAAGAACTAACTTCCTTGTGATACCTTCTCATCCACTGGTCCAGCTTTCAAGTCTTTGGAGAAAAGACCCTCAATTGAGTTAGCTCTATACAAAGCCACATCATAAAGTATCCCCTTATATATTTTAATGCTTAGGAGTCCCATCAGCAACACTGAAGGGATTGGACAATTTCCTCCCCTAGTCATGTTCTTTTGGCCAGCACAATGTTAATTTAAAACAAAACAAAACAAAAACATTGCTTTTAGGAAAACACACTTGCTCAAGTTCTCCATAGTCCTCTCCAATATCTGTTGTATCACATCCAGAAAAATTCCCTTGTTAACATTCTCTGCTTGACCACCAAAGGCATTTGCTTCTGCAGGTCATGGAAGTGATAATCTTCTAAGTTTCCTCCAGCTTTACTATTGTCTTATTATTTCCAATTTACAAAACAAGACTTGTACATTTTTCCCCTTTGGCCCCACTCTCTGTACCTCCTTGCTTCCCTCCATCCCACTTCTCTAACCTTTCCTTCAGTGCCCAGACATCTAGTGCTTCGACTCACTCTTGGTGGTCCAAGTTCTCTGTTCCTTGCCCTCTACCAGTGCCCCACACCCCAAAATATTCCTCATATACCCCCACTTCATTCTTCTTACTACGTTTTCTATGTGAAGAGTTATGAATGTAAGCTCTTTAAACTGATTCACACCGAGAATAGATGACTCCTGTATTTCTTGTTTTACCATTAGGAAAGAAGGTTGGTATGGGATGAGGAGGTGCTTATGCATGTCAATGCTTCTTTAATTGGTGGATGGTCAGAGTGGTGAGGGTGAAGGGATTGTGGAAGAGAAATAATATTCTGCTAATTTTTTTAACACTTCCTAAAGAGAAAGGAGAGGCTGTGGCCCCCAGCCCTTCTGTGTTGAAAGGAAGAGTTCATTGCTGCCTCACTCTGGAGCATACACCCCCTCTAAGGACAGCTCTGTCCTCAGCTGTATGTGACTTGCTACCTCAGAGTGTGTACCTTGGCCTAAATGTGCAGTGAATGGAAAATGCCATGCTTGATTCTTCACGTGTTTTATTTGGTTTACTTTTTTAATTCTACAACCTGTTCTGCAGAGTGTCTTTATCACACTTTTATAAATGGAGAAATTAAGGATAATTAATTCAAGTTCATACAGATGTTAAATGTTAAAATTGGTCCTCAAACTAAAGTATACCTGAACCCCAAAGTCAAGCCTTTGCCTCCAGACTTTTTGAGATTTTCAGAATCCCCCATTTCAGATATTGCAGTCAGAGGAGGAGACATCTGCACACACATTCCACTCACTCCTAGACTTTGGTCTTCAGTGGGACCTTAAAGCAAACTCTTATTAGGCACACATACCTTTTCTATTGCCCAGCTGATCTTAACTGTACTTGGTTTAGCTGTCTGTTAAGAATGCCATTTGTGTAACTGCCTAGCAACTTAGCCTAGTTATGATGAGTGGAGTGATTATGTCAAAATGTTCAGATTTACGTGGTCTGCAACTTAATTTTATAATTGTTGTTAGTAACTAGTTTTTCTTTTACACTTCCACATAAATCATCATTTTCTGTCCTCATGGAAAATCTTGCCTGTCAGAGAGCCTTTAGTATCTTTATTTTACTGATAATGAAACTGAGACTTAAGAGAATTTACTAACCTACATAGTCAATGTCAACACACAGCCCTTCTGATTCCAAACTCTATAAGTATACTCTGTTCGTGTGTGTATAATTTCATCACCTATTGTGCACATGGTATGATCACCTGGTCTCTACAAAGCAAAGACGATAAGCCCGTCATGGTTCTTCCAGCTCTTCTGTTCTCAATGAGTATGATCCCACCAACCATAGGTACCAGGGTCTTTGTTCATTCAAAATCCTTTCTCAGGCCCTGAAGCTTTTGTTTGCCCTAGCAGAGACTGGCTACCGACAGACAAGATCCTAGCCGTTTGCTAATTTTAAAGCACATCCACGTAATGGAGTGAGAGCCTGCACTGACAAAGTATCTTGGTTGCTTTCTGAGTTGTTACTTAACTATTTTGCCTGGAAAACTCTGTCTACTGTGACAGATAGTAACAGTTTCCAAAAAAACATTGATCAATGTCTTTTTGACAGACCTGCCTCTGCCACCTGGACATTAATATCAGGCTTCCAGACCCTAATTTTACCATTACACATTTTACACATGTATCAAAATACCACACTATACCCCATAAATATGGACAATTATTATGTGTCAGTTAAAAATGATAATAAAGGCAAAAAAAATTCATTGGTCTTGTACACTTTGAGTCAACCATATACCCATGTTATCCCATGTAATGCCATGCATTGTCATTTGGAAAGTGTTGGTTCACCAGTTATGAAAATATTACAAATGTTGACACATTAAATTTATATACTAACAAAAATTTACATTTGTTAATATATACTAATGATGCTAGCATAAAAAAATATGTTCCTAGACATTGCTGTATTCCTCCTCTACCTAGTTCTTTAAAAACATTTCCACTGGGCTGCATTCCTTGACATACAACATTGTCCCTTCCTCTGTATTGTTTGTTTATATGTCAAGCCAAAAACAAATACAAATAAACACAGACAGAAAAGAGAAAAGGACAAAAATGATGAGATGGAGGGGAGGGGGTATATCAGTCTGTGTTGTGCTGAATGACTGAATCCAGGCAAACTCTGATTTCATTTGCAAACTCTATTTTATCTATTTTATTAACATGTATTTAAAGCCTGGACCCAAAGAGCTATCCAGTGGTTTCTGTCTGTAATAGATAAAGTTTCTGGCTACTAACTGAGTTAGTAGTTGGTTCAGAATAAATCCCTCAATCCAGTGAAACACACTGTTTTAAGATGAACCTCAAGTTTTAGTTAGCAGAATGATATGCATTCCAGCATATACTGGTTTTCTTGTTTTTCTTTTGAATTGGATATATATGTGCATAACAAAATCAAAAGGCACATAATGGTTAACAGTGAGAAGTCTCCCACCCATTTCTGCTCCCCTGACAACCAGTTGTATTCTCCAGATACAACCACTGTCCGGACATTTCTGGTATTCTTCAGAGATGCCATATACATTATGACTATAGATATGTTTTTCTTTTTTCATAAATGTTACCATATCATATATGCTGTATGTAATGCTTTAGCAGTTCATATAGTACTGCCTTACTCACTTTTAGACTACATAGAATTGTATCAGATGGATCTACACTAATTTATTTAGCTAGGATTCAATTGTTTCCAATATTATGTATCATACTTCAATGAAAATACTTACATGAATCCATTTTACTTATATGCTAGTATATCCAGAGGATAACTTCCTATAAGTGTATCTTCGTTTGGGTTGCTATAACAAAATACCATAGGCTGGGTGGCTTAATTAAATAATAGGCATTTATTTATTACAATTCTGGAGGCAGGAAAGTCCTAGATCAAAGTGCCAGCAGATTCAATTCAATTCAATTCTTAGTAAGGGCCCTCTTCCTATCTTGTTTCCTATCTTGCCACCTTGCTGTGGGCTCACATGACCTCTTCTTTGTGTATGCTCCAAGAAAGAGAGCTCTGATATCTCTTCTTATGAGGATATGAATCCCACTGTGGGGACTCCACCTACATGAGCTCATCTAAACTTAAATACTTCCCGAAGGTCCCACTCATGCCATCACACTGGGGTTTAGGGCTTCAACAAATTAATTTTCCTATGTTGAAAATTCAGTCCATAAAATGACTGTGTTGGCAAACAGTGTATAAAATTTTGACAGATGGGGTCCTAAGCATTCCCATTATAAGAAAGAGTAAGCCTTTGAAACTTGCCAACAAAGTGTGTTACCAAATTTTTTTATGTTCTTTGAGCTGATAGGCTGAGAATAGTTTAAATTTACATTTATTTTGTTACTATGTGAGGTCGAAGAACATTTCACACGTGTATTAACTATTAGCACTTTGTTTTCTGAGAACTAGCTATTCACAATCTTTGCTCACCTTTCCATCTAGTTGATGTTCTTTTTCTTATTGTTTTGTATGTATATACTAAAAATTAGTCCTTTGTCTTTGATACAAGCTGTAAATACTTTTCTCAGTTTTTCTTGTGTGTTGATTTTTGTTAAGGGTGTTTTCTTCATGCTGAGTTTTAAAAGATATTTCTTCTATTTCATTTTCAGGATGAGATTATAAAATACTTTGTCCATCTTCACTTTCAGAACTTTTATGATTTTGTTTTTCACTTTTAAATCTTTGATACATCTGGGATTATTATGCTACATATTATGATATAAAGATCCAATTTTTTGTTTTATTATATTTTTGTTCTTCTAATTAAAGTTACTCAGTTCTATATGTTTATTTCTTCAGAAAAAAAAGGTTAGTCCGTCAAATAAGGATAAAAACCTTTAAAAAGTCCCAACAGTACTAAAATAATACGATTCTGTATGATTATCGATTTTTGTCACTGTAAGGAAAATCTGAATAATTCAAATTTAAAATGTATATGTACGTGTGTGTGCATGCATATGTGCATTTTAATTACTGTAATTAGATATATTTTAGGCCTGTTCTTAATTTACCATTTAATTGCATAGCTCTTCTATGTAACGCACACAATCTATAAATTGCATTTATGTAGCGGAAATGAGTTACCTTAAGCAGTCAGAAATAGCACCGACTCCAAGATTCTGCTGCACCTCCAAGGCTTTACCAAATACTTAAACCAGTGTTGCTCTCTGCTGTGTTTACACTGATGTCGATTGCCTGTACCACACACTTGAGGGGAAAATCATTTTCCTCGTAGTGTTATTTCTATTGTGTGTCTTACCTGCCTTCCCCAGGAAAGCTGTGGACGCCTTAGTGGAGAGATCATGCCTTATACTTCTATTTAATCTTTTCAGCGAACATGTATTGAGTATCTACCATGTTCTAAACACTGTCCTAAAAAAGACAATGGCAAGGGGAGATGTAGGCCCTGCTTTCGAGGAACACAGGGTCTAGTGGAGACACAAGACAGTGACATGACAATGACAATACATGTGACAGCCATATTTATAGGGTCCTGGGAAATTCAGAGGAAGGCCATCTGATTTGGACTGGGAAGAACATTGTGAGGATTTGAGGAGATAAAAAGTGAAAGCATCTTCTTCTAAGATTTATACTCTAAGTGCTAGGCAAGTGATGGATATAAAGTTAGTTTAGGAAAAAGTCCTGAGCCACACTTTACTTCTGCTTATGTCTCAAACTGTAAATTGATACTTCATTTATTTGGCTTTTTCTAGGAATGAAAAATGAAACATTTTTCCTGAGAATTGAACACAACCCATGCGAACGTCAGTGTACAAAATTTTAGCCTTTTTATTGATCACTTTTTAAAATGTTCCAAATACATGTTACAGTGGTGTCTTAATCTAACTATACTCAGCAGAGTTTCACTTTTCTTGGGGTTTCAAAAGTAGCATTCTTTTGTACAACATCTTTGGGGACTCTTCAGAAACTCCCGGGTGACTAGGGTATTAAAGTTTAGTCTTTTAAGCGCTTTTTCCTTTCCTCGCCCCCATTATTGAAGTCTACACTGGGATCCAGGTTCACTTCCAGCATTTCTTTATCTCTATCCCTTTTGCATTTGCTGCTTTTTATTGTGTATGATTTGGGCAAAGAGATGAAGAAACTGGTCAGAATTACAATATACCTGAAGGGAGAATTTGTAGGATCCCTGTGACAGTGTGGAGCTTCCTCTTACAGATGAATATATACGCTTTAGTGTCAGAATACATGCAGTCAATTTTGACCAGATCTGTTAAAGTTATTATTTCTTAGCAACATTCAGTATAATTGAGGTCTGGATAAGTTACCGGAGTATGAATGGGATATGATCATATGTAAAAAAATAAAATATAAAAGGTTTCTAGAAAGTATTTAATGTTACTCATCAAACCCTTTATTAAAATTGCATCTTATTTATCTATATACATTGTTTATTATATTTATCCATATTATCCATCTAATTTGTTTGAATGTTCTATAATAGTGTAAAATGTCTATGATTGCAAAAAAGCGAGTTTTTAGAAGTTTTAGTCTTTTGGCATGTTGCTTTCTCATTGTATCCAAGTTACCCCAAAATATAAGCTCAGTAAAAACTTATTACCTCCAGAAATATTTCATGTCAAAATAAAGCACACGTGAAAGTAAAGACAATTCTTTAGAGTGAGAAAAGCCTTATAGCTATAAAAATAATTAAAAAGTTTTGACTATTAAAAATGTCACAGGAAGTCATTAAGCATTCATCACTCATTCAATGTTTTCACAGTTGGGAACTCAATTCACTGATGGTCTGTCCACAGTTAATTTTGAGGTTTAAAATAAACCTCTCAGAGACAGCCCTGTGGAGTCCTCTGGTTAGGAAACAAAAACTGTACAGCTACTCCTATCCATCTAAATGTGTGGAGCTCTCAACATCAGGAGGGGAACAGAAAGGGCTAGGGAAGACAAGGAAGGCAGTGACTATGTCTTAAGTCACGAGTCTAATTCCTCCAGGGACGCAGTCTAATTCCTTCACACAGGAAAAACAAAACAGAAAAGCTCCAACAAAGAGACGAGACATTCCACAAGCTCAGGCAACATCCCTAACTCATCAGGCTTCTCATAAGTGGCCATTTGTCCAAGGGGGACTGGGTGAGAGAGCATCGACCCAGAAAGTCAAGGAGCATCCGGTGGATGGGGAAGTGCAGGCAGCATCCTTGCTAACAGAGTAAACTGCATTTGTGATGGGCCCACACCAGAGGATTCCAGTCCCCTTGGAAAGATATGTTTCAGAGGTGGCAGACTTTATAGTAGCTGAGAATTTGTGTTCAACTGAAAATTGGTAGACTATATATACTTGTGGCTACAGTGTATTAAGCAAAAAGTAGCCTATCTGTGCTCATCACACTAAGTTTTAAAATTATTGTTGTGGTGGTGATAAAATTATGTACATGAAATGCATTATAATTCAGTTACATTGCATGCAGTTTTTAAATAATTTAATTATATTTAGTTTTTTCTAGTTGAAAAGAACAATTTTTGTTGCAACCCCAAGTGCTAAAGGAAAATGAAACACAAAATGAAGCAAAACAACCCCATAGTAAGTTGACAGTAGTCTGATATAGTAACTGATTTATCTTCTGCTTCAAGAGTTATTTAAGAGTCACTTAAAGAGTACAAAATTAAATTTGTAATATGTGAATTTTAAGACTTGGCTGGAACAGCTTACAAAAAGCATGAAAACTGTACTGTTTACAAATACTGTTTGTTGTACAATCAAGCATAGTAGCTGTCCATGTTAATTGGTGTAATTTCATCCTCCTCCTCCTCCTCATCATCATCATATTCCAAGTTACTCTCTCTAAATTTCTGACTTTCTTCTAATTTGCTGTGCTTTGGTTCCCACTCTTCTATTTGCTGTCTCTCCCTCACTAAATTGTGTGTTTCATGAAAAGGAGATGTGTGTCTTATTTGGGGTTGTGGACAGAGTACTAGTAAAATTTCTTGTCATATATTGTTGAATTTAATTGACTTAACAATGTAAAACATTGATGTTACCAATTACTAGGCATCTACCTACAAAAGATTTATAATGGAAGTGGCAAAGCTTACGAAGTGTCAACATAACTGCTACTGATTCTCCTGTTAACAACCATTCCCCTAACCATATACAGAACTCAATACAGGGCAGCCCATGACTCTGGAATGTATTGCCAAAACGGCCTAATAGCGTGGTATTTTTTATTTCTTAAACCACAACAATAATGGAACCATATATGTTCTTTTGTAGTTCTTTTCATTCTCCATAGGAAGGATGCTAATGTATGTGGTTTATATTAAATATCATGTAGAATAATGTACATAAATTACATATAGTCTTTAAAGAGCATAAAAAGAATGGAGATTATACCCATTATTTTTTCCTTACTAATTTTTCCTTAACAATTGTTATGTATCAGATAATTCAGAAATATTCAGAATCATTAGCTCTTTAGTCATTTCATTTGTTAGCTTAAATTAATAATAGACAGCAAATTGGCTTTGCTTCTTAGCATAGGTTCTTAGAAGTGTGAACTCAAATTAAAAATCAGGACTTTCAAAAAGAGTTATAACTTCAGGTTACTTGGCATAATATATTTGAAAAGAATATTTATTTCCTTTACCTTTCTCTCTGTTTGTGTTAGGCTTGCGGCAATTATGTGCCTCTCCATAGCCTCAAAAATAAAGAGATTTCAAGTAGGAATGTATAGTTCTATTTTCATAAGTATCATTTAGAAACCAATTTATAAACCCTGTGATTTATGAAATATTTGTGAACAAAACTCCCAGTGTCTTTGGAATGATCCAAAAGAAAGAGGGTCTTATATTGAACAATTTGCCAGTTTAAGACCTGCCTTTTACAATTGCTCTGCAGTTGACCCTTCAGTCCTATTTTGAGTTACCAGATGAAAATAAGGTTTCCCTTCAAGTGGTGGTTGCTAGGGGCAACTGGTACTGACGCCAAAAGATGAATACTCTACCTCCTTAGTATAATGCCTACTTTGTGAGCTAAATAAAGAGCTAAATTGTAGAGAAGGAAGTCGTATAAATGTGAAATATCAAGAAAGAAATAGAAATGGAGTATTAGAGATGTGGAAATAAAAAGAATTGCTATCAGCACTTTTTTGATAACTGCCTGGCATTTTGGACAAATGTCCTAATCTCTTGGACACTCTGCATTTCCACTTCTCATGGCTAGAAAATTAGCATTGTTCACTGGGGTAAGACTTTCTTTTGTAACATGAATTTATGTCATTAGTTTTTAGTGAATTTTGAAAAAGTAGAAGTGAGATTTTGATGGAATTACATGGGAAAATTTTTGTCAAATTTTTTAGCTTGGATTTTCACACATAAATATTTTGTGCCATTGCAATTGCTTTACACTATTTGAAAAACTTGTAGTGGATAGAGTTAGTTATTTCTAACTACTTCAGTAATAGATTGTTTTATGAGAGTGTTGATTTAATGAGAGAGACTTCATACAGAATGTCTTATGGCAGCGTCCATGATTCCTTTGACAAAATTATGCTTAATATATCCATTGCTACAATTGCAAAAAGACTTTTAAAAAAGCTTCTTCATTGTATCCTAGGCAGTGCTGTTCTTTAAGAGTGAGTTCATCACTCCTTTATTGGCATCTGCTCTGTGCCAGGTGTTCTGCCTGTCTACAAAGAACTCACAGACTGATTGGGAAAATCGACATAACATCGCATAATTACAGATAAATATGCTATGAACTATAATCAAGGCATAAACTTGATGTTATAGGAACACAGAAGAAGAAATATATTCACTGAATAAGTCAGATTTAGCTTGCAGGATGAGTTGGAGTTTATAGGATGTGTGAGAAACATCTGCCTGCACCAGTATTACTTCCTTGATTATCAAGGTTCATGCAACTGATCTGTTTTATTGCATGTATTTTTCCTTCCTCTCCACTTCAAGAGCTAATTTGTTGGTTAGGGGAGATAACTCAGCTAGAGGTATATTCATCTTCTTACAGTGGGGAATCCAGAATATGGGCTTCTCTATATGAGATTCTACAAATACACTCTACATCAGCGTGAATGTTTTTGACATTTTCTAAGATGATGAAAAGAAGAATGAACTCTCTAGGCACAGCTACAAGTGGCCTCTTCTGGAAAGTATGAGCTCTGCATTTCAGACTTCCCAGGACAGTCTTGACTCCAAATGAGTCCTTTTATCCTGATAAGCTGCTTATCAGACTTTATACCCTTATGCTCTTAGTCCTAGAAATGTGGTCAATGTAGCAAAGACAAGGAAGAATGAAGTGAGGGCTGGTGAGAAACTTCTGTGATATGGTGCAGGGTTTATGAGACTAGAAAAGTATAGAAAGACATACCATGGAACATTTTGAATGCAACACTAACAAACTTGGACTTTGTCCTCTAGGCAGAGGAACCATCATATTTTACAACAAGAGATGGGATCATTTTTTAAAAAGAGAATAATTCTAGTAGAAATATGGAGAATGGATTGGGCTTGAGTTTTCAAGAAAGAGGCTGAACTTAAATGTATAAATTCATGAGTTACTAACTTACAATAATAATTAAAGCCACAGGAGTGAATAGTAGAACTCAGGGGAAGCATGTAGAATAAGAAGACACACAGGAAGAAGGGAGAAATCTTCAGAAGTATGAGTGATTGAAGATAAAAGGAGAATAAGCAAATGAAACTTTGAAGAAGCGTTTAGAGAGTTAGAGAGAATCAGGAGAGTGTGTTTAAGAGAGAAATAGGAGAGCATTTTAAGGTAGAGGAGTTGATAAGGAGTGCCAAATGATGCCAAGGGGTCAAATAGGATGGGACTTGAAAAGGTGCCATGGATTTGGCAATTAGGTCATTGGAAACTTAGTGCTGTTTGGTTCACTTCATAAAGTCTCCTTTGTTAGGGAAAAAAAACCTGTTATTAGTGGGATAAAGCATTCTTTAGGAGGTAGGGGAGGGAAACAATGGAGTAAAAGTTTTTTTCTTTGGAGGGAAAAAACAGAAAGATTATAGGACACTGAAACAAATCTTACAGGAGTAAAGGAATCCCTAGTCATAGAATTGCAGAACTGACTATTACTGGTTGGTTAAATTGTATCACTGTAGGCCAAGACTCTGCCTAAAGTACCCCAGAGAGGTGAATATTTTAATTGCTTATGTAGAATCCTAATTATGAGCTAATAAGAAGAGGTATTAAAACTAGCACCCCACTGATTTAATTTGGAGAGAAACATTTATATTAGCTATTTCTAAGACTTTTCAACTCTTCTCAAAACCAGTTATTTCACAGCTGGTTCTTAGTTTTGAAAGTGGAACTACTGTAGTAAAGAAAGAAATATAGTTTCAGATGTTTTAGTTTCTGAAGGTGTTAGAATCTCGTGTTTCTCTTTCATTTGTTATTGTTCCCCCCAACACACACTGATTTTTGGAGAACACTGATTAACTTAAATTTTTAGATTTAATTTCTTCCTTTGGGCCATTACACATGAATGCCAGCTGTCTTCTGCCAAGCAAAAACTAGGACAGTTCCATTCCAGCCCACCCTGTTTTAAACTGCAGGGTCACTGAGGATGTAGTGAGAAATTATGCATTTTTAATCATGTAAAATATGAATCATTTTTTTCTAGTAATTACCCCTCTTCTCTGTTTCACAATATATCATTTCCTTGAGACATAATACACAATAAATATGTAACATCTGTGCCCTTTATGTGAGGCTGTCCATACTGCGGACCTCAGAGAGGCCTTGCTGGGTTTGCGCCCACCATAGGCAGGAGGACTCAGTCTGTAGGTAAACTGCTGGATGACTGATGCCTTCTGAAGACTCGATAGAGTAACAGATACATCCTTTCTTTGTGTTCAGTCAATGGGCAGATCTGGGGGGAGTGCAGTGTGAGTCCTAGCTATAGCATGCTGGCAGGGTACCCCTTCCCCCACGGAAGGGCCGCACTCTCAGCTCATGCTGGGATCCTGGGTGGAGAACCTCCTGGCCTGCAGCACAGTCACTGGGGAGCTTGGCTGGCTTGGGCTCCTGCCTGCCAGCAGACACTGGAGGAAGACTGTGGAGCAGAGCAGAGGGGAGAGGAGCAAGGCTTACTGCAGACTGCCAGTCTATGAATCTCAAATGGAGCTGCCTCCACAAGCAGACTTTCTTGTTGGTAGGGGCACTTCAGCCCCTCCCTGATGGCATTGCCCGGAAGCTGGGAGCAGACCTTTGACCCCTGCCAAAACAGCTACCTTGCCAGCTTTTGTAGAGCCTGAGGGCAGTCACACTCAACCCAGCCCTGCCTGATTGCACTCTGTCACTGCCTCTGCTATTGCAGAGAATAAGGACTCACCTGGGAATTTCATGGCCCCACCAACCACCTGGGGCATTCGAGGGTTTCTCCTGAAGGACTAGATCTAATCACAGAGCCCCAAAACAACATTACAGCTTGTTTCTTCCAGCAAGCACCATCTACTGACAGGGAGATCAATTTGCATGCCCCTTACAGCATTTATTGACTCAGTTTTACAAGGTATGTGGGGGTCCAAAAAGTGGCCATTTGGGGAGTGCCCACACCACCCCACAGAAAAACTGTGCTACTGGATAAGGACAGAAAGATCCTAGTCTGTGGCCTTAGCACTCAAGCGTTTAGGCCCCTCTCTCCATTAACAGACCTCCCAGTTTGGAGAGCTTGTCCTGACCTTCCTACCAGCAACTCCCCCTAGTAGGCAAAAAAGCCACTTCTGAGCCAGCCAAAGCTTTCCAAAGCCTTTCTTGCAACCTAGCCACGAACTGCGCGTTGCTCCTTCCCTCAACCGCAGGGATGATGGAGATCAAGAAACCCCCTGAGATTTACAGGGTTACTCCTAAAGCTTGGGGCTTTTATATGCCTCACCTGGGGGACCAGAGCTCACCACAGGCAAGGCAGCTTGCTCTTCCACATAAACAATCAATGACCGGGGAGCAATCCCACAACTAAGCATAGTGCCTACCAACTCAAGCAAATACAGAGCGGCTGATTCACACTCACAAGTACCACCCACTATCACCAAGAGTAAGCAGGAGGAGCTAAATCACTACATGCTGTTGGGAAGAAGTGAAGACAGTAGGTCAGAGATAACCCAAGAGGTACACCAAACCTGTTAGAACATCCCATCGGCAACTCAGGACCAGCACTCCTCTCCCTGCCATGCTCAGGGATCAATATTTGAGGACCCAGACACAGGCTTATAAGCCAGGCCTAGCACCCCTGAGGTTTTTTTTGTTTGTTTTTTTTTGTTTTGAGACAGTCTCACTTTGTTGCCCAGGCTAGAGTGAGTGCCGTGGCATCAGCCTAGCTCACAGCAACCTCAAACTCCTGGGCTCAAGCAATCCTCCTGCCTCAGCCTCCCAAGTAGCTGGGACTACAGGCATGTGCCACCATGCCCGGCTAATTTTTTCTATATATATTAGTTGGCCAATTAATTGCTTTCTATTTATAGTAGAGACGGGGTCTCACCCTTGCCCAGGCTGGTTTTAAACTCCTGACCTTGAGCAATCCACCCGCCTCGGCCTCCCAGAGTGCTAGGATTACAGGCATGAGCCACCACACCTGGCCACCCTTGAGTCTTGACTGAGAGGCCAGATGAGAAGGAATCAGTGAAAGAACTCCAGAAACATGAAAAATCAGAATAAACGGACACCCCGAAAAGAAAACAATAACTCCTCAACCACAGATGCAACCTAAATGAAAAGATTGAAATGACAGATGAAGAATTTTGAATGTGGATTGTAAAGAAGTTCAATGCAATGCAAGAGAAAGTAGAAACCCACCACAAAGAAACTACAAAAATAATTCAGGAAGTGAATTAAAAAATTTACTAAGGAAATCGAATTATTAAAAAAAATTCAAATAAAACTTCTGGAAACGAAAAATTCATTCAAGGAAATACAAAATACAATGGAAAGTCTTAGGAATAGGCTATCTCAGGCAGAACAAAGAACCTCAGAGCTTAAAGACAACACCTTTGCATTAAATAAGTCAGTCAAAGAGAAAGAATTGAGAAACAAGAGGAACAAACAAAACCTATAAGGAGTATGGCATTATGTAAAGAGGGCTAACATAAGAATCATAGGCATCTCTGAGGATGATGAAGAAAATACACAAGGATTGGAAAACTTACTTGAGGGAATAATTCAGGAAAATTTTCCTGGTCCTGTTAGAAATTTAGATATCCAGGTACAAAAAGTTAATAGAGTCCTGGGAGATTCATTGTGAAGAGGCAATCACCATGACATCTAGTCATTGGAGTGTCCAGTGTAAACACAAACGAGGCACTCCTAGGAGCTGTAGGTGAAAACAGCAAGTAATAGAAATTAAACAACCTACTGCTGAATGATTTTTGGGTCAAGGACATTAAGATGGAAATCTAAAGATTCTTGAAACTAACTGACAAAGAGGACACAGGATATCAAAATCTGTGGGATTCAGAAAAAGCACTTGTAAAAGGAAAATTCATAGCCATAAATGAATACATCCAAAACATAGAAAGATCACAAATCAACAATTTTATGAATCATCTCAAGGAATTAGAGAAGGAAGAGCAAACCAATTCCAAACCCAGCAGAAGAAAAGAAATAACTAAGGTCATAGTAGAACAAAAGGAAATCAGTAACAAAAGGATTATACAGAAGACCAATGAAACAAAAAGTTGGTTCTTTGAAAAGATAAACAAAATTGAGAGGCCTCCCACTAGACTAACCAGAAACAGAAAAGAAAGTACTCTGTGAGCTCAGTTAGAAATGAAAAAGGATATATTACAACTGATACCACAGAAATACAAAATATCATCTCTGACTACTATAAAAATCTCTATGCACATAAATAGAAGCAAAAACAAAGACCATACGATCCTCTCAATAGATGCAGAAAAAGCATTTAAAAAATTCAGCACCATTTTATGAGAACAACTCTTTAACCAAATAGACATAGGCAGAACATACCTCAACATTATAAAAGCCATATACGACAAACCCACAGCCAACTTCATACAGAATGGGGAAAAATCGACAGCATTCCTGCTTAGAACTGGAACCAGACTAGGTTACTCACTGTTATTGCCTGTCTCAAACATAGTGCCGAAAGACTTAGCCAGAGCTATCAGACAAGGGAAGGAAATCAAGTGTATCCAGATGGGGAAGGAAGAAGTCCAAATATCAGTCTTCGCTGATGGTATGATGTTATATCTAGAAAATCCCAAAGATTCTGCCAAGGCACTAGTGGAATTGATTAAAAAAATTCAGCAAAGTCTCAGGTTACACAATCAATGTATATAAATCAGTTTCATTCCTATACACAAACAACAGTCAAGTTGAGAATCAAATCAAAGACTCAATACCTTTCACAATAGCAATAAAGAAAATAAAATACCTAGGAATATATTTAACTAAGTAGGGGAAAGACCTCTACAGGGAGAACAATGAAACACTGAGGAAAGAAATCACAGAACATGTAAACAAATGGAAAAACTTACCACACTCATGGATTGGCAGAATCAATATTGCTAAAATGTCTATACTACCAAAGGTGATTTACAGATTCAGTACCATCCCCATTAAAATACCAATATCATTTATTTGTAAATCTAGGAAAAATAATTCTACACTTCATATGGAACCAAAGAAGACCTTGAATAGCCAAAGCAACCTTAAGCAAAAAGCACAAATGAGAAGGCATCCCTTGACCAGACTTCAATGTGTACTCAAGGCAATAGTAACCAAAACAGCATTGTATTGGCACAAGAACAAAAACATAGACCAGTGGATAAGAACAAAGAATCCATATATAAAACCATCCTCATATTGCCATCTGATCTTTGACAAAGCGAACAAAAACATACACTGGGGAAAAGAATCCCTACTCAATAAATGGTGCTGGGAAAATTGGATAGCTACATGTAGAGAATTGAAACAGGATCCACACCTCTTACCACTCACAAAAATTAATTCACAGTGGATATCAGACTTAGACTTAAGGCATGAAACTGTACAAATTCTAGAAGAAGAGGTTGGAAAAACTCATATAGATATTGGCCTAGGGAAAGAATTTATGAAGAAGACCCCAAAAGCAGTCAGAGCAACAACAGAAATAAACAAATGGGACCTGATCAAATTAAAAAGCTTCTGCACAGCCAAAGGAAACAATCAATAGAGCATATAGACAACCTACAGAATGGGAGAAAATATTTGCATGCTATACATCCAATGAAGGGCCAATAACCAGAATCTACAAAGAACTGAAGCAAATCAGCAGGAAAATATCAAACAACTCCATTAAAAAAAAATAGGCAAAAGACATGAATAGAAGCTTTTCAAAAGAGGATAGACTAATGGACAATAAACATATGACAATATGCTCAATGTCTCTAATCATCAAGGAAATGCAAATCAAAATCACAAGGAGATATCACCAAACTCCAGCAAGAATGGCTTTTATCAAAAAAATCACAGAACAATAGATGCTGGCCTGGATGTGGCATGGATGTTGGCGTGGATGAACACTCATACAGCAAACTAGTACAACGCCTGTGGAAAGTAGTGTGCAGATATCTCAAAGAACTAAAAGTGGGCCTACCATTTTGTCCAGCAACTCCACTACTAGATATTTACCCAAATGAAAAAAAGACATTTTGTTAAAAAGTCAGTTGCATTCAAATATTTTTAGCAGCACAATTCATAATCACAGGGATGTGGAAACAACTCAAGTACTCATCAATATATGAGTGGATTAATAAAATGCGATATACTCAGCCATAAAAAAAATGGTGAACTAATACTTTTTGTAACAACCTGGATGGAACTGGAGACCATCCTCCTATGTGAAGTATCACAAGAATGGAAAAATAAACATGTACTGAACTATTAAATTGGAACTAAATGATCAACAGTCATGTGTACATACGATGGTAAAATTCAACAGAAATTGTGCAGATAGAAGGGGAGGTGAAGGGGATGGGTAAATTCACACCCAAGGGATAAAATTCACACTATCTGGGTGATGGACACACTTATAATTTTGACTCAAACTGTACAAAAACAATTTATATAACCAAAACACTGTACTCTTGTAATATTCTGAAATAAAAAAAAATAAAGCTCACTGAAAAGTACAGAAAATAATAGATATTATTGTATCTTCCTCTTATATGAAATGGTGTTACAATTTTGCCACATTTCCTTCAGATTTTCTTATGAAAAAACAAAGTTTACAGATGCTGCAGAAGCCCCACTTCTCCATTCTATTTCCCTCTTTTGCTCTCTGAATGTTATTGTTCTCTTTAAACTGGTGTCTATCCATCCTGCACATTCATGTTTTTGTAATCTTTCTACACATTAATTTTTCCATAAGCTATATATATATATAGTATGTATACAGTTATATGCTGCAGGAGGATGTTTGTCAACGACAGATCATATATATGACAGCGGTTTTAAATTAATGTTATCTAGGGGCTGTCTGCTCTAGGAAAATCTGGAATATTAAAAGATGGACTTAAAAATGTATACTAAATTGGAGATTTTCTAAAATAGAAATATACTTGGATTTACAATTTCATAGGTCCCCCTTAGTATACAAATTTATTTTTCTAGTGCTTCAAAAATACATTTGTTGCATAAAGAAGAAATGTACATTCATAGTTTGAAGGGTAATAGTTTAGGACTAAATAATGATTGGCGCTTCAATATGACATACTAGTATTTGTAGTGATAAGTTCTTTTGAAGATGAGGATAACCAGGTTACTGCTTGCCCTTCCAAAATCTGGTATTTGTTTGCAGTCAATCATGGTATTATTCTTTACTTTCTTATCTTTCCATGTTCATCACTATGAAGCCAAGGTAATAGTCTTCTCATTCTGCAAAACCATTAAGTTATGTATCAGGTGATCATTCAAGTCAAACAAGGTTTAATTTTGTGATTTCATTCTATTCAAGAATTATTGAGCAACCTTTTTCCGTGTGAACTAGTACTTCAAAAAGTATTGATTCTGCAGTTCTAATAGGATGGCTTTTTTCACTGGTCATTCAGACTGTTCATATATACCTTAGGGCTTACCAATTATGCATTTCTGGGTACCATTTGAACTGTGGAGGGAGCAGGTGGGATGTAGGAAAGGAGGCAAGGGCCTTGTGGAAGTTATAGAATCTAATAACTCATAGTGGGGTCACAACTTTGTTTATTTCCACACCTCCTCCTGCTGAAATTTGGAATATAAATTCTAGTTTTATTCCTAGAGGAGCACTTTTCTCTAAACTATATGCAAAGAAAGCAGCTGAGGGTGGTAAAACAAACTGTAATCCAAGATGAATTTCAAAATCAAAAAACTTAAAAGGAATTAGGATAAAATTCCCTAGACGTCTGTGAAAAATAAACAAGGCAGGAGTGATGAGGAAATATTTGACGCTGAAAGACAAGAATATTAAAACAAAATAAACTGAAATTTTAAGACATGAAGTTACTGCAGTTCTACATAGATGTTCGTCACGTTTTATTAGTCATGGCTCTCACCTGTTATGTTGTTTTATTAAAGGGGTTCTTTTTATTTCAGCTTTATTGAGGTATAATTGAGAATGGGTATGTTAGCTTGATTATCATGATATTTCACAATGTATACATATATCAAAGCATCAAGTTGTACGCCTTAATATATATAATTCTCATTAAAGAGGTTCTTGATAAAACAAAATCCCTGTTAAGTGTGTTTCTTGATGTTTGCAATTGATTTCCACTCAATGAGTAATCAAGTCAGTATTTTCAGGATAAAATTCTTTGTTTTAAAACACAAATATGTAAAGCGCCATGAAAAATTAGCATATTTACATAGTTTTGGTTTTGTTTGTGTTGCAATTATTGAGAGATTCCAGGCATTACCTGAACATGTTGACAAGTGTTTAAATAGAGAAAGGAGAATAAGTGTTTCATGAAAATTTGGAAATAGGCTTATGTTTAAAAAGACAGAATAGTTACCAATAACACGATGTCATAATTAGAGAGCATATCGATTCCTTATTGGAAGTGCCAGAAAGTGCCCATTCTAATGCTGTTTTGGCTGAAGCCTATAGATAAGGGTGGCTCTTTGGAAAAACTAGAGTTAGGATGGTGCATGAATGGTTGAAAATCTAGATTTAGGGATGAAATCAGGTGGGACCTTTGAAATTTTAGATTCAGATTCACTTTTAAGGAATAGTTTTTATAGAAAGGAAGGGGAAAGGTTTTGCTGTAGTTTTCATTGTGGTATGAAATACTGATTATCAGATGACTGCTCAGGTTCAAATTAATGATGACCGAAGATGATTTCAGTGGTTAAATACTGAGAAACTGTCATTTAGAGATTCACAGATAGCTCCAATGACCAAAAAGGGATTTAAATAATTTCTTTATTCATGTCAACTGAATAAGAACTGCTTAGTTCATCTCTTGACCTGTGAAATTAATAATGTAAGTCAAAATTTTTTTCTTATTATGAGAATTACATTCTCCTACTTGGCAGGTTGTATCATGAAGTTAATTAGAAGATTACCAAATCCCCCACTTCATTGTGAGCTATATAAATATCACAATTAAGGGACAAATGATGGCTCCATTAGTCTCAAGAATTTATAATTTGATGAGTTGAAGTTTTATTTAACATAAGAATCCTTTAAACATAATTTTTGTTCTCAGCCACTTTGGTTTAATGTTGAGATGAAATGACTAATTTGAACTTTGGTTAATTTGAAAATTTAGCATAGTACAGATAAGGATTAAGTACCATTATTTCTGAATACTATTAATTACTTATACTATTAGATTAAACTGTGAGCAAAATGATTAACATTTATTGAATCAATGTTTTGGGCATCATGCTTTCCATGAAGCACAACTTACTTTTCATGCCTTTGAAAGTCATATGTTTTAGCATATTATTATTATGTTTAGGCATTATTATTCCAGTTCTTAAATGTGCAGGTAGCTCCCCTAGCTAGTAACTGACAAGGCTGAGATGCAAACCTAGTTCTGTCTGGTTATAGGATCCAGTCCTTTACCTGCATTCAAGAAGTATTATAGCTATAATTTTTTTTTTAGTTTAACATATTCCAGATTCTTCAAACAAATGCTACTATGAGTAACCCCTTTTCTATCATCACTGTTCTAGCTCAGGCCCATTAAACTCTATCCCATTCAATTTTGTTTTTGTTTTGTTTTGTTTTTTTTAGATTTATCAGATTTCGATGGAATGTTTGCTTTTAAAACAATATCCTATTCTATGGTACTGAACCACAGTGCAAATTGCTAGATGTGTCATAGGTAATTTTCCTCATAACAATAAAATAGTACATAAAAAACTAAAGCTTACAAATGACTTTTTAAACTTAAATTCTAGCAGGTGAAAGATTATTTCTAAAGCAACATCCCATTCACTCCCCTGTGATTCTATATGCTTTCTCGAAAGGACAAGCAAAGGTAGAACTGCAACTAGTCCTCAAAAACCTTTCAGAAAGTAAAGATCTGCACAAGCCATGCATCGCAATGGCCAGGCTGAAAGATTGAGAATGGCTGAGCAAACCTATCCCTCAGGTAAACCTCTGTAAAGGTTTTCTTTCTAACTAAAAAAAAAAATTGTTAATATTACCTAGAATCATCAGATACCCTGTAAGTTTAGGAATAAATCACATTGTTTTCACTCTTCTTTCATGTGACTAAATTGCTGTTTACTAAGTTCATTCATGGTTTCTGCTCATTGTAGACATACAACAGCAACAATAGCAACAAAGGTTCCAGGTGGGACTTTAATACTAGAAATATGAGGGGAAATTTTTACTAGCTTGAGTTACTAAAATGACTCTCTTGAGAGATTAATAAATTGTATTTCAGTGCATTTTTCAGGGAAGACTGTTAATTACCAGCTCAAGGTAAAAGAATGCTTAATTAAAGCCTTATATGCATGAAATTTTTAAAAAGCAATCAGCCAATTTTTGGTTTTTTTACATAGTTGTGCAAAGAGTACCTGAAACTCACGTAATGTTTAAGGCTTTTTATTCCAACTTCAGACCCTCTGAAATAAATTCCACTTGGTTTAACCTCAAAAATACTGCTTTAGATAATTTTTTTTTACTTCTGAAAATAACCAAATATTATGGTAGAAGTTTTGCAAATAAAACACTGTCAAAAATGAATAAAAATTTTGGTAATTCCGTAAATAGGTAGGATTATAAATTCTATAGCTTAGAGTTATGCTATATTTCATGCATGTGAAGGAAAAAATACAGTATTATGGGCTGGTTGTTGATGTAGTCAATAAACCATTACATCACTATATATCACAATTACAGAGGATATTCAACTAAATTGTTAAATTCTTTCCACAGCACATTAGAATTATAGAATAATTCAAAGAAAATACAAATTATTTTCTTGGTCTCTCTTCTTGATTTGTACATATTGTCCTAGAACACTCTTTTAGAGGAAAGTTAACTTTTACAAGCAAATGACTTTTCAGTAAAGGTACGTTATAAGGGTAAGGTTGAACAAAGATAAAATACTAAAATATTTGTAGTAAATGTGAAGGGCTACTTAGATAAAAGGTAGGAGCCAAATACAATCACCAATTCATGTGGCTCAAGGGAAATAAACGTGGGCATTCCCAAGTTATTGGCCAAGAATAAGGAAATACAGGTTTCTTTCTTTCTTTTTTCTTAAGCAAAAGAAAAGGTTTAGGGAACAGGTAATTTTTTTTGCAAGTGATAAAAAGTGTGAGTGTTTGGAATGTTGCAATAAATAGCTATGGTTCAAGTAAAGAAAGATGTGTTTTCAAATTTCAAGGAACAAAAACTCCCTTTGTTTTGTTCCTCTGTGGAAATACTTGAAGACTCAGCCCTGAGGACTGTGCGGCATCAGATAAGTTGTGATGTCATTCTCCCATGTCCTCGGCATGTGACCCATTCAGACACAAACATAGGTGCTAATTGTCAAAGTAGGGTATGTTTCCCTGGACTAAGTTGCAATTGGATAATAAAATTGTAACTTTAAAGTATGATTTCACTTCATAAAGGTGTACTTTCGGTAGGTGAAAAAAATCATTCATATTTATCATCTTAATAATTGTTCAGCCTCTTCACTTCCTTAAAATCAGCCTTGATTCCTTTTCAAAATACCTCACTAGTCTTTCTGCTCCTCTTCATCCCTGCCGTCTCTGACCTGCCTGCCTCAGGCTCTGTTCAGCTCTCTCTCTCTGTCTCGTTCAGCCCTCTGCACATCCACAAGTGTGGTCTGTTTCAGATAGATGCATATCTGGTGACGTCACCCAACTGCTAGAGCCCTGCAGTGGCTCCTCACCACTCGCAGAGGACAAGCTCTAAGCAGGGCAGACCACTCCTCGTGGGCAGGAGCAGTGGTTGTTTCTCCATCTACAGTACCCCGAGACTCTCATCTCCACTCCAGCAACACTGAACTTGCAGGGTGCTGCCCTTCTCAGCATCTGTCTTGGCCAATGCTACCCCTTAACACTCTTCCTCTTTCCATTTACTCTAATTTCTACTCTTAGACTCAGCTCCCATCTCACCTCCTCTAGACGTTGGTTGGGTGACCCTTGTCATTAAGCCCATGTCCTGGGTATATCTCTTATTATCGCACTTCCATGTTGCTTTGTAGTCAAGTGTCTGCCTCCCCAGTAAAGTGTTAACTTTTGAGGGGTTGGAACAATGTCGTACCAATCCAGCAAAACCAGAAGGGCTGAAAACAGCTAGTT
Organism: Microcebus murinus; assembly: GCF_040939455.1. Taxonomy (NCBI): domain Eukaryota; kingdom Metazoa; phylum Chordata; class Mammalia; order Primates; family Cheirogaleidae; genus Microcebus; species Microcebus murinus. The sequence goes on along the minus strand of NC_134108.1, from coordinate 79,269,425 downwards.
AAACCATTGCTTAAAAAATATTTTATTTGGCCAGAACCAAGATACACAGACTTAAATTCCTGCAAAGAAGCACTTGCAACGAATCCAATTCAGTCTATAGAGTAGCAAATTTACGTGGTTTAGATGTATGCCAGTGTTTTTAGATATTCCTTCGTTGGGTCTGATTTTTAAAAATATTTTCCGTTTATCCAATTCTATTTGTAAGATGTGCTTTAATTTTCAGCTAAATTGTAAGAATGTGCCTGGCCTTACAAAGGAAGTAATTACCCAGGATGAGGACATTTGATATATTTGCTGTTCCTGTGAAACTTGTAAAACTACTCATTCTACGAGATTTTTCTCTTAAAATAAGATTTTGCAAAAGGAAAAATTCAATAAATGGTTTACTTGTGGCTGCTTTTAAATATTAATATTTTATGCTACATTTTGAGTGCCTTAAAAACATGGTCAAACCATGCTTTTCTATGAAAATAAAAGTGAATCCTAAGTTCTCTATGAATACTGATAACTGCACATAACATAAGGTGTTGTGTTTAAAAATTTCTTTATCAATAGTTTCTATTCTGGATTGAACCTCACATTCTCAGATATATTTTCATTATCATAATTAGGTTTGGCAGAAGATCATTTCTTATTTTCTTCTCTTTTTGTGCGTGCATTTATATACCTTTAGAGAAATATTTCTCCCTGCGTTTATAGAGTGACAGTGGAATCATGTTAAATTTATCTTTAAAAAGGATTTTTTTCTAAAACCCAAAAACACCAATCTGAAATATTTGCAAGTTCGTTATTTAAGTCTTTAAATAATACATTCACAGCATACATGTTTTCTGTATGTCATTATAAATTGTCCTTTTTTCTAATTTCTCAGAAATTACCCAATGAGAACCCTGCAGGACTGCATGCAAGAGGTGATTGATAGATTCTTTTTTCTTTTCCTTTTTTTTCTTTTCATTTCATTTGTTTCTTTTCTTTTCTTTTTCTTTCTTTCTTTCTTTTTGAGAGATAGAGTCTGGGCTGGAGTATAGTGGCATGATGGTAGCTCATTGCAGCCTCAAACCTATGGGCTCAAGCAATCATCCTTCTGCATCAGCCTCCTGAGTAGCTAGGACTACAGGCATGTGCCACCAGGCCCCGCTAATTTTGTGTAATTTTTTGTAGAGGCGGGGTCTTGCTGTGTTGCCCAGGCTTGTTTCAAATTCCTGGCCTCAAGTGATCCTCCCACCTCGGCCTCCCAAAGAGCTGGGATTATAGGCATGCCCACCAATAGCTTCTTTTAGGCAACTGCAATAATAGCTTTCTTTGCTTAGTACAATACATTAAGTATTTTGCAATAAATAAAATCACACATGGAAAGATATATACCAATGTAAATTTTATAATTTGAGGGCTTCTTCCTATTAAAAAGGGCATGCAATATGAGCGTAATTGTTCCATATATCTTGTTCTTGCTTTTTGAAATTGTAATCTTGGCTTTTCTGAAAAATAACTGTCATAAATGATGCAAAATTATTTCCATTCATTTAAAACGTAAAGTTTCCACTTTCCTTAGACTTAATACAGAATAATAAAATAGAAGCCTTTTCAAACATGAAATACTATTATTTGATCTTTATGCATTTCTATCCCATTATAAATCCTTAGATTAGTTGATACTACATAGAACATACTCTTTCCATTTGTCTTTCTCTACCTCATTAAGTTTATTGTATTTAAAAGACGATTATAATGCTATCACATTAAATGTACAAGTTGTTTACAGATAAGATGTCATGATTGTAGATTTTATGATAGTCTCCCCTCAGTTTAGAAATGTAGAATTGCTCCACTGCTTACACAGTAGCTTAGACTTCCTCTCAAGTTATTTCTTTCTTGACTCTTTCATGGTATCATTGCTCCAAATAAACTGAACCAGTCTGTGTTTCTCCAATGATTTTGGTTCTTTTCTGCCTCTCTGCTTTTGCTCAATATATTTCTTCCACCTGATGTGTTTTCCTCAGTTTTTTAGTCCAAATCCCATACACATCAGTCACCTTAACCACATAAGGAGGTGTTGATATTGATATTATTGATACTTGCACCCTGCGGTGTACTAAATAACTACTTAATCACTTCAGTCCATATAGTCAAGTTGTGAGGAACAACACCCTTGATCATTTGAATTCACCTTGGATCTGTCAGTCATCAAGCTAAGCAGCAGAAGCTAAAGCTAGAATATGTACTTCTATTCAATCTATTTACTACTTTTGTCAATGTTTGATAAGTATGATTTTCACCAATACTGTGAATCTCACAAATGTTGCCAAGATGTAGATGGTAGAATTGCCTCCAAACAATAAAAGAAATACTAGTTGCTTCCTTGACTTTGTGCTTTCTTAAAATAAGAAAGTTTAAGCAGGTGCAGATTGAAATGCTGAAGCATTTAGGTACAACTATTCTTAAAAATACATCTAGAGGTTTTGCTTTCAAAGCATTTTTTAGATAAAACACAACCAATAAGACAATAAAGTGTGTAAAATATAATCTCTTCTGTAGGATTTTGTAGTCCCTTTAAAAAGTAAGTTAAAGGAGAAATTTACAGAGCAATTATCAGATCTAATTTTTAATACAAAAGAGCTGTCAGATTTTATACCCTAATTGCTTCAATCTGGGAGGTAATTTGTTATATTGTTATGATGTTAACAGGCTCAAATTCCCTGAAATAAATTATCAAAATAAGTCTAGCATAAGATACAAAAAAATTATTCTTTTTGGTATTACTGTCTTACTTTAAAAAATGAAGTTTTATGTGTATGCAAGTTTAAATAAAAGAATAACAAAATATTAAAATGAGGTATTATGTTTGTATAAATTGATTTTGCAATAATATTTGACAAAGGTTTGCTGCATGAAGAGCTGGTTAATTTATTTTGGAATTTTGGTTAATTAAAACAGTGGAAGTCAGAAATATTAAACACATAAAAATAAAATTTGGTTAAAATGCCTCTCTATGTGAAGTTGCATTTTCCCTTTTTATAATAAATTGTTGAGTGGATCAAAACAGAAGCATCTTACCTTATTGGTCACTATAAATCTGGCTATTATTATCTCTTGTATTAAAGCAGAAGCGTTGACATACTTTCATTACAAACTGTGAAGTGTAAAAAATATTTTCTGTATAACAGATTCTGATAATTATATTACTTTCATAAAATATCTTGTTACACTTGAAATTTAAAAGATGTTGGTTTTATAGTAAGGATCAAAAAGATGGAATCAATCATCCATTAGAGATTTCTTCATACTTTGTCTTTGCAACACTGTGGTAGACACTCAGGATGAAGAGATGAGTTATAAACTATCAGTCCTCAGAGATTTAAAGTACATGGAGAATAAACAGACCTGTGACCACATAAACATAATAGAAATAAAAAATGTTATGGGGATGTTTGTATGGGATATAGTGAAAGCATAAAGATAGTGGCCTTGCTTTGCTTGTGGCCCTATTGTGGGCCTTAAAGTATTTATTATACATGTTAGAATATATTCATATCTTTATCACTGAAAAATCTTAGTCCATATGTAAATGTATATGTTTATGTATTTTAATAAGCTTGTGAATATCAATCTCTGACCATTTCTTTCTTATTCTTCCCATTCCCAGATCACTTTTTGATATTAGATTAAGTAAATGAGAAAGTATATTAACTATCTTTATTTAGCAGTAGGTTTTTTATTTTAGTCAGTTCCTAATGTGGCAACCTAAATTGGTGTCATAGAGACCTTGAAAGCATCAAGATGCCTTCCTAAATATCTGAATTAAAACAAAAGCATATTTTAACCAAAAAGGAGAATGTGACTACTGCAAATTTTCATAAAAAGAACAGAATAGTTTTCTGTAGTAATCTACACCATCTGTGATTATAAAGTGTCATCTTTATCTCTTCCCTTCTTGTCAATAGAACAATTCTTAGAACCACATGTAATAATTTTCTATGCTCATTCATATTCATAAACATGCAGACACCCACACCAACATAATCTTTCTACCTGTATTATTCTTAAGACAATTTTAGAAAAAGAATTATTAATTGTTTCTTGGTTTCCATATTAGGGGCAGAGATGTCTCGCTAACATGATCATACAAACTATGAGTGTTCGTGCATGTGTGTGTACCCATTTAGACCTGTGTACCAACCAGGGTTTCCAATTGGGAATGACAGCTACTGCATGAATGGTTTTCATATTTTCATGCATATTCACAAAACCACCTGCTTTTTAAAAATATTGACTGTTTCCATTACTAAATGTGAAATTTTGAATCTCACAAATGTTGCACATCCTACTAGAGAACCAGTGTTGATAAATATTGTTTTAAATGTCAGAGCAGTAGGCCTTAATTAAATTACTATAAATCAGTATTAATTGTCTTGATAATAGAAGTGTTCTCTATGTGATCATTGTTGTCTCGCCTGCAGGTGTTATCTAGCTCTTGATTATTTGTATGTGTGTGTTTACCTCAGAATTTTGCATGACATTATTATACTTTATATGTGGATACAGTAGGGAATTCAATGAAGTTTATGTTTGTTCATTGAAATGAATAATATTGAAAATCATCCAAAAATGGACCTTGAGAAAATTATGGCCAAGATAAAATGCTTAAATGTTCAATTCATTCCATGATCCTTAAATCTCCTGGAATTTAAATTTATGTCATTAACCTGATAATATTAAGAGTTAATTGAGGACAGAATATAAGCTAAATCCCAATTATAATTTTTATATGTACATGTTAATCATTCATCAGACACAGAACTTCTTAATAAAATCTGAATCAAAAAGATTGTGTTTCCGCTAGCTCTCTAGAGCAAGTGGACAAGTGTTCAGAGCTTACATTGTGGCATTTACACAACCAGCCAGCACATTCAAGAATTTTGCCCTGACCTGGCCTTCAACTCAAATTCCGCTCCAAAACAGTAGTGCTTCCCCGTTTTAAGATTCACACCCTCCCCTCTATTTATGTTTCATCAGTACTGAAGATGCAGTCCCCACCTTCAATTATTCTCACCAACTGCTGTTCAACTGCTTATCTGGGACCTTAGACTACTTTTGAGGAAAGTCACATTACCTATTCAAGTTCCAGGCACAGTTTTTAAGAATCCCACCCCACACCTAAATATTTAGGTCATTAAATATGAAATGTCTGGTTTTGAATCAAGAGTTTCGTTTATTATATCTCAAACAAGTAGCTCAATTAATCAAAGTATGCGCCTAAACTATCAACCCGGTTTTGCCATCTTAACTGTTGCCTGTTTATACCAGCAGTGAAGAAGCCTGGGGAGTGAGTAGTGAAGACATTGCGAAAGGCATTTTCTATAGCTTGTTGAGAATTGAATCGTTTTACTTGCCAGAGGTAGTCTAAAACCTGGAAGAAGTGGGAGTCAGTCGGTGCAAGGTCTGGTGAATACGGTGGATGACAGTTTCCAAGTCTAGCTGCTGTAGTTTGAGCAGCTTTGTTTGTGCAACATGTGGTTGAGTATTATCTTACAAGAGGATTGGCCTGTCTCTGTTGACCAATCTCAGCTGCTTAATCACTTGTGTCATCATCATTTCTTCCAATTGGTTGCAGTAGACATGCACTGTAATTGATTAACCAGGTTTCATGAAGCCGTAATGGATAATACTAGCACTGGACCATCAAACAGACGCCGTTAGCTTTTTTTGGTGAATATTTGGTTTTGGACTGTGTTTTGACACTTAATCTTTATCCAACCATTGTGCCAAACACTTGTGATTGTCAAAAAGAATCGATTTTTATCACATGTAACAATGTTGTGTAGAAATGGTTCATCTTTATGTGGTGACAGCGAAGAAAGGAAAGCTTCGAGACGATTTCTCTTCTGACGTTCATTTAATTCATGCAGTATCCATCTATCCAACTTCTTTACCTTGCCTATTTGCTTCAAATGGTCCAATATTGTTGGAATAGTAATGTCGAACCTTGCTGCTAATTCACATGTAGATTGAGATGGATTTGCTTCCATTACAGCTTTCAGCTCATCATTATTCACCTTGGGCTCAGATCACCCATGTGGCTCATTTTCAAGATTAAAATCACCAGCATGGAACTTCTCAAACCATTGATATACTATGTGTTCATTAGCCACATCCTCCCCTCATACTCCATTGATTTTTCACCCTGTCTGCACTGCATTTTGGTTCCATGATGGAACTCATATTCGAAAATAACACAAATTTTTTACTTGTCCGTGGTTTCACAAAAGTTGCTCTAAAAAAACATTTGACAGATAATCACAAGCCAAACAGTGCTTTTGAAACACTGAGGATGTACCTTCGCAATAAAAATAAAACAAGTGTCAAAGTGAAATATCATAGATAGCAACTGTCAAACTTAATACTTAAGGAAATCGGACATTTCATGCTTAAAAACCTTAATACATTTTGTCTTTCTCCCCCTTTGACACTGTCATATTTCCAAAGTAACTGCCTTCTGTGAACTCCTCAAGAATTCTCATTACCCTTTGTTTCATTGATTTCTGTTAGACTCCCTTTATGCAGTTCTACTTTGGGCCTTCACAGATATGTTCTCCATGCCACGTGACATGCACTTTTCTCTTAATTTTGTCTTTTAAGTACCCCTGTAGCCTTCAGAACCCACTTCAAGGCAGGCCTTCCATGAAGATCCTCTCATGCTCTTCACTTCTCTGAACACTCTAAATCACAAACATATTTATTAGCAATATAGGACATCTAGACTCAATGATAATGTCTTCTGTTGCACCCCAGCAATATCATCTTTTACCATGGACCCAGATTTTTCAGAGAAGGAACCATATGTTAGTCTTCTCTTGAGCCCCATGTAGAACACAAAGAGATATAACAGATGCTCAGTAAATGCTCATTTCTTCAGTCGCTTACAAAGATCATGATAAAAACTGTAAGTCAGTGGTTCTCAATTAAGGGCAATTTTGGCACCTCCAGGGGACATAGAAATGCCTGAAGATATATTAATATTTGATCATCCCAGCTGGGAAGGCTGTTCTACTAGTATCTAATGAATCGAAGCCAGGGATGCTACTAAACCTTCTATAGTGCATAGGACAGCCACATAATAAGAGGTTATCCCCAACCCCCAAAATATTGAGAATGCCTAGTTTAAAAAATCATGCTCAAATGGATGTTACGTATGACTGTAAACAAAGATCTCATATGTTTTTTCAAAAGCAAGAACCTCTAGTGATTCAGCCATTAAACACAGATATATGCAGTTCCCCTCTTTCTTTCTGTTAATACTATTTATGGAAGATCAGAATTGCTCCAGAGATAGCCAGAAGTGATTTGAAAACTTGGTTCTTTAAATCTTCATGTCACTACAATGTAATGAAATTAAATATACACTGAATCTACACTGTATTTATCAAAACATAGTAGGACCACACTGATCCTTTGATAGTGGCTATCCTTATTCTTCCTAAATTTACTGTTCGATTTGTATATTCAATAGTCTTTACTCTTTTTTATTTATATTACCTCTTATGATGAGGATACGGTTGTTTTTTTTTTCCTATGCCAATGTATTTGTTTATGCTTAAATTGTAATTACAACTATATGATAAAACATTCATGAATGTTATATTTTTCCAAATAGTTGCTCATCGTAAGAGATACTTTATATGGATTAAGCTATAAAATGGAAAGGAGTCAGGGTAGAGAAAGATTTTGAAAAAAAATTTAGAGCTTAAAAGGGCAATTTCTGTTAGATATTCTTAAAGACATAACATTTGGAATTTTACTCTGTTGTGAAGAGGAAAAAAGTTACATTTGAGCTTATTAACAAACACTATTTTTCAGACTTTCTCTAGGTGAAGAGACAAATCAAAGTGACAGTAGATGTAGTTCCTCTTTTGGCTTATGTTCTTTTCAACAAGCAATTAGCTTTCTACCAGGATATTTTGAAAGAGAAAAACATAATTCTGTAAGAATTTGCAAGTATTACATATCTAGTTTTTATTAAATTATACCTATTTTTTGACAAATGCTAAAGTAATAAATAATCCAAATATAATATTGATCAGTTTTCCTTCCTTTTAAGATTCTCTAAAAACAAAACAGGCATAGGAAACATATCCATTTTCTTAATAATACTTAAGTTTGAAGTATGAGTCTTTTTCTAAATGTGTGCTTTTATTGCCTTGTTTTTAAGACATTTATTTCAATTCATACAAAACATCCAAATAATTTGGTCCTGGAATCCCATTCATTAGTGAGCTAAAGGATCATCCAAATAAATAATAATCTGGGATTATACTTGGTCCTTGGAGAAGAAATATTTCTAGAAATAAAAATACTGTTATTCTCCTTCTCTTGTAATTTTCATAGCACTCTGATGGCAGTTTTATGGCCCCTGACAGAGATTTGGCCCAGAAAAGACATGCTTAAACAGAGGGTGTACCCCTGCTAAATAAAAATGAATTGTGAAATAGCTAGAAATGTTACAACTTCTCTTCATGCTCTGAAAATTGTTTCAAGATGTTTTCTATAAACTTTCACTACTTCTGCTTTTTAAAAAAATTCATTCATTTAGCAGATATTTACTAAGAATAAACCATGTACCAGCTACTATGTCTTAAGTGCCAAGTCACTGGTGAGCATAACAGGTTCTTTCTGTCCTACAGAGATTACCCTCTAGTGGAGCAAACGGTAAGAATCAAATAGCCATTCAAACAAATACACCCATTAATTTATTCAAAAATATGTATTGAGTGCCCTCTGTGTTCTGGACCTGGACTAGACTTGTGGAATACAGTGTGTGAGCCCATGAAGCTTACATTCTGGTGGGCAAATAAAACAGCAAGCAAATAAACAAATAAATAGATATTATTATGGTGGGTGATATGAAGAAGAATAAAGCTATGTAAGGGAATAGAAAATTTGGGGGTTTTGGATAGTCTGTTTAGAGAGGAATGGGGTGAGTGAGGGGAAGAATGGTAGGAGAAGAGGTCAGTGAGGTAGGAAGGGGCTAGATCCTGTACATGGCAAACAGTGTTGATTATTACAAACTGTGAAAGTGCATTGTAACAAATATAAGGTGTTAAGAGGAATTACTTGGGAGCTTACCCTAACCAGAGGCATCAAGGGAAGCTTCTGTTATGGACTGAATTGTGTCTTTCCAAAATTCAGAATTCATTTGACTCTCAATGTAACAACCAGAAAACAATGAACAAAATGGCACTGATAAATTCCTACCTTTAATAGTTATTTTGATGTAAGTGGGTTAAATTCTCCAATCAAAAGGCATAGAGTGGCTGAATTGATAAAAACAAAAAACAAAAACAAGGCTTAACTATATGCTGCCTATAAGAGGCTCATTTCACCTTAAAGGATACTCATAAACTGAAGGTAAAGGGATAGAAAAAGGTATTCCATGCAAATGGAAACAAAAAGAGAGGCTGGGTAGCTATACTTATTTCAGGAACTAGAGACCATCCTTTTCATTGAAGTATCACAAGAATGGAAAAACAACAACACATGAACTCACTGCTCAATTGGAACTAATAGATCAATCCTCTTGTGCACATATGGTAGTGAAATTCAACAGAAATCAGGCAAGTGAGAGGTTAAGGAGAGGATGGGTAAATTCACAACTAATTGGTACAATACACACTATCTGGGTGATATATACACTTATAACTTTCACTCAATCTGTACAAAAGCAACTCATATAACCAAAACATTTGTAATCCTGTAATATTCTGAAATTTAAAAAATTATATAGACTTTAGGTCAAAAACTGTAAAAAGAGACAAAGAATGTTATATAGTGATAAAAGTGTCAATTCATCAAGAAGATACAATAATTTTAAATATATATGCACACAACATTGGAACACCGAAGTATATAAAGCAAACAAATTAAGAGATTTGAAGGAAGACATAGATTGCAACACAATAATAGTAAAGGATTTCAATACCCCGCTTTTAACATTGGACAGATGAGCAGATGTAAAATCAATAAAGAAGCAATGGACTTGCACTACACTTTGGACCAAATGGATCTAACAGACATGTACAGAACAAAACCTACCACCCAACAGCAATAGAGTACATATTCCTCTAAAGTGCACATGCAACATTCTCTAGGATAGACCATATATTAGGCTACAAAACAATTCTTAATAAATTTAAGAAGATTGAAATCATATCAAGTATCTTTTCTGACTCCAAAAATTTAGGAGACTAGAAATCAGTAATAGTAGGAATCATGGAAAATTAACAAGTATGTGGAAATTAACTCCCAATGTGACTGTGTTTGGAAATAGAGCCTTTAAAGAAGTAACTGTAGTTAAATGAGGTCATGATGGTGGGGCCCTAATTGGATAGGACCGGTGTCCTCCATGTAAGAAGGGAAAGAGACACCAAGGACATGTGCACACAGAGAAAGGCCATCCAAAGACACAGGAAGAAGGTAACCAACTACAGGCAGAGAGAGAGACTTTAGGAGAAACCAGCCCTGCCAACATCTTGATCTTGATCTTGGACTTCTAGCCTCCAGAAGTATGAGAAAATAAATTTCTGTTGTTTAAGCCACCCAGCCTGTGGTATTTTTGTCGTGACAGCAATAACATAGGCATTAACCACTTGAAGACAAGCATAAAGGAACAACATGTGCAAAGATTGTACATTTGGAAAGCACTTGGAGTGTATGAGAACCTGGAAGAACAGCTGTTGGCTGAAGCTAGAGATCAGACATGATAGTGGTCTGAGGAGAGATGAGAGGTAGAGTGAAGGCAAACCATACAAGGTCTGGCAGGCTTTGTGGAGGATTTTGGCTCTTATCCTAAAGGGGAAGACATGATTAGATTTGCATTTTTAAACATCATCTGGCTGTGGAGAATTGGAGTAGAGAAGGAATAGGTGCAGGGAGACACAGCCAAAGGTTCCAAAGAGATAAAGTAGCCTAGTTTGGGACGGTGACAGTAGAATTAGAGAGAAGTGGATGGATGCTTACAGATGAAGTTGACAGCACAAGGATTACTCCTACATTTCTGGTTTTTTTCCGATGGAAGGAAGTTGATGCCATTTTTGAGGTAGAGAACACTGGACTCATAATTTTACCCCCAACTTGACAGTTCCGTTTTGGACATGTTGAATTTGAGATGCTTCTGAAATATCCAAGTGGAGAATCAGTGAGTAAATCTGGAGCTCAGAGAACAGATGGAGACTGAAGATATATAAACTTGGAGGTCAAAAGTATATATATAGTAATCAAAATCTGCTACAGTGTAAGTTCTCTACAGACAGGAATTGTATCTGCTTTGTTCACTCATATATCCCAAATGTATGGACCAATGCTGACATATAGGGGGCACTGAATCATATTTGTTGAGGGAATGGATAAATGAATGAATGAATCATGAGTTAATAGATTACCTATAGAAAGAGTTAAACATGAAAAGAGAAGAAGATCTAGAATAAAATGATGGGGAATGCCAACATTCACAGTCTGGGTAGAAGAGAATGAGCTTACCGAGAGACAGCAAAGGAGTATTCAGAGAGAGGATGAAATCAATACAGTGTGAGGTGTGAGAAAAGTGTCACCACCCTATGAAGTAAGTGTCCTGCAGCAACAAGCATAACATAGGAATGAACATTTCTGAATCCTAAAAGCCAAAGGGGCTTTAAATTTGTGAATCTGTCTGTCACTGTTGTCAATCTTTGAATCTAAGATTTGATTTCTTATAGGTAAGATTTATCTTAGATAAATAGCCTCTTGGAACTATCTTTGAAAGCATATCTCTGACACATTTTCAGCATGGATGTATATATAATTACATCATAATTCTTTGTATTAAATTATGAGCATAATGACAGTTGGGGAAAAATGTATTCACCTAATAGAATACCAGTAGCTTTTCTTGATAAGTTCACTTGAAGTATACTCTTAGGTTGAAAACGCAACCAGTTTTTCTTTACTACCTCCTATATTTCACTCTGTGCTCCCCTTTACTCCTCAGTAAGACAGACTTTATTAACTTCATGCATAACCATATAATGAGTCATAATTAAGATTTGGATGAGCAGTAAGAAATAATTTTATTTCATCACCTATCTACCTTCTAAAAATAGACTTATTAAAAGAAAAAAATGATATTCTAGTGAAGATTGTAATTAATTTCCAATGTTGTGACTATACCATGTCTAATCCTAGTTATTCTCATATGGATTCTCTGCCTTGCAGCATAGCTGTGGGCCCTTCTGGGGACTGTTCTTCACACTCATAATGAGCACAGTTATAACTAAATTGGGGTCACAGCTCTCAACATAAAGATTAAGGATATTCACCAGAAAATGCTACAGGTCCATCTCATCTGAATGAGCTCTTCCTTGAGCCAGATAATCCACTTGACTTTTGCATATTATTATCTGCAGTGAAAAGAATAAGGAGATAAGTCATTAATTAGTCTGTTTAAATCTCAACTGCAGACAGTAAATATTTAGTTTGAGAAACACTTCTCCCTCTCCCTCTCTGCTTTATTTTTATTTCAACACACTTGTCCTACTTGAAATTTTATTATATGTTCGTTGCTTATTTGATTTTGGTCAGTCTTCCCTTGGAAGATATTCTACGTGAGAATAGAAACTCTCTCTCTCTCTCTTTTGCTGTATCCCCAGACCCAAAACTAAGCCTCAGTTATTGTAGGTGTTCAATAATATGTACAGAATAAATAAGTGAATACATGTTGATGGCAGGGAGGAGATATAAAAATGTTGGTCGGGTGTGCAATTTAGCTGGAGATGCAATTCCTGAAATCAAGTTACACATTTGAAATCCAAGGAAACATCTTGGCTTGCTAACATCTCTGGCTGACTTCTCCTAAGCTCTAGCCCCACATCCGATGTTTCCACATGAAAGTCAAATAGGAACTTTGAACCCAAGGTATCCCAAACATACTTGTCTCCTTTATTTCCTGCACCCCATGCCAACCCTCATTCTCCTCCTCCTCAAGGACTTTCTTATCTTTGAGAAAACCATCACAATCTACCAGGTCATTTGAGTTACAACGCTTTTTTCTCCCCATTCTTCAGATGTACATCCAATCACCAAATTCTATTAATGCTGTTTCTACAATATCTTCTATATCCACCTTCCGAAGCACCTGTCTTAGTACATAGGATGACTTCCTCTTTCCTAGCTGTTGCAGTAGCCTCCTAAGAAGTTCTGGTACCTCTAGCCTCTCTCTTGTCCAGTCAATGTTCCATATTGTCAGCTAAGATTTGCTAAAATAAGGTAATAATTGATGTGACTATTCATTAATTGTCAAGTATGCATTAGTTAACTTCATGTTATGTGTCTTTTCTAGGCTTAAAGAATAAACACTATAAGCCTGCATGGGCTCCTTGTCTTACAGAGGGGCATGGAGGCTAGGTAGGCTTATGTCACCATCCTTCTCAAAAATGTTCAAAGACTTCTCATTTGCAGTAGAATAAAACTTAAACACTTCCTATGATATTCCCAAGCTTTTACATGTGGACTCTCTTGCCTTTCTAGCTTCTTCCCAGATCATTTCCAAAACTCTAAACACAAACACTCTACCTGGCCCCCATGTTGTTTCAGGAGAAGCAGGCACTCTCATCCTGAGTTGTGCCCCTTTCATCTTGTTCACCTAACAGGAATGAATTCCCTTTACCCTTACATGCATGATAAAATCCCACTCATTCTTGGAAGACCAACTCAAATGTCAGCTCACCTATGAGCCCTCACCTGCTACCCTTGGCAGAATTACAACTTTTCTGTTTGCTCACAGACTTCATTTACTCCTCTGTAAGAGCCCTTACATCTGCTATGGAGGAGATTCTGAGTGTCTTAGAGAAGTGTGTTCTGGGTGAGTGCATTATTTGGTGGTGGTTGTTTAAGTCCTCTTATTACTAAATCTTAATCTCTATCTAATTACAGCTACTATGTTTCTAAGAAGTTCCTAGATTCCCTGCAATATGCTCTTTAAAGTGATAGTGATGATTGCACAATGCCACAATAGCTGCTGTGCCCCTTTTCTCTGAAGTTCTCTGTCTCTGATCTGTAGCAATGGGGCAGCTTTTTATAACCCTTTTGGTAGGAAGGCTAATACCCTCTTTGGAGTTCAAAATGGAAATGGATCCTCCATTAAACTGGAAAAAAAAAGCCTTCATAGCACATCCCATGCAATATCGTTAAATACTTTGCTTTCCCTTCTCACTCTGATATAGCTCAGGAGCAATTGCTTGTGTACCTCAGGCTTAATATTGTGTGGGTTACAAAGGAAGAAAAAATATCTTTTTATCCTAAGTATGGATAGTGGTTGCTTCGGGCATTGTTTGATAGCTAATGTACCTTCACTAATGACCCTCAGACTCAGTTTAATTGTCAACTGGTATATGTCAGAACTCCTTCATATACTAGCTAATTTCCGACAGTTTCTAAACGATAGCTGCTAATGTCAAGGCAGTTCAAAAATAGCAAAAACTTGATTTCCCTTTAATATCCTGAGGATCGTATCCATGGGCACCAGGGAGTCTGAGCAATAAATCTGATGGATTTTTGCCCTCATATTTAGAATAAACAAATTAATGGTAGAAACAGTTTTCCAACAGGAGATAATAAAGGAAATGGGCACACAAACATAAATGGTACAAAAAGGAAAAATGCAGGCTCTTTGAGCAGTTTAACTGTTTTTCGTAAACTAGATGGGACTTTATAAACGTAGGCAAGAGTTTTAAAATTATATGATTTGACTAAATAGCATAGTATTTGTTCCTGTTGTTAGTTGTCTTTTAGTTGGGGCCAAAATTGATATTTAAATGTTTTTGTAGAAGCGCTTGCCATATTATTTACTAGTGAATATTTCTTTCGTTGAACCAAGGCAAGTGAAAGTGTGTTTCATTCCTAAAGTGGCCAATTTCAGACAGGTCATTGCAGGGTGTGTGCAGAGGATTAACTGGAGTCCTGTACCTGCCGGTGAGATCACTGAACTCAATCAGTGTTTATAGCACACAGAATGGCCACATACGTGAGTGCGTTCACAGTACGCCCAAGTTCTCCGACCTGTCCCAAATCCTCAGGCCAAATCCCTTGGTGGTCTGGCTTTCGCCTTGCAAACTTTGGCTGCTAAGCACACTTACAGAGACTTGTACACTGTGGGCTCTCAATAAAAATGTTTGCCCTTGATTATTACAAAGCCTTTCTTGGTACGGGGATTCAGATGAGATCCTGAAGCACAAAGTGAAAATACAAGAATGAACAGAAAAAGCAGATTCTAAACTTTGCTGAAGTCAGCTCCTGCCTCCACATATTGAGTGTCCTTGGTCCCTCACTAAAATGTAGAAAAGATAGACATACAATTTACTTTGAAATATAGATGGATCTAAATTAAAAAAATAAAATTTAAATGATGACATTTTAAAAATATCTTTAAAAAATAATATTTGGTGTTGTACTATGGTATTTTAATGGTAATTAGATAATCCAATCTATGAAATTCTAATAATATTCTAACTAGGTTCTTAAAAAGGCTAATTATTTCATAAAATCTGAATATTTTAATATAATCTCAATTTTCATCTCTTAAGAAATCTTATATCTAAGTAAAATAATTTGCCTCCATAATGTATGTCAAAATTCAAAAGTTTGTGATTGATGTTTATGTTAGAATTTTTTATCGTTATAGAAAAAATTGTGAAAATATATTTTAGATTATAATTGAGTGCCTATTTCAAGGAGTTTGTTCAGTATGATAAATACAATGAGAGAATATTTGTCTCATTAAACTAGAGTCCACATCAAGAAACATGATATTTATGTGTAGCATAGACAAATAATGCAGTGGATTTCATTTTTTTTAAAGTTATGAAAAATAGATGATTCACATAGAGCACTTTTAGTTCAGATAGTATACAGCAGATCAAAAGATAACTGATGAGGTCATTTTTTTCATACATTAGTTCTAACTTTAAACTTTTGCACTCTTAAACTTGCCATATTCTTTCTGATCTTTTATTTAATGCAAACAGTCTTTGTAATAGATGTTCACCTATTTAAAGAAAATGTTACCATATTTATAATAACTTATGACAATAATTCTAGGTATGTCACCTAGTAAATGATACATCTTTTCTAAAGAACTTCTAAATTATATTAAAACACCAAGGAGCCTTAATATCTGGGATTTGACATAAACAAATCAAATAACAAACTATGTATACCTATTTGGAAGAAAGACCTAAAGCTTCAAGAAAAATGATAGAAAGGATTAGCTGTTGGGAAAAAATCCTAAATTGAATGTAAAGAACCAGATCAAGTCAAACACAGTCAAATCATCCTTTCCCATAGCCTCTCTAAAGGATATAGTTTCCATTGTTTTATAACTTTTAATACATTGTATCTGCTTGTGGATATTTTAACTCTGTAAGTAAAATTATGTTTCACTTCCAAATGTATGATTTTAGAAGGTTCTGTGTGTGATTTCTTTAGAAAATAATATATTAATAATGTGATAATATAAAATTATTCTTTTAGGAGTGCACCTTTAAAGGGTAAGTATAAATTTTTAAGGTCCAAAACACACATATTAAACAATACAAGATGATCTTAACAATGGTCACCCTAACAAGCTTTCCACTCATCCCAATGATATTGATATTATTTAAAAATATGTTAGAATTCCTCTTTTGGATTTGCCTTTATAATCAAGTTATGAACTACATTAAAAATTTCTAATATATTATACTTACATCTTGTTCTTAAGGCAAATGTCATTCCCCACCTTGATTATTTATATTGTATATCATAAGGGACCACAAATGATTTTTCACAGCCCTCCCAAAATAAAATTTGTCCTTTGAGTTTATTTAACAGATTACATCACAGTTCTGAAAAAAATTAAAATTGATTTTGAAATATTTAAATGGATGTTCATGAGAATAAATATATAACCTCACGAAGTGACTATTTCATAAAGGAAAGCAATTGTTTCGATTTGTAAGGTATGGTGAGTTCGGTCATAGATTTTTATCTATTTATTTATGAATGAACTATCATATTAGCATGAAAAACTATTCTTAGCATCAAAGAGGCATTTTAAAATTTTCTTGTCATGTCTTAAGGTCATTTGCTTAGTTGAATATTCATTTGGCCTTTGCAAAACCAAAAGCAGTGAATGAAATGCTGTTTTAGGGGCTTCTCCCTAGTCTTTATTAATTTCAATAGAAGCTTTACTTTTTGTCAATTAATCTTGAGCACTCTATTTTGTAAAGGCTGGGTCTATGTCAATAAGATTAAATTAAATTATTTTCATGTTTTTATGACATGAGTAAGACCACGTGTGGTTCACTGGCATATGGCTATATATAGTATGTGTTTAATTACTGTCTATTGAGTGGATGTTGGATGTCAGACACACACTTTGTGATATCTAGATTTTCTGACATTTGCGATAACTGCTCAACTTTGATAAGACAAGAGAGAAAATAGTGTTTTAACAAAAGTAACCTTCAGAGAACAGATTGTAGGGATTTATTCATAAAGTGTGAAGTATAAACTTCTTGCTCCAAGTTAGCCACTGTTTCCCCAGTGCCATCTCAAAGCAGCAATTTAAATTTATTTATGCATTCAATCAACACAATGTTTATTAAACACCTACCGCATGCCAAAGAATGTTCCAGGGATTGGGAAAAAAGCTATAAACAAAACAGAGCTCCCATGGAGTTTACGTTCTAGTGGAGGGAGTGATAATGATTGTTGGAGATATTGTAATTTATTTGTGAGCACTGTTTCTGCTTATTGACAAAATGTGAGTAATGATCCTTATGTAGTAGAATCTCTCTGGATAATTTGATGAGTTTCATAAACTGTCGTAGCAGGAAGTGCTGGTTATCGAGTTTGAGTACATCTAGACAACGTGGATGCCTGACACCTAGTGTTCTTTCACTTATGTTATAAATGGCTTGCTTAAGAAGAATGGTTGAGCTAGTCAACAATAAGGTATTGTATATCTCAAAATAGCTAGAAGAGAGCATTTTTCTGTGTTCCCACCACAAGGAAATGATAAACCTTGGACGTGATAGATATTCTAATTACCATGGTCTGATTACTACACAATGTATATGTGTATCAAAACATTACATTGTACCCCATAAGTAAGTACAATTATTATGTGTCAACTAAAAATAATTTTAAAATAGAAAAAAGAAAAATAGTTGACTATCTAGATTTTCCAGGAGTTAACCACCCAATAACCTATCATGGGAGAACATTCATGCATGTTCTTGGATATCATTTTAGAAAATAATACATGTGAAATATCAGTGCAGGAACAGTTATTTTTGGTGCAATCTTTAATAAAGGCTACAGGCTTTGGGGTTCTTGATCTTAGTATTAACCACATATTTAAAGTGTAATAGGCACAACATAAATTAATAGTTGAGAATTGCTCTCCATAAGACTGCCTCTAGATTTTTTTTTTTTTTTACCATTCATCCAGCCACAGAAATAAAAATTGAGTGAATACTTTTGTTTATGTACTCATGAATGAGTTTCCACAAAAGCATGAAAAATATTCCTAGCACTAAGGAGGCGTTTGAAAAATTCTTTTATTTTTTAAAGGCCATTTGTTTAGTAGACTGTTCACTCAGCTTTTACAGTATAGTTGTACCCACAGTAGCTGGAGTCTTCCCCAGCATGACCACGCATGACTCTTTCTCCCAAGCAAGTGTTACACTGCCAATCATTAGCTGCGTATCTCTAAGAGGGTAAGGATGATGTTTTATATGTGCACCTCTTCCACCCTCTGTGGCAGCCCCAAAGCATACATGCCTCCTCCATGGAGCACCCGTATGTTTTAAATATTCACATTAGCTAAGAGCTTGAAGAACCCTCTTCTCCTTGCCCTATATTGCTAAACATTTGCCTTGAGTGGCTTTCCAGAGAAACTGAGGTTGCCCTAGTAGCCAGCGTTTACTTACTCTATATTCCTTGAGATATCCATGATCAAGGAAGAAAGTTTCTCCGAGCTGATGTCTAAGAGGGTATGAATACTTGATTATGTTACAGACGTATGCCTCTTCTTTTGCTGGTCTGCCTGCTGTGCTCGCCAGTTTTCCATCAGCAGTTGGTGGCATTAAGCAGCAGCTGCCTTCTCTTTATCTTGCTTTTCACTTGGAGATTCAGGAGCTAAGCCAGGTCTTGAGACTCTTCCCTTCTGCTTCTTCTTATGGACTTATTTGAAATCCTTTCACATATTTGGGATGCTTAGACAAGGGGGGACTAAAAAATGACAGTTTCTCCTCACTTCCCAATAGAAGTCCAATTTTAGGCCTGCTTTTGTATATGCTTGTATTTATCAGTTCCTCTTTTGTATTGAAATTTAAAACATTTTAGCTTTGTGTTCTAAAAATAACTCTTAAGAAAGTTTGAACATGGTTGTAAAATGCTGTCAATGGAGGAAAAACACTACTGGGATCTGAGAAGAGGGGTGTTTATATTTAGCGTTTATTTATTCATTTATTCAATAACTATTTTCTGAGCATCTCCTATTTATGAGGATCCGTGGAGCACAGAAAGAGAAGATATAATTCCATCCTTAGAACCTGAAGTTTAAATGGGAAAGTTGTAATCTTGCCCTGAACCAGCAGGGATCTGAATTCTTGCTCAGATTTTTAGACCTGGTTTTCTGATGGAAAAATGTTATTCTGTCTTCACCATGAGAAATATTTTGAAAGACTAACACAGTGCACATTGAGGTGGAAGACAAAGGCAGAGATCTTTCTGGACATGAGGCATCCCTTGCTGTTTCCAGTCTACCTGCTGCTTCCAAAGAAAACTACACTCAGAATCCCCTCTCTCATGGTTTCTTCTGAGAACATCCCAAACTTCTTAAGAAATGATAAAAGAACAGAAGTAAATTTTAATTAACCAAAGTTCAGCCATGTACCAGCAATATTTCGATGATGTAGCTATTTTACTGGTCAAAAACCTGGGTACCAAATGTCCAAGCCAAGCCTGGATTCAAAGCCAGGTCTATGTGATTCCAGAGCCTTGCATTTAAAGTCATAACTTTGGGGCCTCCTGCTTAGAAATCCTTCCCTGTGAAGGCAGCATCTATTCTTGGCTGTAGTGGCCTAATGGGCCCATGTGAGCATCTCTCGTAGGTTCTTCTCTTATCTCTCTAGTGGTCCTCTTGCTTCCTTAAACATCTCCTCAGGGTTTGGACAGCGCAGTGTTACTCTCTCAGCAGAACCCTCTAGTGCTAGCAGCAGGTCTCTAGACCTCTCCCAAGGCACTTACCCAAGGACTGACACCCTAGACTTAGGGCCTCCTGGCTTGACACCATACAGCTGGAGTCTAAACTCTGGTGGAGACACAGTAAGTGTTGAATCAAGGTTAGAGACACGGTCCAAAACCATGTCTGTCAGAAACTGAAGGCAGTGCTCACTACCATTCTACCATTTGGCCTCTGAAGTGTCCTTTGTCCCACAGGGAGGAACTTCATACATTCTGCTTTTGAGTGATCATGTCAGCTTTTTGTTGTTTTAATACCTTCTCTGTTGCTTTTTACTGTTATAAGTGCACAGCTGACTTTCTGGTAGGTTTGCTGCTTTTATTCTGCCATGGAATGGATAATCAGATTTTAGAATGCTTTTTATATTGAATTTAAAATAAAAGATGACAAGATTCTCAGGAAAGGACTTCCCTGTGAACTAGTGCATTTGCTTAAGTTTCTGCATCTACCAACTTAATTGTTGCCTGTTCTAAGGAAGTTTTTGTTTACTCCCTGGCTCTCATCTGTATCATGTTGTTTGTGTTGCTGAAATTTGGAAGAAGTGATTGGGAAGGCAATTTTTTGCCCTGTTCCCACAGATTCTAGGCAGGGTTTGAGCATGTGACTTTCTTTAGTCTCTTTCCTTTTTAGCCATTTTTTTAGCCATAGAGGTTTCTGCTAATATGCAGAATTCCTTCTACAAAGAAGGTCTCTACAAAGAAACCATGCTTATATCAGTATGGAGTGATACGTGATGTTTGATGTAATTCATAATTGCTATACTCATAAAACTCCCAGAAATGTAGAATCATAAGGGATTTTATTTATCAGTTTGTCTGGCCTTCTTATTTTAAGATTTAACTGTGGAGATTAAAGGATTTGTTCAATATCCATTTAGTCCATTCTTTTCCCTGCGTCGACATTTATTTCTTCTTCTTAAACCCAATCAGGAATATCTATTAAATGATTATAGATTTTATATTTAAATTTTATGAGTAGAGAAGTTAATCTCCTGTGGGTTAGCATCCTGCAGAGGACAAAGCCGCAAAATAGAAAATGTATGAATTTAGAAGCCAGGCAGACAATAACCAAGTACAAGTTTGGTCATTTTCTAGCTGTGTGATATTGGAAAAGCTATTTAATCCCTATGTACCTCAGTTTTCTGATCTGTAAAATGGAGATTATAATGCTTAACATGTAGAGTTATTGTGACTGTGAAGATTAAATGAATTAAATGAATTATTTAGTGCTTAGAACTGTACCTGGCCCAGAGTAAGTGTCCAGTAAATGAGATGCACAATTCTCAGATGTCTCCTTCCCTTTTATCAGAAGCAAGTAACTTTTTTCCTTTATGCTTAAGATGGTGACTTTTGTTGCATTGTTATTATTTCAGGTTTGTGATAAATCTTGCAAATTAGTCTGTAAATAGGTTAAAAATATACATTTGATTTGTGTGTACGTGTGTGTGTTTTAAATCCTGATCTGATTTGCCACATGGATTGGGGAAGGAGTGAGTGTAGATTTATGAAGACATTTAAGGGTCATGGCCCCGCCTTTCTCAAGTGATGATGTTAGACCGCCTGCCTTAGAACCATCTTCAGAGATTGTTTACAAAAGCAGATTCCTGGGCTCCACCACAGACCCAATAAATAAGAATAGCAGGTGGTGAAGGGGTCCAAAAACGTCTATGGAATATTGAATTCAAAATGTGATTTTTATACTTTCTAATTTTTGAGAACCACTGCTATAGATGTATCACCTGTTAAATTCCAGATTACTTGACCTAAAATATTACTTTAATCATGCCATTTCCCTTTTTAAATGACTCTCACCAATCTTTAATCTGTCAAGGAGAGTTGTATCTCCTACCAGGCAATGTTACCTTGCCTGTCCTTTCTGGTGGTAGTCTGAAAATGTCCCCCAAAGATATCAATGTGCTAGTCCTCAGGATCTGGAAATATGGTATTTTATATTAGCAAGTGACTTTGTAGATGTGTTTAAATTAAGGATTTTGAGATGGGAAGATTATCCTGGATTACCCAGGTGGGCCCAGTGTAATCACGGAGGTCATCATAAGAGAGACAAGAGGATCAGAGTCAGTAAATGATGACAGAAGCAAGAGATTGGAGGGATACCAGGAAGGGGCCCTGAGCCAAGGAAGGCATATAACCTCTAGAAGCTGAAAAAAATAAAGGAAACAGAATGTCCCCTCAGAACCTCCAGAAGGAACTATCCCTGCTTGACTGATTTTGGACTTCTGACCTTCAGAACTATAAGATAATAGATTTGTGTTGTTTTAAGCATGACATTTGTGGAAACTTGTTATGGAAGCAATGGAAAACTATTACCTTTTTGTTCTCCAGGGACTCATCTTTCTGAACCTGTGGTGCTCATCTCACCGGTTCTTGCACTTTTTCTCAACTAGCCTTGTACTTTCTCATCTCTGAGTGCTTGTTTCATCTACCAAGCATACTCTCCCTTTGCTCCACTTCTGTTCTACAAATTTTTCAAAGCTCTGAATAAATCCTTTCCCCATCCATCGAAATGCCTTCCTTCCTCCCAGCCAAAAGTGGGGGTTTCCCTCCTTTCTTCCCTTCTCTTCTTCCTTTTTTCCTCTCTTTCAACTCAAGTGATTGTATGAATAATTTGATATTTTAAGTACTTTGAATATGTTGGATTTGGGAACAATTTTTGCGACAGAATTGTGTGATTCAATACGTTGCCATTCATCATTACCTACCCTTTACAACCTTTCATGCTATTTTAGTGCAGATGAGAGCCCTCCTATCACAGCTAATTTGAATTCATTTTTCAAATGAGAGTTCATGAGCTACTATGCTAAAATTAAGGTCTATTACATCTTCTGCACTTCCTTTGTCTGCTAATGTTGTAATATGATTTTGAAGTAATTGAGTTTCTTTTGACATGCTTTCTTATTTAGAAACTCAGGCTTATTTGCAAGTCTTTTATCTCCATAGATGTTTATATTGTATAGATATGTCCTCCATAATTATTTTAGAGAGAGTCGGAATTGGTTATTTTTATTTAAGCCATATAAAATAGTTTCATATGAACAAGGAAATATGATACATGAATGCTAGGAAAAATTGGTAGTAATGACTACTTTTGTTGTTAGAAGCAAGGAAGGGAAAATCCAGCTAATACCTGTAAGAAGAAGAATGAGTACTCTTGAATGTACTAAATAGATACCTTAGCATTTACCTCTTGCCATTTGTTATCTTTAAACCAAAGAATGATTACCTCCTCTTCTTTTTTCTTTTGCCTCTTTTATTCAAAGAAAGACATAATTTTATACATAATTCAGAGCACTAAATTTACCTGAAAGGCAACTGGGAATTTCCCCTATGACTTGTGGGATAGTCTGTTCTTTGTGTATCCTTCCTAGAGTACAAAAGGAGCAATCACAGTGGTTGTAGACTCTCCCTGGAAACCTTGTGTAGTGGCCCAGTGCCTTGGAAAACTGTCCATTTTGCTTTGAGGGGGCGTTCTGACTCTGGGCTCAGACACGCACCACAGTGGATTGAACACAAGAAATGGAGAATTCATTAGACAAAGTATAAACATTTTGCTCTGTTGAGAGATTTATGCTCATCGTGTTCTTTCTTGGTCAACACTGCATGAGGGCTATGGCTGAGAAGTGAGAGGCAGTGTTGAATGAAGCCCATATTACTTTATAGCCTGAGTGATGTGTGGTTTCACTCATGAATAAGCAACAGCCCATGCTTACACAAAATGTCTGTCTGTGCTCTCTCACTGTGGGTCTCAGTTAAGAAAGAGGCATGTGAAGTCAAATAGAAAATATATTGTTTAACTTACCATAGGCTTCAGCACAGAAATACAAGTTATGTTTTACCTTATAACATGTTGCACTAGAGAAAGGAAACAATATAAACAACTCAACATAATCCTAATATTGTGTTAGTTTCACTCATGATAAAATTAATAACCTTTCTTAAAGAGTATGTTAAAAATTAATTTCTTATATACCAAAATAAGGATGTATCTATTGCTTATAAATTTTTTTCTGTTTTTCCTAAAAATGGAGTTTATTTTTAAAAATCCCCTAGTAGAGAACCATGGTATCTTTTCAAATCGATTTTTAATGCAGTATCAAACTGTATTATAATCTAATTGGTGACAAAATGACATTGAGTTATATTAATTCTTTATATATATATATATATATATAATTCCAAAAATATATCAATTCTTAATATATCCCCTGGAGATCAAGGAACAGTCATTTTTCTGTGTTTATTTATACAAGTTTCTCCAAAACTGTTTGATCATATTAATTACTGGTGTTTGTGGGGAGGGGAATTTCACTGATTAATTTAATAGTATGTGTGGTGGGACATGACTTTTTATGAATAAGTATAGTATAAAAAAGGAATTTGGGCCAGATTTGGTGGCTCATGACTGTAATCCTAGCACTTTGGGAAGCTGAGACAGAAGGATTGCTTGAGCCCAGGAGTTCAAGACCAGCCTGAGAAACATAGCAAGACTCCATCTCTACAAAAAATAAGAAAATTAAAAAATTAGCGGGGCATGGTGGCACATGCCTGTAGTTCTAGCTACTCCAGAGGCCTCTGCAGGATGGTAGCTTGAGGCCAGGAGTTTGAGGTTGCTTTGAGCTATGATGATGCCACTGCACTTCAGCTTGGGCAACAGAGCGAGACACTGTCTCATCAATAACAACAAAAAAAATCTACAAGATTTATTTTTAAAGTTAAACTCATAAAAGTAAAGAATAGAATGGTGGTAAACAGAGGCTGGGAAAAGGGAATGGAAAGAGAAAAAGGAAATGTTGATCAAAGAGTATAAAATGTCAGTTAGGAGGAATTAGCTTTAGTGATCTATTGCACAGAATGGTGACTATAATAAATAATAATGTATCTTGTATTTTAAAATTGCAAAAAGATTAGATTTTACATGTTTTTACCACAAAAAAATAGTACGTGAGGTGATGGATTTGTTAATTAGTTTAATTTAATCATTCCACAATGTAAACATATATCAAAACATCACAATGTACCTCATAAATATAAAGTTATTATTTTTCAATTAAAAACTGTTTAGAAGAATTATTTTAATCACCAAAGATAGTATAATCTAGTTAGTTTTATTCTTAGTAAGAACTCCCAATTTAGATTAGAACATTTGAATTTTTTAGTGAAAATAATCTATAAAATCAGCCATACATTTATCATATAGTTTATAACAAAAATGGATGCATCATAGTCATAGCTTTCCTAGCACAGTTTCTTAAAATGCCTTATTCCCAGAGCAATTTACATGCAGAATGAATGGATTTATTATATATAAAAATTTTAACCTTACATCATCTAAGAAAAAATATTGAAGTTTGGTAAAAATATTTTTAATTAATAATCCTTTAAATTTGTCAGAGAAACCCAGGTATGTATGAAGTATAGATAAAATCTGTATTTCAATATTGCCATGTTCTCACAACAAATGGCTTCTTTTCATAAGTTTTAATATTCAAAATAAACAGGGCACCTTTTAAAATTCTTGTCAAAGGTAACTGCCAGTGTAGGTGTGGCAAGTCGGGGGAGATGATTGGATAATTTAAAAAGAAATGTTAAGTGGAGAATAGATGATGAAATGTTGCTGAATAAGTACAAGGAAAATGTAATACTCTCTTTAATTTTCTCTTGAAGTTAAAGGAAAGAAAGAACAGTGAGAAATAAAATACAGAGAGAGGATATAAAAAATGGGAGCTGTTCAGATCAGTTGTGACATGCAGGAAAGTGATTTCTTTTTGAAATATAAGTCAGCTAGGTAACTACTATAGCAATTCAGTCCTTAACATGGAAATGCTTTCTTGAAATGGAGTGAATGTAACCATCAGTTTTTTACTGTGATGGACCATATTCTCTATCTAGGACAGAAGGGTCTCAGTTGTGACCTGCCACGGGGGCAGGAGGGGTGAACTGTGAACAGCGTTCTTAGCACTAACATCTCACATAGACTCGCTTTTAGCTCCTGGGCTAGAGATTTCTACATTTTAATCTTGATCAAGATTTATGGGGAAATAAGTGCAGAAAATATCCAACCTGTCTATGAGGTCATCACTTTCTGTTTGTGTAAGATTTTCATTTCATATTATCTAAACTTTATTCCTAATATTAAATAAAAATGTTTTCATATTGAATTCAGTTATACTATTTGTATATTCAGTGTCCCTTTCTCTCAGAGAATATCCCCATTATTTTCTGAGGGGCCGCCATTTGATTTCACAATTTTTCTGGTTCTTTTCGGACTTTTGTAGACATGTATCATGTTTCCCGGAAAATAAGACCTACCCATAAAATAAGCCCTAGCAGGATTTCTAAGTGTTTGTGCAATATAAGCCCTATCCTTAAAATAAGACCTAGTGATGGGCATGGCTACGCAGCGTATTTGCACAACTCATGCATTTTCGTTGGGGAGCGGTAAAGAAGACGAGCAGCCCTTCTCATCTGCCCCATCATGACAGCTACTATCCCAGAGGTGACCGGAAAGGTTCGGGCAGCCCCACCAACAAGGTCAGCTCCCCCTGTCAGGTCTCGGCCATCCTGTGTGTGCTTTAAGCTGAGGCTTTGAGGGGAAAATAACACATCCCCTGAAAAATAAGCCCTAGGTTGTCTTCTTGAGGAAAAATAAATATAAGACCCTGTCTTATTTTGGGGGAAACACAGTACTAAATTGCAATGACTTCCAATAATTGCCTCTGGAATAAATTGGAATTAATTGCTAGCTACTATTATTCCTTCACTAATTCTTCAGAGTCCTGGATTGGAATGGTAGTTAGTTGGTGCCACAATAATAGTACATAATAGGTTACCTATACCTTAGGGGCATTCAGGAAACATTTATTTCTTCCTCTCATGTTGTTTGGAGTTGGTCAGGGTTTGGCTGATCTAGGCTGCCATTAGCTGGGATTGGCTTTTCGTTGCAAGTTGGGTCTAGATCCACTGTACCTTTCTTTCATCCTCTTTGGACCAGGAGCTTTGTGAGCCATAGTGTTCTCATGGCAAAAGGCAAAGTAAATGCATCAAAGACCAACCCAGCAAGAACATTTTAATCCCCTTCTGGTGTGCTTCTGCTAAAATTTCATTTGCCAAAAAAAGTCACATGGCCACGCCTAACATCAGTGAGGAAGAAAATATGCTTCCATTCTGATGGAAAGTTCTGCAAAGTCACATGCCTATATATAGTTATGAGAAAGAGCGGAGAGTTGGAAGCAATAATATAATTGGCCATGCTCCACCTTCTGTATTGCAATTATTCGCATGCTGTCCACACACATAATACCATAGTCCTAACAATCTCCTTTCCAAAAACTTCCTAGAAGTACCGCTAATTTATTAAATCAGGTTCAAACTCCAGGATCTCATGATTTATATCATCTCCAGATACAGTTCTTCTTGATTTGGAGACCTGAGAATTTAAAAGACAAGTCATCTAATTCTCCCCACTGTACCCCCAAACACACACTCTCAACATATAACAGTGGCATGTTATGGGCATGTTAACAGTGGCATGTTATTCATTGAAAAGTGAATAACAGGAAGGGAAGTAGATTTTGTAGGGAAGATAAGTTGTGTTGAGTTTCATGTAAGATGAGTTCAAGATGAGTACAAGACTCACTGTTGGCTAACTTGGTAATCAAAAGTCTCCTTTCTTAGGTAGACTAACAACCTAATAATAATCAATGATTATAACCTGCAATTCAGCTTAAAATCAACACTATCTGTGGGATGGTTCTCCTGAAATAATTATAGTTCAGGACATGTGTGGAGAAGGCCATACCTTCAGAATCAAGTATTATATTTCAGCAGAATCCAATACAAAAATTACTGACATCATTTGCATTTTAGATGTTTTTAAAAGATAAATTTCAAAGATTTGGTTGAAACCATTGTCATAATAAATGATTTCCAATGTTTCTCTTAAAATTTCTTTTTGTATAAAATGGGATACTATTCATATTTTCAGTAAGTCATAATATAAATAAAGTATCTTTAAACTATCTTTTTATAAAAAATGACTATGCATCCCTTAATAATCAAAGAAAATCTTAATTTTAAGGAACTATTTTTCCTTAAAACTAGTTTCCTTAAAACTCCTTCCTTTGAAAACTCAAAGCTTTGGATTAGTGAGTTTCAAGCACACAACTTGTCATTCTTTTAGGTTTAGAATTCAATTACTATTTGTGACTTTTAGAAATATTTTTTAAGCAAACGAAATTATGTTTATTTTTACATATTTTATTAATGTAGTCTTTTTAGATTTGAAAAATAAGAAAGCTTTCATATTTCTTCTAATTTGTATAAATACTTTATATAATATCACAAGTAGAAATTTAACATCATTTTACTAATATTTAAAAGTCAATCTGAAAACATACTTCAACAAGATTATTTGTGATATCTCCTTAAGCTACGTAACTTAAAAAATAACAAATTTTTACAGCAAAACATATATAATTAGTATAACAACTTCAAAAACTGATATTTCTGAAATTTTTTCCTTCTCTTTTAAATTACTTTTTTTAGAAACATGAAACTCATAATTTAATATTCACACACACGTAGACAAGAAGAGATTCCCCAATTCAAATTTTTTTTTTTTTTTTTTTGAGACAGAGTCTCGCTTTGTTGTCCAGGCTAGAGTGAGTGCCGTGGCGTCAGCCTAGCTCACAGCAACCTCAAACTCCTGGGCTAGAGTGATCCTTCTGCCTCAGCCTCCCGAGTAGCTGGGACTACAGGCATGCGCCACCATGCCCGGCTAATTTTATATATATATATCAGTTGGCCAATTAATTTCTTTCTATTTATAGTAGAGACGGGGTCTCGCTCTTGCTCAGGCTGGTTTTGAACTCCTGACCTTGAGCAATCCGCCCGCCTCGGCCTCCCAAGAGCTAGGATTACAGGCGTGAGCCACAGCGCCCGGCCCCCAATTCAAATTTTTAACCTAAGATTTGTGACATTGATAATTTTTGTCAGAACATATCAAAAGCCCTAATATATATAATCTCTTTGACTCTTGAATTCGATTCCTAGGAATGTATCCCAAGAAAATAATTCAAAACAGGAAAACGCTTTCTGTACAAAGAATTTTAGTAGTGTTATTTATAATAATAAAAAATGACAGCAATCTAAATGTTCAATAATAGGGACATAATTAAGTAACTTACGGTTTAATAGTAATACGGACTATTATATTGGCAAAAAGATGATATCATTGGTAAGAAACATAAGAACTTGCTTTATGAAGTATTATTAAATGAGAAAGTATAGAAGTAACGTAATATAAATTATGCTTGTGTGTAGATAAAGGTTTCAAGGGAAAAAATTTAAATAGGCTATATGTGAAGGTGAAATAATTACCATTTTCTCTTTTAAATATTTTAAATTTGATGTGGTGATAAATATATTTATAGTACAGAGCTTTTAAAGAAAATCAAGTTCAGTGGTAAATAAAAGAAGTTTCATTTTATTTTTAGTAGTGGTGGTGGTCATAACTTTCATCATACATATTATTTAATGTTAGTGAACTATTTATAATAAAAGAAGGAAAAATATTGAATTTCTGTGTTCAGTCTATTCTGCAATCAAGCTGAGCTAGCACTGCCTCTGACAGGTCAACAGTGTATATGGTATAAACGCATGTGACACTTTTCCAGAAAATACAGATGATCTTTTTTCTCTTTAATGCCCCCAGCCTGATTGAAGTTCTTTCTTTCTTTCTTTTTTTTTTTTTTCTTTTGAGACAGATTTTCACTCTCTTGCCTGGGCTAGAATGCCGGGGCATCAGCCTAGCTCACCGCAACCTCAAAACTCCTGGGCTCAAGCTATCCTCCTGCCT
Source organism: Microcebus murinus (assembly GCF_040939455.1). Taxonomy (NCBI): domain Eukaryota; kingdom Metazoa; phylum Chordata; class Mammalia; order Primates; family Cheirogaleidae; genus Microcebus; species Microcebus murinus. Next base: position 79,239,241 of record NC_134108.1, on the reverse strand, counting down.
CAGCCTCCCAGGTAGCTGGGACTACAGGCATGCGCCACCATGCCCGGCTAAGTTTTTTCTATTTTTAGTTGTTCGGCTCATTTCTTTCTATTTTTAGTAGAGACAGGGTCTCGCTCTTGCTCAAGCTGGTCTGGAACACCTGAGCTCAAGCAATCCTCCCGCCTCGGGCTCCCAGAGTGCTAGGACTACAGGCGTTAGCCGCCGCGCCCGGCCCTCTGATTGAAGTTAGAAGCAGCTTCCTGAGCATGCCAGAGGGAAGGCGGAGGTGGGCACTGGAAGGTGTTGTTCATCCTGTGAGTCCTGACCCATTAATAGGGCTTGATATCAATTTAGTGAATGGAGAACTGCATATTTGTTTGTGCTTGTTTGCTTTTGTGTCATTTACTTTTGGAAATTTTCCTTTAACACTTAAGTGCTAATGAAACTACATTTCATATTGACTTTTTAATATTTTTACTCTATCACAATACTTTACAGGTTAGGTATTGTTTCATGAGACTTGTCTTCGTTTTGTTTGTTGGGGAGGTGGGAGGTGGAGGGGAGAGGAGAGGAAAGGAAAAAGAGATAGAGAATACAAAATGTATTCATTATGGTTTGGGTGAGAGACGTTTGAAAAATACTGCCTTAGAGGGCAAAAATAGTCTGTTGACAAGAGAGGAATGAAAAAATTCCAAGTCCCTCAGAGTCAAAACAGCCTCAGGCCCCTGTAACTTCACTCACCTAGAAAATTCTGGAGCTGCTTTCAATTCTCAGAGACTTCATTATAGAATCCAGATATCCTGGTATATAAAATAATTTTATTCTTTAAATTACTATAAATATTATATTATGCTTTAGATTTTAAACTCTATCCATTTAAATATTTTTCAATATATCAAAAACAGTATGCAAATAAACTGGTAAGACTTTCAATTCACATATTCATTGATATATCTTGCTTTTCTTGATTTTTTTTCTTTCTGCTATTATATTGATTTATTGCATTATTTTCCATGGTCAGTTATAAGAATTTGCATGATAGTGTATAAAAAAAATATTTTTAAAGGGAAATAGGACAACCAAATATCCTTCAGTAGGTGAATGGATTAATAAACTATGGTATATCCAGACAGTGAAATATTGTTCACCACTAAAAGAGATACCGAGTCATGAAAAGTCATGGAGGACCCTTAATGCATAGTACTAAGTGAAGGAATCCAATCTTAAAATGCTACATACTGTATGATTCCAACTACATGACATTCTGGAAAAGGCAAAACTATGGAGATAGTTAAAAGATTATGGTTGCCAGAGGTTAAGGTGAGGAGGGGTGAATAGGCAGAGAACAGAGGATTTTTAGAGTAGTAAAAATACACCGTATGATACTATCATAATAGACACATGTCTATACATTTGTCAAAACCCATACAATGTGCAACTCCAAGAATAAACCCTAATGTAAACTATGGACTTTGAGTGTTAATAATGCCTCAATGTAGGGTGATTGATTGTGAAAATGTTCCACTGTGAGATCTTTTCTTTTCCTTTTTCTTTTTTATTTCAGCATATTATGGGGGTACAAATGCTTAGGTTACATATATTGGCCTTGCCCCACCTGAGTGAGAGCTTCAAGTATGTCCAGCCCCCAGATGGTGTACACCACACTCATTATGTGTGTATATATATACCCATTCCCTTCTCCCCCCTCCCATCTGCCTGACACCCAATGAATGTTACTACTATATATGCACTTAAATGTTGACCAGTTAAAACCAATTTGATGGTGAATACATATGGTGCCTGCTTTTCCATTCTTGGCATACTTCAATTAGTAGAATGGGTTCCAGCTCTATCCAGGATAATATAAGCAGTGTTATATCACCATTATTTTCTGTGGCTGAATAGAACTCCATGGTATATATATACCACAATTTATTAATCCACTCATGTATTGATGGGTTGTTTCCACATCTTTGCAATTGTGAATTTTGCTACTATAAACATTCTAGTGCAGATGTCTTTTTTATACAATGTCTTTTGTTTTTTGAGGTACATGCCCAGTAATGGGATTGCTGGATCAAATGGTAGTTCTTCTGTATCCCTTTGAGGTATCTCCATGTTGCCTTCCATAGAGGTTGTACTAGTTTGTAGTCCCACAAGCAGTGTAGGAGTGTTCCTATCTCTCCGCATCCATGCCAATATTTATTGTTTTGGGACTTTTTGAAAAGGCCATTCTCACTGGAAATAAGTGATATCTCATTGTGGTTTTGATTTGCATTTCCCTGATGATTAGAGTTGTTGAGAATTTTTTCATATGTTTATTGGCCATTAGTCTATCTTCTTTTGAAAAGTTTCTGTTCATGTCCTTTGCCCACTTTTTCATAGAGTTGTTTGATTTTCCTGCATTCTATATAGATTCTAGTTATCAGCCCTTTATCGGATGTGTAACATGCGAATATTTTCTCCCATTCTGTAGGTTGTCTATTTGCTCTCATGATAGTTTCCTTGGCTGTGGAGAAGCTTTTTAATTTGATCAGTTCCCATTTATTTATTTTTGTTGTTGCTGTGATTGCCTTTGGAGTTTTCTTCATAAGTTCTTTGCCTAGGCCAATGTATGTAAGAGTTTTTCCAACATTTTCTTCTAGAATTCTTATAGTTTCACGCCTTAGAGATCTTGATTGTAGGGAAGGCTATATGTATGTGACAACAGAGGATTCAGGGCAACTCTGTAATTTCTCTTCAATTTTTCTGTAAACCCTAAAATTGCTCTAGAAAGTAAAGTTTATTTTAAAACAATTTTAAAAAGAAATTAGGGATCAATATGAGAATTGTGAAAAGGATGTAACTGTGGGCAAATTATAGAAATCAATTCTCAATTAGGTATTTTCATGGAGTAACTGCTGAAAATCTAATGCTCATGCTTCATGTGAGGGATTGAAGCAACCATCTATGACGTGTTATAGGGGCCAACAAATAAGACATAAGGAAAAGAAATCTTAAATTTTACCACATCCTGTTCTATCAATGACTTCTCCACCACCTGCTTGTTTTGGTTTTACTCTGCTTCATCTCTATTGCTTCTGAACTTCTTTCATTTCATAACAGAAAGTCTGAGCTTTTGCCGCTTCACTAAATTTCATTTTAAAACCTATTCTTTCTCAGAACTGATAATACAGAAACTACTTTTACAAACACAACATTTCAAGAAAATCATAGTCCCTAAATAATTTGTTTCTCTATCAGAGAAGGCAGCGTAGCTACAATGGAGCTGAGGATTTAGGACCATGGAGTTGTTAATTCCCACAGCAGTTCTGCTAACTATTTGATGGTCCCAGGACCTGAAATCATTCAGTCTGCTTCATACACTATAAATCTATAAAATAAAAAAATAAAATTAATTCTGTATTTTAGGAATATTTACAGCATCGTAAGTTTGGGCTATTATATTAGTTATCTATTGTCAGGTAACCTTAGAGGCTCAGAGTCACATAAATGTATCTCACAGTTTCTGTGGGTCAGGAGTCTGGGAAGAGTTATTTCAGTTCTCTACTTAGGGTCTCACTCAGTTGAAATCAAATGCTGGCCACCAACAAACCAAGATACTTAGGTATTTACGAGAGAGATTGTTTTTCCAAATTTTTATTACAGTCATCCCATAGCCTTCTCAATAATTTTCAGTCTCTTCCCTGAATAGTAGCATTGCAAAGAGCCACTGCCAGTTTTCCAACTATCTTCAGTTCAAAGATTTTTTTTTTTTATTATTTTTTATGTGCCAGTTCAAAGTATTGGAAATAAGGGAAGAATAAGAGGACCCAATGTTGGGAAACGCATGATCTCCTAGGGAAGCAGATTGAAGGAGTGATGTTGAGGGAGACCAAGCCTGAATCATTTTGAGAAGAAGGAAACTCAGACTGGCTGCCAGGATCAATTTGTCTTGAGAGAAACCTCCCTACTAGTGAGTAACTGGAAATTCTCTGTAGATGATAGATTAGCCATGAGCAGCTGTTATATCGGGAGACTGAAGCTGTCTGCAGAGGTCATCCGAGTTGACGAGGGCCGTTATAACACAGGAAGGCTAAAATGAGATTCTCAATGAACAATCAAGTACAAGCAGCAGTTTTATGGCAGCATTTTTAGAGGATGCTGGGGAGAGAGCACAGGCAAGAAAAATACTTAGGAGATACAGCCGTGTTCATCCAGCCCACAGGGGAGATGCAATTCTCACCAGAGAATCAAAGGCTGGATGAAGACTTTTCGAAGCACAGTTATGCAAATTGATAGACAGACTCCAGGAAGTAGGATTGTATGCTGAAAGGGTCCAGCTGCTCATGTCATTTTATGCCTTGAACCCTAGGTAGAACCCTAAGGATTTTAGTTGCTAAGTCCTGCCAGCTCTTGCTTCCTTGTCCAGTCCTTTTACCTTTCCTCTAATTATGACTTTATTGATGCTGTAATTGAGCATCTTTTGGGAGGGGCACTGAGGAACTGTTCTAAGATTTTTGGTGATTGTAGAGGCCACATTCCAGTACTTGCACCATAATGAAACTTGGAGCCCAAGTAACACCATTACAGACAGGGTTCTCTCCTGGGAAAGGGGTTAAAAGTGTGAAGAAGACATTTGTCAGCCATTAGGGAAGAGAGTGCCTGGTAAGAGTTCAAGTGTAGTCATTGATGTCTTGCCTTTTCCCTAAGGTTGAGAGACAAGGGTCAGAATGTTCAGGAAAGCCAAATAGGCAATGAGTTCAGCCTTGGTTGACATGAACTTGGATATCGCATTGCCCAGTAAATGGGTCCTCAAAGGGAGCTCCATGCTTAAGTTCTCGAGTGTCCCATCAGATCACACAACGTTTCCTTTTCTGTGTTTTTTTTTTTTTAAATAATAATGAACAACTAGGAGGAATACTTTGTGGTCTACTTGAAGGGATGGTGCTCCTTGACTTTTACCACCTTCAGTCGCCAGCCTGTAAGAGAATCCTGAAGGTGAATGACAGTGTCTCTCACCAAGGGGACTAAGGGGCCAAATGTCAATTAGAGCAGTGTTTTTCAAACTTGTGTGAGCATATTAATTACCTGGAGGATGTTTTTAAGATGCTGGTTCTGATGTAGCAGGTTAGAAAGGTGGAGGGGGTGAGAATTTGCATTTCAAACAAGTTCCCAAGTGATGCGGATGCTTCTGGTCCATGAGCTTCATTTTAAATAGCAAAACTTTGGAGCATTAGAATAGGGAAGACCTACCTCAGATGATGCGACTATGGTCTTGATGCCCTATAAAGCCACTAAATAAGAAGAAACTTGACTTATTCCATGCAGCTGAAGTAGGAATTAAAGAAGTCTTCAGGAATATTTACAGAACTACAAGGGGGAAAAGGAAAACACCACACACACACACACACACACACACACACACACACACACACACACACATATTTGTTGAAGCCAGTGTGTGTCTTTTCTGAAGGATATGTCTCAAAAGAACAGGAAATCTGGCAGCTGTTAGAGAAGCAGACAAACCTAACTCCATTATCCCCTAACTCTGAAGCATATGCAATCCTATGTTGTAAGTTCTAGGAGTCACTTACTATTAGCTGGTTAAAGAACTCTGCCGTGCCCCTACACCCTGCCCACCTCAAGCCCTGCCAATTAAGCCTACATCTGCCACTGGCTCTCAACTGCTTTCATACAATAGGGAAGCAACTGAGGATTTCTTGGCTTGGAGATGAATTCTAGGCTTGGTTGTCAAATATTCTAGGGTGATGCAGGGGAGGGGTAGAGAATCTTTTTAGGGGTGAAGTGATGGCGGAACACTGGGTAGAGCTTCAGTATCCTTTATTGTAATAGATCATTGGAATGTTTAAGGCAATGCAATTCAAGGATCCCAAAATGTTTGTATTTCTTTTAAAACTTAACGCAGTAAAACTTCCCTTGTTTTTAATAGATGCTTTTGTAATGCAGTCTTAGAAATAGTTTTCAAAGTTCATAAGTGTTGCAAAAGTTCTGCTTGATCTACTCACGTATACAAATGTTCTTTCCCTGCTCCTCTTTCTACTGCTATTTATATCAGCTGTTCTACAGGAGATCAGTTTTCTTCTCAGTATCTGATATAAATAACCACGATTCTCTAAATATGATCTGGTCAAGATTTCCAGGTAGCTCATGAACTAATATCTTGTTATTTATATTTATGATTTGCCAGTGATATACTTTTGTTACTAATATTAATGAATACTTTTCATATAAAATGTAATAAAAGTTGCACCTGACTTTAATGATGTTTTTATTAAAAATTCTGCTATTTTTAATGAGTAGGTGAGTAGAGTTTGGACACTGCAGGGACATTCAGAAACAAGCAGCAGCAGTGGTCTTATGAGGCCATGCCTTTTAGTTGGAATTACCCTAAGAGTCAAGTTCAAATACAGAAATGAACATAATATACTCAATAAAGTGCAGCTGTCTAACTTGCTCCAAGTCTGTTCTGATATCTTTCAGACCTACAGAGCGTGAACTTCTGATGGTTTTCGTGCTCCTTACATTGTAACTAAAAGAAATCTGAAATATTCTTGCTTCTTTGAAAAAAAATCCGACAATAAAAACTTAAATATAAAACTCTTTTTTCAGGATGTCAAACCAACCAGTAATGCTGTTAGCTTGAAATTGGTGCATGTTAAGACTAGTCAGTCTAGCTTCTGCACAAAATTCTTCAAAAACCTTTGATCATTTTAACCATTTTAAGTGTATCTTGATCTCAAGTGCACTCAACATCAGATAACAGCATCAATCGGTAGATACTTAAAAGATTTAAAGATCAAAATACGCAATAGAAGGTTTAACTACATAGACAAAAGCATTAATAAGTAAGTAGGCTCTAGGTTTTCTCTGTTGGTAATGAGTCCAAATAATATTAAATCTAACTAGTGATATCTTTTATAACATAAATAATGCATTGTATTAACTATTTTTCATGATTTTAGTCACTAAAATGTAATTTAATTATACTAATAGAATTTTAATGGATTTAAGCTAACGTTACCATGCAGTGTCATAATTTAAATTTTAAAATAAAGTTGCAGTAAACACAAATCCATTCTGTTTTCATTTCACATTATACAATATAATGGATGACAACAGAAAGTAAGGGCAATTTTTCAAATTCAATTAAGCAACTGTGCCCAGTAGTGACTATACCAAGATTATGCTGCAATAAGCATAAGCCCTTTTAAAATCTAAATCCTGTTCTTACTATTAGGACTATTCTTATGTTCACTTTATATCTATTACAAGCAACTTGTAAGGAAAGAATGCTTTACCTGGATTCAATTTCTTGTTTGTATTCTTACCAGGTCTGTCGACCCTGAGCTTTAGTTTTCTCTTTGGTGAACTGGTGATTCTAACCTGTACCTTGCCTATTTTATGGAGTACTATTAAGTGAGGTGAAAATGAAGTATTGGATGTGATATTAACTTTTGTTATTGTATCTCTCATGATAGACTAGGTTTTACTGCAGTAACAGAAAAACAAAGCTCCAAATCTCAGTGAATATAAACTAGTTTATTTCTCCCTTATGCTTCATTTCTACATGGTTTCTTATAATCCCTGTGAGACCCAGCCTAATGGAAACTCTATGTTAGCATGTGCTTCCAGTCACCAGGTCCGGGGAAAGGTGCTGGCAAATCATGCTCTGGCACTTAAAACTTTTTCCCAGAAATGACATCCCTCATTCTGCTCACATTTCATTAGCCAAATCAAGTCTCATGGCCACATGAGTGCAATTCTACCATGCACCTGTAGGGACAGAGTGAACAGGTCTATCTGTGATGAGCTTTGATGACTTTCACAGGTATTTAAATGCAGAATTATAACCTATTTATCCTGTGATGAATTTAGAGAAGAAATTATTTTTGCCTTGCAATGGGTAGGGAGGATCGTTATATAACTTTCTATATGAATTATGGATGTGTGCAGCCAAGATTTGAGAGAGATGTTCTCATGAAATAAATAAACATCTAGATATTTTTTTCACAGCATAGGCACTATTATGTTTCTATTATTAGGAACATAAGAGAGATAGATAAATAAGACGATTGATAGGTAATGTGGATGATTGATAGGTAGATATACAGAAATGAAATAGAAAAATGTAAGAAAGGCAGACGGACAGCAAGCTTGCTGAGGAATCCTATAGCTAGAGTGGGAAAGGTTTTTTTGGGAACATTAGTTAAAGATTGAAAGTTGAAGATTATAGAGAGGAAAGGATAAACTGTAACATAGAGAAATAGAATTCAGCCCAGAAATTCTGATTTCTGAGCTATTCTTACTGAGCACATTTATGTTGTTTTTGCTAAACTATCAGAACCTTTTAATCTAATGACTCAGCTCTTCTTTGTCTCAGTTTCTCTTGCACTTTGTCTCATTGCTTTGCCATTTAAACATCCAGCCATGGAAGAAATTTTGGAAACTATGTCCATTTCTATGTGTGCAGTGGCTCCTTAGAATTGAAAAGATCAATTAGGAAATTATTGGCTCCTTCATCCTTCTTTTGTCACCTCAAATTATTAATTGCTTGGTCTTTCTAACTTAGCTGTGTGTTAAAATATCAGATCAATAAAAGATTAAATGTTTAAATCAAGTGAGTGTATAACTTTGACACTCCTTGTGATTTCTAGGAAACACCCCAAATCGTTGAGGATTTTCAGTCAATAATGATGCCAGTTAACGCCAGCATCAGTTAGGGTACTTGCAATTTTTTTCATTCTTTTTCCTAAGTTTCAGTCTTCATTTATGGGAATAATAATGCAGCCAGGCTTTCTTTAAACCAGTTTATAGTTCGGTTTGAAATTAAAGCAGCTTTTTGTGACAGAAATTAAGTTTGCTGCCGTAATGCTAGTCACAGTGAATTTCTAACCCAGCTTAAAGGAGATGGTTATATTAGTTTCCTTGGGCTGTGGTAACAAATTACCACAAAGAGAGTGGCTTAAAACAGCAGACATTTATTCTGTCACAGTTCTGGAGGCCAGAAGTTTGAAGTCAAGGTGTGTCAGAAGGTCATATTCCCTGTGAAGGCTCCAGGGAAGAGTCTTTCCTTGCCTTTTCCCAGCTTCTGGTGGTTCCCAGTAATCCTTGACATGCTTTGGCTTGTAGCTGCATTACTCCAATCTCTGCCTTTGTCGACACTTGGCTGTTTTCCCTCTATCTCTCCTGTGTCTCTGACTCCGAATTTCTCTCTCCTACTAAGGATACCAGTCATTGAATTCAGGGCTCACTGTAATCCAGCGTGACCTCATTTTAACCTAATTACATCTGCAAAGACTCTTTCCAGAGAAGGGGTCACATCCACAAGTACCAGATGATGCCTGGGTGATAACTTAGCAATGATATGCTACATATCCCTTTAGAGGACACAATTCGACCCACAATAACGGCGTCATTGAAACTTTTCTGTAATTCCCTAGCATTCTATTGGCAGGATTCTGTGACATACTTCCCCTCCCAGCCCCAAAATATATGCCGGGTACTAATTTCATCAAGATCCTTCTCCTTGCTTCTGATTACCGCTTCATTTAAAAGTCTCCATCATTGTTTACTTGCCCCTAAAACTTGGTTCCTTGATACTAACTCTTCTCTTTCGTATGATTTTCTCTGTGTGACTTGTCAAACTTTTATCTTCTTTCAAAAAGCAATGGGAGGGACTTATTAACACTATGGTGCTCAAAGGGTGGTGGTGTTCACCAGGGATTGGGGGGCGGGGCAGGTAGACTCACATCTGAGGGATGTGGTGAGCGCTGTGGAGGGGAAGGGCAAACCCCTAACCCTTGCTAGGGAGAGGCAAAGATATAAAACATAACCAAAATGTTTGCACTCTCATATATTCTTGAGAAATAAATAAATAAATAAAAAACAATGGGAGGCAGTTCAGATGTACCAGAGTAGACACGTTAGTGATCGAAGGTGAGTCACTATTTCCCCCTCTTTCAGAGATCTGCTGACAGATACTAATGGTAGCTGTCATTGAACTAAATCTGAAGCAATGGTTGAAAACAAGGTGTGCACCACTTTTAATGATGATACTTAGAATTGTGTTTTTCTCTTGCTCTTCAACAACCACATTGGGTATATTTATATTAATATTTAGCTAAATGCATTTTTTAAAAAAAATCTAAGCAAAATCTTAGAGCACCATCTTTTCTTTCAAAGTTACATCAATATAATTTTGAGTATAGGAATAAGGTAAAAAATTAGAAAACCTCATCAAAGATAATAAAGTGAGACACATCAGCATCCTTTTATATTTCACTACATTGATGTGTTAAACTAATATATACTATACATCATGTATATGAATGTATTAATAGTAGTTGCTGAAAATAATGAAACTGCTTGATTCTATCTAGCAAAACTTCAAATCCTTTTAATTATAGTAAAAAATATGATACATTGTAGTGTAAACCTTCCCTAGGAGATAAGAGTATGGATGTTGAGATCTCTTAAGGATTATATTATTTTATAACTCTAATAATTACCTGTGTTTAGTTCAGGGGTTCATAACCTAAGGTCCAGAACTTGGATAGAAAAAAATACATCTTTATTTTCACTAACTCTAAATGATATTTGATATCTTCTTCAATTATGAATTTAAACCACAAATCACAGTGGAGTTGGCACCAATAGAAATTGTAGATTAGTTTGAAATTACATCACAGGTATTGAATATATGTCAAATATAATTTTAACTCAGCACTACTTCAAAATTATGTTAGCTACTACTAGCATGTTAGATCTGTTGATAGAGCTTATTATTATTTTTTATTTCAGGATATTATGGGGGTACAAACATTTCGGTTACATGCTATGACTTTGCCACACACAAACCATGATTTGAGGCATGCCCTTTCCCCCCTACAATGCTCACCGTGTCCATTAGTTGTGAGTTTACCCCCCCAAAACCTCCAGCCCCCAAAGAATATTACTACTGTGTGAGCACCTTAGTGTTGATCAGTCAGTGCCAATTTGATGGTGAGTACATGTGATGCCTATTCTTCCATTCTTGTGATACCTCCCTTCAGAGGATGGGCTCGAGCTCTATCCAGGAAAATATAAGAGGTGCTAGATCACCATTGTTTTTTATAATTGAGTAGTATTCCATTGTATACATATACCATATTTTATTAATCCACTTATGGATTGACAGACACTTGGGTTGTTTCCAGATCCTTGCAATAGTGAATATTTTGATAACTATTTGTATGTATTTGCTTTTCATTGTAATATTTTTATTTTATGTATTTTAAGACAATTATGTCAAAAATGGTTCCTCAGTTTTAGTACCTTCTATTTCATCATGGCAGATTAAAAGACAGTTCAAATGTCAGCATTAAATACTACAATTTTACTTTTTTGTCAGATAATTCATTAATAATCTGAATTTTTTTAATGATACTATGATACCTAACATTGGGCTAAATGATTGAAGATACAGGGTTATAAAAATAGGAGTATAACATATATTTCCTGTCCTCAATGACATTACAGTCTAGTTAGTTTCATTTCACATGAACTGCCACTGGTTATATCATATCTTAAAATATTTACTTATATGGTATTTATATAATGCTTTTAAAAAACATTTCCAGAAAGCTGTCCTATGTAAGAATTCACTGAATACCTTCAACGGGGTGATTAAATTGGTAAAATAAGATCATGCCAGATTTTTAAGTAAAGGAGTGAGTTTCCCTTACACAGTGAGAGATGGAACAAGAAAACAGTAAGCTCTTCCAAACTGTAGGTCAGCGAGACTTTCATTTCACGTCACTGTTTCCTTAGAAAAATCCTGCATCAAAAAAATCTTTAGTCTTTTTCAGTGTATAATCTATACATGTCCTAAAAGTATAAGATGGCTTGTTAGGCATAAAGTGGGTTGATTGTGTAAAGACATGGCTATCTCATAGAAGGGAGAGGAGGTGGGGAAATATGTTGGGATTGGGAAGCTAGCTGCCATTTGTGAACTTTTATACGGTTGATGTGCAATAGTTTTTCTTTTTATCCCAACCTATTTCTAAATGCAAACACTCACAAAAACGAGGGAAAGAGATGGAATCAAGTTTAGACATACTCAAATTGGCTTTAATATCAGCCTTCCTGTCAAGGAACTATACCCTAGGTCCTTTTTACTCAAAAGGAGTAACAAGTAAATGAATGGCTTTACTTGACAGCCTGTTATAAATGACAGTCTTTTTTTTTTCTTTTTTTTCCCCCATTCACCATATATCAGTGGGAATCTTGAGCTCCATCCCAGACCTACTGAATCAGAATCTGCATTTTAACAAAACCCTCAAGTTATTTGAATGCACATTAAATTTTAAGAACCACTAATGACTTTAAATTTGGCCATAATAACTGAGAAATGACTGTAAATTCTTAACACCTCGCTCTTCCATAATTTAAGGAGTTTCTTCCTGCTGTTTCTACCTTCATTAAGAGATATGAGGCCTATACTAATAAAATGCATTCAATAATTAGTTTGGGTGGAAATCTTATTAAATCAGGCAATTGTTCCTAAAGAGCTTATAAACAGATTTTCATAACAGACGGCTGAGGGTATGAGAAAAACCAGCCCCTACAGACTTACCAGGCAAATTCAGTGAATGTAAGTGGTAACTGTTTAGAGGGAACAAGAAGGCCCAAGTATTGCATTTAGGCAAATTATAAGTGCATATTGTGCCAGGGAAAACCAATATTTTTCCTGCACCAGCTCTGACATGTTCACACATGAATGTATTTCATTCAGAAAAAGTCAAGACTCCAGAATGGCACAGTCTGGTTTTATGAGAAACAGATGTGTCATGGTTCACCCACTCCCTGACCACCTGTGGTTTGCCCATGACTCAACTTTCTTGAATAAAGGGAGTTAACTCTTGGATCCTGAACAAATTCTAAATTACATATTTATTTTCTTCCTCCTCGTATTTCTCTTCACTGCTCATTGCCATGATAGACCCTTACAATTCAGGGGAGTTCGAATACACCACTAAAGGAATTTTCAACACTTTAAAGCACATTCATTTAAAGGCAAATCCTTGCTCTGGTATGTAGATTAAGTTTATGTTAAAATTTCAAATACAATACCAATTTATCCAGCCAATTAGAAAGAGTGATTTTTGTTTATATTTTAAAGCTACCTGGTTATGAGGTATCTTTACTTACTGCTTTATTTTTTAGTTGAGGATAGGACTTATTCTCTTTCAGAAATGGGCGTTTAGATGCCATTGGTTAGTCACTTAATTGTCTGCTACCCCTATTCATAGAATGATGTAGACAAATTAAAGTCATTAGTATTCCTCAGACTTTAGTTCAGGCAATACCTGCTGTTAAATCTCACTTTGAACCACTTAATTGCTCAAAAGTAACTAAAAGGAATGATTTGAACTGCATTACATTTTATTTCTCCTGCCATGCTCTACTTTCCATTCCACAGAAAATGGGCAGGGAAATGGTCCAATCATAGGTAGGTGGATGGAAAAATACAAGGCACAAATAACCCACATAGGGATAATCATGCCTTGAACAGTCACTGACAATATTTTTTTAAAAATATTTTTATTTCCATTTATGCAATCAACTTAGGGTTGTTTTTGACATATCATAGGGGCATTTCATTTTTCTTTTATAAAATTTTTAAAATTTATTTCTTCAGAGCACTATTTAATTAAAAGCAAATATATAAATTAATGTAGCCTGTCAAGGAAGTATTCACCATTTTGTGGGCCAAATTATAATTACAATGACAACATTATCAAAAAAACCAAAAACCTTTTAAACCCCAATATTTCTTCATTATAATTTTAATTGAAATGCAGATAACATGGAATTTAAAGTTCATAAAATCTTGGTCTGTATGTCTTGTTTTCAAAATGCTATCCAAATAGCACATGGAAAATTTTATATATTTTTTTATAAATGGTAAAACTTACGGGACAAAGAAGCAAACTTGGCCATAATGTGAGTCACTGGCAAACCTTGGAAGGGATCTCCCAAATGCATTTCCTGAAAGAGTGATTTGCGAGTTTAAATGGACTACCTCTATCCAGAGTGAAAGAATGAATAATCTGTGAAATCTGATATGCTTAAGCATTAATTATTTAGAAATAGAAATGTACTGAAAACCAATTTCAATGTCACTGTGAGATTAAGTTTTCAGAAAAGAAAGCATTTAATTTTAAAACAGTAGGTTTAGAAATGTAGAACTACTTAAAGTTTACTCCGGTATGATAACTCTCAATGAATTATCAATGTATTTGGGGGTTTATTAATTTTATAAACAATAAAACAAAAGGATGGTGGTGATAGAGTGAGCTATGGAAAAGTAATAAGCTGTTGTTAATACGGTTGATTTTTCACGTGGCAAAAGTATGATGCTTTTTAAGCCCAGTTGATTTAAAAAGCCGCAATACTAACATTTCAGAATGCAAGTTATTCTATGTGGTCAGATATGGCTCTATTTGATAGTACAATTTCTGAATTTGAAATTAAAATGTTTTGAATTAAATAGTTATATAATGAAAATGCCTGATGATTGGTCATATATACTGATTTTATACCTTATAAGCAAAGCTACAACGATGTTAAAAGAGTATAATTTACCCAAAATGAATCCTTCATTTTGTACGTTGTGATAATATCCTAAAAAAGGACTTTTATTGTTCAAGCCTTCTACTTCCATCCCTTCAACATATCTAGCGAGTTTCATCAATTTATGTCATTCAAAAATGGCATCGTGTGAGTATGCCAGTTGACCAGTGAAATCATTTTAGGTATCATTTTGCTTAAATAGAGCTGATACTAGGATGGAAAGAAATGCCCAAGATATGGTTCCTAGCATTAAGAAGCCTACAATTTGGCCTAAGGTAAAAACCTGTCCAAAATTTGATTTAATACAAGACAAGGGTTATCCAAAGTGCTGGTGGGGAGAGAGAGACATAGAGGGAGAGTGAGAAGTAGCATTTGAATTGGGTTTTAGAGGATAGGAAATGTTTTTATTGAAATATGGAAAGGTAACTTCAGTAAGAGAGTACAGTGTGAGCCAAAACATGGACTCAGGAAAGTACAGGGTGAATTTAGGGGTATTGAATCATCTGGTGTGATTTGGGCTCAGAATGGAAAATGTATTAGGAAATACAGATGTAAACGTAGGTTGAAGCTAGATTTGAAAAGGCTTAAATGATGTGCTACGGAGTTAAGACTATTATTTAGTTCACGGGGGAGCAAGAAAAAACGTGAGTTTTTCTGTCATTAGATTACATTCACATTGATTATAAAAAGGAGACCTGTAAAGTAAATATATATATATTTAG
This sequence comes from Microcebus murinus, assembly GCF_040939455.1. Lineage (NCBI taxonomy): Eukaryota > Metazoa > Chordata > Mammalia > Primates > Cheirogaleidae > Microcebus > Microcebus murinus. Next base: position 79,223,921 of record NC_134108.1, on the reverse strand, counting down.
AATTTAAAAAATCATCAAATAGTTTGAACCACTTGAAATTGCCATTTTTGATAGCTAACAGCAGTCAAATGTCATCACTTTCATATAGTACATCTTAATAATTTACCCTGGAATTTAATGAAAAATGTACATTTTACCATTGACTTTTTAAATGAAAAGACATTCTTAAAATGCAACATAACCAAGATTAAGATGTGCATCACTATGATTTAATGAAGAGAGCAGTGAATTGATTCTACAGTTTTTAACACCTGCTGTGTCCTAAGCACACTGTAAGGCACATTATATACCTGTATTCATTCATTATTACTAAACTCATTTTAAGAATAAGTCATGGTCAGAATGTTTACATAAATTTCCAAATCATTAGCAAGTAAATGATTTTTAAAGATAGAAAAATGATGCTCAGAATGTTTATATAAATTTCCCCAAATAATTAGCCAGCAAATGATGGTGTTGAGATTCAAATGTATATCTTTTGCTTTTCATCTGTTTTGGTTTTGTCTCGGATTTTGGGTTTGCCTTTTTGCTATTCTACTCTGTCCTGCTTCACATTGGGAATAAGCTGTCACTACGGCATGACTGGAAATCCCCAGTGAAAAATCAAACATTTGTTGAACACCTATCTTGAACGAGACACAGAATCAAGTGCTAGGTGTAGAGCAGTCACCAAGAAAGACATTGTTCTTTTTTTATGAAGCTTATATTACAATTGGGAGACAGGTAACAAAACATTGATTACAGACTGATTTCTTTACTAAGATGACGATACGTGCTAGGAAACAAAGTGCAGATGAGTTGAGAGTGTATAAGAGGAGAAACTTGATTCTTAGGACTGGAAAAATGGCCTCAGATATTTATGTTAATACCTAAGGATACGTAGGAGTTAACAGGTAAATGGAGATGAGAGAACTTTAGGCAAAGAAAATAGCCTAGATAAAGATCTTTGTTTTTTACCTAGTGTAACATTGAGTGATAACTATATCTCAAGGCAAACAAGATTGGAAATAAAAACCAGGTCCTAAAGAATATAGTTATACTCTAGCACTGCCCCACACATAGGGGCATTCATCTTCAGTCTATACCGACTATTTCTGTGAGTCACTAGGTTGTATCCACATGTTTGCCACCACAGTCTCTTACACAAATTGGATCCCTACACTCTCTTGAATTGTGTAAATTCTAAAGTATGCACAGTTTAAACCGACAAACTGGAATACCCAATACATGTAAAGTAAGGAACTAGACTAAGTTATTGTAAAGCTCTATCTCTGTCCCATTAATCTGTAATATTGTGTTTCTGTGTTTTATAGGTATTGATAGTGTAAAATTAAATATATGGTTTTATTAGAAACAGGGCATAATGAATAGGTACAATGACAAAGAACAGGAAGTGAAGGAAGAATCGACCTAAATTATTCTAGATTCTAGAAGAATCCTTGCTGAAGAGACAAGAAAACTTGTGTACCCATTGTCAGTGTTTGAATATTATTAATAAATTAATAATAAAAATTTAATGCAATTTCTTACTTGCTAAAAAGACATAGATAGCCATGTAACAAACACCACAATCACGAAATGAAGTATTTCCATAACTCCCCAAATTCCTCCATTCTTCTTCCCTCTAAACGCTCTAGTTTCTGGCAAGCACTGATCTGATTTCTGGCCTGACAGTTTTGCCTTTTCCAGGATGTCACATAACTGGAATCACACAGTATGTATCCTTTTGTGCCTGGCTTTTTTCACTTGGCATAATGTTTTTGAGATTAATCCATTTTGTTGCATGTATCATTCCTTTATATTTTTAAGTTTTATCCCATTTAGGGGATGTGCCATAAAAGAATAATTTGTTTATCCTTTCACCAATTGTTGGATATTTGGTTTGGTGATTATGAATACAATTGCCATAAACATTCTCATGAAGGTCTTTGTGTAGGTATTTTACTTGGATAAATATGTAAAAGAGGGAATCCTTGATTGTATAGTAAATGTATGCTTAACTTTGTAAGAAACTGCCAACTGTTTTCCAAAGCGGTTGTACCGTTTCACATTCCCACCAGTAACGTATGAGGTTTTCAGTTGTTCAACATGTGGATCAGCACTTGCTAGTGACAGTTTTTAAAATTTTAGCCGTTCTTGTTGGCATCTAATAGTATCTTATTATAGTTTTAATTATCATTTCTCTAATACCTAATGATGGCAAACATCTTTTCGTATGGCATTTGCCACCCATATCTCTTCTTAAGTGATGTATCTTTTTAAATATTTTTTCCATTTCTAAAAAATAATTGGGTTGTTTGCTTTTTATTAGTGAAGTTTAACTTATTACAGTCTATCTTCAAGTAATTTCATACCATTTTTATACCATTTCACCTTACAACACATATTCCATTTACTTCTTCCGATTCTTTGTGATATTGTTATCATCCATTTTACTTCCGTATATGTTATAAACCTCACAGTATTGGTGCTATGTTTGCTTTAGATAATTATCTTTGTAAGTTATTAAAAGTAAGAAAATTATCTTTTATATGTACCTTTACTTTTATCATTTCCAGTGCTATGATTTTTTTTTTTGTATACTTCTAGATTTTCATCTGCATATGCATTCTGTCTTAAGAACTTCCTTAAGGCGGACACATGGTTCATACATCCTAGTGACTTGAGAGGCTGAGGTAGAAGAATTGTGTGAGCCTAGGAATTGGAGGCTGCAGTGAGTTATGATCTATGTTCGTGCTACTGCACTCTAGTGACCTTGTCTCTTTAAAAACAAAACAAAACAAAACTTCTTTCTAGGAGCAAGGATCTGTGGGCTTCAACCCTGTCCCCCAGCAGCATCCAGTCCCCTCCTGCAAGCCTGTGCCACTCGGGGACCTCTTCTCTTTAGTTTCCCTCTTCCAGTCTTTCTCATAAGCACCTGATGGAGTCAGGTGCTTGGATAAAGGTCATGAGTAAGTGTGGACTCCCCTGTGTCTGGAGTTCCTAGATATCTCCAACTAACATATTAATTAGTTGTATCTGTCCTTTTCAAATTTGTGAGAATTTTAGATAATTTCTTCCTACCCATTTGTAGGGAGGCCCCCTCTTTCTCCTGTGCTTTGACAAGGATAGAATACTTTGTCCATGAAGGGCTTGTCACTCTTTGGAGTTTAGTTTACTTGGTTGCCTGGCACCTCACTCTCTAATGGTCTAATGGGCTCGAGAAAAGTTGTACTTTGGTCCATGTTCTGGCTTTTGTTCATTGTTGGAGGAAGCAGTGTTCTATGTCTTTCTTTTTAATTTGTATTTATTTATTTCTTTTAGCATTCACCTACTATGGGAACCTCTGTGTCTTTCTACATTCTTTATTGAAGTGGAACTCCTCGCTTCACTTCTTAAACAAATACAAGTGTTAGCTAATTTTGGATTTGGAATGGCTGAAAGCATTTTGGAACTCCATTTTACATGTCATTTAAAATGAAGCCCCTAGAGTCCTGTGCTATCTTATATGATTTTAATTGTTAATTATTCAGAAGGATATGTGTAACCTTTTAGTAATTTGTAGGGCTTTTGTAGTTAGAGATTATTTATCATGGACCCCAAAGGATCTCTTTCTACATAAGCATTAAAATCATTTCTCAAAAAGCAGTAACTGTGAAAGTGTTATAAATTCCACAACTTGGATTGCTTGAGGTCCGGAGTTTAAGATCAGCCTGAGTAAGAGTGAGAACCTGTCTGTACAAAAAAAAAAGAAAAAGAAAAGAAAAATTAGCCAGTTGTGACGCATGCCTGTAGTCCCAGCTACTTGGGAGGCTGAGGCAAGAGGATTGCTTGATCCCAGGAGACTGAGGTTGTAGTGAGCTATGATGACACCACTGCACTCTAGTTAGGGCGACAGAGTGAGACGCTATCTCAAAAAAAAAAGACAAAATTCCTTGGGTCATTGGGAGGTGTTTGGGGAGATGGTATGTGATGAAATTAATCTTGTGATCTGCCTAAATTCTTATACATTATATTTTATTTATTTTAATTCCTATAAATATTATATATAAGATTAATAACCAACTTATGAAACACTTACCTCTGGAACATATTTACCATTCCCTCTTCATATATCCTCAAATAATTGAAATACACATACTTGATAAAAGTAAATCCATTTAAAAATAATAAAAACAATTGTTATTTTTAATTTCTTTGAGTTTAGACTGCATACAAAAAACAAAATTTCAGGATTCCTTTAAAATTTTTATGTATAATTAAATCAGAATTAAGGCAAGCTTCTGCATATTGAAAACTGCCTGGAAAATGTATGAAATGTAATTTGACATTTCAAATATAAAGAGAAATGTTGATGCCCGTGAAGTAATTTCACCTTCATTTATGCTAGGATCAAATATTGTGAAGAAAGTTAACATAATATATGGATTAATATAAAAAGAACTGGATGGGTTGTAATAGAACATTCCAATTAAGTTTTTCATGTAGCATGCTCAGATGTTAGACCTTAAACAATGTGAATAGATCTAATCATAGCAGCAGCGAGTACTAGTATGCATAGTTTGCCGAGTAAGGCACCCCAGGAAAATGCTATTCATATAACGTTGCTTAATCAGTGTTCGTTTAAGGCATCTTTAAAGGAAAATATATGCAGATGCCCCTCGACTTATGATTACTTTATGTCCAGATTAAACCCACCGTAAGTTGAAAATATCATAAGCTGAAAATGTATTTAAGGCACCTAACCTACTGCGCATTGTAGCTTAGCCTTACCTACCTTAAATGTGCTCAGAACACTTACATGAGCCTACAGTTGGGCAAAATCATCTAACTCAAAGCCTATTTTATAATGAAATGTTGAGTATATTATGGAATTTATTGAATATTATGCTGAAAGTGAAAAACAGAAGGATCATATGTATGGATACTCAAACTATGCTCCCTACTGTGTGCACGTCACTTCTACACCAACATGAAGTCAGAAACATTGTAAGTTGAGCCATCGTCATTCAGGGACCATCTGTAGATTCGTTATAAACAGGCTTTTATTGTTTTACTTTTTAGAATTTCCCACCATGACAAAATTAATATGATCAGGAAAATAACACTTGATGAAATCCATTTCTGAGAACAGAAGAAAATTGAAGAAATTAGTTATGAAGTTATGAACCATATCAATGGGCTCTTTTTGGAACTTGAGGAGTTTAGTATCTGAGTCCGAGTAATTCAAGAAATATTGGCCGGGCGCAGTGGCTCACGCCTGTAATCCTAGCTCTCTGGGAGGCCGAGGCGGGCGGATTGCTCGAGGTCAGGAGTTCGAAACCATCCTGAGCAAGAGCGAGACCCCGTCTCCACTATAAATAGAAAGAAATTAATTGGCCAACTAATATATATACAAAAAATTAGCCGGGCATGGTGGCGAATGCCTGTAGTCCCAGCTACTTGGGAGGCTGAGGCAGGAGGATTGCTTGAGCCCAGGAGTTTGAGGTTGCTGTGAGCTAGGCTGATGCCACGGCACTCACTCTAGCCTGGGCAACAAAGTGAGACTCTGTCTCAAAAAAAAAAAAAAGAAAAGAAATATTTATTTGCCAGGCACAGACCAGAGATTTCAGTGGCTGCAGTAGCATAGTTTCTGCTCTCAGGTAGCTCCCAGTCTGGTAAGGGGATAAACAGAGCCATCAGTCTAAGTGCTAGGGGAGGCATATGAGGCATTCAGAATGCCCAGAGATCTCCCGTGTAGTGAAGGTGGAGATCGCTGGAGGAGGATGGGATTGCAGGAGGAAGTAAGAAAGAATCCCCCCTTCTCATCCCTGTGAAATTGTTCATAAGATGATGGCCTGAGAGTCAAGCTCTCCTTGTTTTCTTTAAGAACACGGAGTTCCACGTGCAATTTACTCACATCTTCAGAGCCCTCCGTTCTCCCATCAGCCATTACTTTTCTGTTTTGCTGTTCATATGGAAGCATTTTAAAACTATTATTTTTATTTTTATGGGTCTTTATTTTTTCAGGATTTTAGGAAATTTTTTTTATTATAAGATTTTAGTAATTCCTGTGAGAAGGCATAACTTCACCAAGTCTGTAGCCACAGATAATCCAGGGGAGAGTTCATGTTAGAATTGGGGGATCATTAGGAGTACATTTTCTCCTAACTATATTCAAAGTACTCAGGTCAAACTAGAATTTAAGACAGTAGAGATCTGAAGCCTGTGCTGAGAGCCAGAATATAGTAAGAAGCCTTTGACACTATCAGCTGCCAAGTAGGAAAAGTGTGAGAAGAAGCACACAAATGAGCAAAGTAGTAGAAATGAGATTTTCAGCAATTGTAATATATTTATACAGTGCCTATAATCATCTTTGAATGTGCATTTTGTATTGCACATTTATTAACATTTACATTAGATTGCCATTGTAAAAGTTATGTGTCTATAACAAAGAAGCATGTGAGTTAGGCCCTGTCCTGAGTTCTTACTAATTTGCTTGACCTAACTTGCTTCCTAAATGTTAGGAAGAAGAGAATATCGACATCCACAATCACCAGAAATTTTAATATGAATATTTATGATAGAGAATCATTGAAACTAGAGGCTTAATAAGGAGGAAGGGAATCTTTGGTTTTCAGGAACTTTCTGTTGGACAAAAGACCTTAAAGCCAAAGAAAGTCAAAGGCACCATGTGATGCTTCTGATGTCAGATTAACCTGGCACTCCAGCACAGAGCCAGCACTGAGCAGCCACAGAGTTGCATAAAATCCAAAACCTGAGGACATAAATGACCTCCTCATTAAGATTCCTCTCTAGGAATGTGAGGAGATGAGATCTAAACTCAAAGACTCTGATCCATAACTTTCTGCATCTTTAAGTCTAAGGTCAAAAGACATACATCTTAGCAAACAAGTTTCCTTTTCTCCAAAGCTTTCTGTCTCTTTGCCACTCCATTTATTAGCAAAAAAAATCATTATGGTAGAAGAAAGAATGATCAGACCAAGCTGGTCTTGGCCAAAGTTAAAAGAGGACCGTATATAAGTTCAGCTTCATACAGTAACAGTCTGCCTCTTCCCATTTTTATTTAGCTCCCCAATAAAGTAATGATCATGCAGCAGAACATTTTGGAATAATTATTTCTGGTAGAGGCATTGCCCAGGTTTTACCTGTGCATAAATGGAAGACTGTTTCCTGTGGGTAGGTGACCATGCCTTTCTGTTTACCTACCACTGTCCCAGTTTATGCCCCTTCCATTCTCAAAATATCATGGTTTGGATGAAAATATAAATGATCACCCTGTTAATGAGCCAGTCCTCTAGAGATGGCTCCTCCCCAGAAGGGAAACTAGCTGGCTAAACATACCCACAGATGGTATTAAATACTACTGAAAAGTAAACTTGAAGTATTTTATAGTCACATTAAAAGAACTAAAGTAAAAGAAGTCCAAATATTATGTGAAGGGATAAAGCTTCACACACATGCACGTGTGCTCTCTCTGTCTCTGTCTCTGTCTCTGTCTCTGTCTCTCTCTCTCATACTAACTCCAGTCTATTTTCCAAATTCAAATGCCTATGAGACTTAAAACTATGGTAAGAAGAAAAGGGAAGAAAAGAAGTATGCTGTGCAAAAATGATAACTATTACAAAGGTGAAAGGACAGAAGAAGCACAGCCATTACTGAACAGAACATACTGAAACACTCAGCATTTCTTCCCCAGGATGACACAGAGCTCCTCTGATCAAATAATTGCGTAAGGAGTGTCTTTCCAGATGACAGGTTATCTCTTCACAATGAGGGTGTGCAACTATTGGACTTTGTCTATACTTGGTAACTTTTATAAATAAACCAAGTCCCGTAATTCATGCTGCACCAAGAAAGGCTCTAATTGGAAGAGCAACATTAGCATTTTTGATTTTGGTCTAATAGACAGTGTAGCAAGGTCTCCTGGGTAAAGTTTTAAGAGCAATTAGAGCTAATAAAAAGACAGGCTTGTCAGCACCTGAACAATGTGGAAAAAGAAAGCCAGTGACTTGGCTTTTGATTTTGAACTGGACCCAAGTTAAAGCTAAATACAATTGGTTTTTCAGGAGTGTGTGTGTGTGTGTGTGTGTGTGTGTGTGTGTGTGTAGTGTGTGCGTGGAGTGAGGGGGTTCATAAACATAGACACAGTTCGGCTTTGGAATAAAAGTGAAAGGCATTCTTAGTTGCTTTCAAATCATCTAAAAATAGCCACAAGTCTCTGCCAAAGCTAATATAGACAGGATTCCCATGGAAACCCTTTGGGCTAGAAGGGGCGGGTGTTATTTTTTCACTAGTTATTGGTTAAATGACTCCTACTCATTTTCTATAATGTAGCACTGTATTTATTGTCAAAACTGATGAAACAAAGCCTAAAGGCACCTGCCTATCTGGTCTACTTATTTAAAGTCAGGGCAGTGGGGGCGGGGGGAGAGGGTTGAAGTACAGCAGTATCTGTACTTAATAAAAATTTTTTGCAAGGAAAACTTTATAGAAAAAAGGAAATGTGCCACCTTGTTTGCTTTTAGTTTTTGTAACTAGTTTTATAATTCCTACTTTGAGTACATAGTCACAGCCAGATTTTATTATTTACTATAGTATTTGTCCCATATATATCTGTGATGACGGTCATCCTTCTTTACATTTTCTCGTTTTCAGGGGTGCCTTTTTTTTCTATGTATTTGTCAATTCTGGGGAACTAAGAAGAATTAAAGGATATGTGATCAGAGTACAATTTGACATTGTGAAGTTAGCCCTTGGAAAGTTTCATTTTCAAATGGAAGGCAAAAATTTCAAAAAATATTAAGAGTTAAGAATGATCAAGTTATTTGTCTCTTTTGTTTTGGAATTATAACACCTTTGAGGAAAGTATTTTAACAAAATAATTAGCTATTATCACTATCATTTTACAAATACAAAGGTAAGAAGAACTTAAATATTTTTAAAGATCACAAAAAGCAAGAGTACAATAGAATTACAAAAGTATTTTCTATATACGTTTCAATAGGTAAAAAATTATGACTAATTTAATGACTAATGGACAGTAATTTAAAAAAATTGACAACCTTATTCTTTTATTTTATTTTTTCCCTTTAGCCTTATTTCTAATAATGGTGTTCTCTAAACCACATTATAAATAATAATTAACACATGTACATGGTTCTTAATAACCTATAAAACACTTCCACATAAATCAGACTTAATCATCATAAATATAAGCATAGGTTATAAAGGTTATAAAGTTATAATATAAAGTTATAAAGTCATATTTTATTATTTCATGATTGTTGAATAATATAAATATTCTTTATGTGTCATTTTATTCCTCATGCACTTAGTGTCATTTAACCTATGGTTCTAAAAGATGTTTTTGGCATATTTTCTTGCTTCATATTTTATATCTTTAAGTGAGGATTGGAGAGGGAATGCAATACCCTAAAATATTCCAGCTCACCAAATATATTATGGAGTTACATTTTAGGATATTCTTATTCCCAAGTATCTGTAGCGGTGGCCAGAAACAAAATTTTGATAAGCAGGAATCCCCTAGATTCCTAGACAGTATCTGGAAGTGTCCAGGGCCAGGTGCTAAAGAGGTCTGGTTTTCCTCTCCTGTCACAGTGGCTAAGAGGCCTGTGCGGAAAAAGTTGTGGGTCCCACACACAACCCTCTCATCCCTAGAGCTCAGTTAGGGGCATGTCTAGCAAATATTTTCCTTCTTCTCAGCCCCACTTGCTGGAGACATTCACTGTTGCCCAGAGGGAACCCTAGCAGAGGGACCCAGTCAGTCTGAAATATCTGTTGGCATTCCCTATATTAATATGAAAATTTTTTAAAATCACATTAAATATCTGGAGGGAAGTAAAAGATAGGGAATCACAGTCAGAAAGCAATGTTTTTGTTGCTTTTATTGTTAGCTTTACAGATTTAAATTTGTTGGTGCCTGGTTTTAGTTTTGTGAGAAATTGCAGGGAGGTGAGAAGAAAGGGCACATGGTAAAAAGCACAGGTCTTGGAACTACTCAGGCCTGGGTTTGAAACAGCTTTGTGACCAACTAGCCAATGACCTTAGAATGCTTTTGAAAAAAAAAGGAAAATCTGTTTTTAATTTGGAGCTTTCACACTTTTTAATTAAAGACAATGCAGTTAATGATATGAGATCAGGTCATTTAACATCATTTAACATTTTAATCAGGCACCAGCTTTCACAATGGTTAAACAATATTTGGCACTGAAGGATTTTGAAAACATCAGAACCAACAGGTAGGATAGTATGGCCAAAATTGTGATACTGTTGTAATCTATCAGAAAGCTAACTTAGGTTGACGTCCAAAGTTGGGCAGTGTTTTCTAGGTAATAGAATAAACACAACCTATTGTCCAAATGAGAGGGTGATACTGTGTTATGATTAAGTAAGTGATACTAGACGCTGTTGGCTACTGTTTGAATAACTACCATTTACTGCTGTGTCTCATGAATTACTTAAGTATATCACATTCATCCATTTTAACTATATTTTCTTTTTATCTGCTAAATTAGCCTATCATTGTCACTTGAATTTAATTTAAACATTTGATTTCATCTTCCCAAGATATAAAAGTAATCAGGCAGCACTGAACCAGTTTAGTAAAGCTTCCAGTAACCACAGACATACACACTAACACCTACAAAATTATTCTGATGAAGCTATTATCCAGAATCAGATCTGTTTACATATAAAAATAATAAAAATTTGTTCGATAAAGGGTAGATTTTAGGTTACCCATAAACTGTGAACAATGTAATGCATCACTTAATCATTATAAACATAAAAATTCATTTTCATATAAAGATTTAATTTATTTACTTTTCTGAAAAAGTCCCAGTGCCCTTGGCCCTGGGTGTGTCCCTTCCATAGTACATTGAAAAGTACTAACAGACCTTATATTAATTATTTTTTAAACAGGCTTAATAGCCCCACAGACAGGATGTGTTGGCCTTAAAGGCATGAGTTATTATAAACACTATCTGTGTAGACATTTGAAAGAAACAGTGTGGGAGTTAAAATTACAGGTTCAAGAACCTATTTTTCGTCTTTCTCCCACACATATACTCATCTCCTGTCATATTCTTTCCCAAAAGTTTGCAAATTTCCAGTGTTTCTCAATAAATCCTTCCTTTAAATAAATGTATAAAGTGTCAGTTACGAGTCATGCTTGGTGCCCTCTGTTGACTTGTGTCAAGATTCTTCATATGTTGACACAAGTATTAGAATTCTTACCATCTTAATACTTTAGTACTAGAACAAATTATGTTATCAGTGGAAAAATGTCCAAGTCTGAGGCTTCTATCATAATTTCTATCCTAAAGGAAGACCCCAGCTAGTGTTTCCCTTGAATTCCATAATATTCTAGTTAAGGTTTGACAAGTAAAAAGAGGGGAGGGTCATGCATGGAAGAACAATTTTAATGTTTCATGTTTTCCAAATACTCGCTTAAGCAGTAATCATGTGGTGTTGTGGAAAGAACAGGACATTTTGGGGAGATTAAAACCTGAGACGAATTCTGGCTCCACCATTTCCTGGTCTTGTATACTTGGGAAAGTCAATCTCTTTTTAATTTTGTCTCCATTACAATGTACAACACTCATGAAAACAACATTTTGAGCAGATTCAGAGCTCTCTTTTGTAAAATGGTTTTGTAAACTCTGAGTTACTGTGCAAGTATAAGGTCTTATGATCATTATTTTGATAACAGCAACCTAGAGAAGGGCAAGAAAATCTAAGTAAGCCAAGTCACTAGAAAGGCTTCATTTGCCAAGGCCATGCTCAGAACACTAAGCAAATATTGTTAATATGTGACTTCTAATAAGGAGGAAATACTCTGCTAGTTTAACTGGAAAATTAGGCCCAATTCTAAATTGTACTCACTTGGAATGATAAAAACAAAAATAAACATACAGTATGAGATTCTATCAGAATATATTCCCCCAACTCACGAGCTAGAAATTGGTGTTTAGTATCAGGTAAAATGAAAGAATATAAACCATTAGATGGAACAAATAAATATTAAGCATCTACTGTGTACCAACTACTGTGGGAAGTGCTAGAGATGCTGTTGTAAACAAATATCCTGAACTTTTCAGCTGATATTCTATGGTGTATGTGTAGGCAGTGGGCAGGGGATGAGGAGAAGAGAAGAATACAATCATTCATCAGGAATATCAGATCAAGATAAGGGTTATGCAGTCAGCTAAAACATAGCAATGAGTCAAAATGACCAGTTTAAATTGGGTGGTCAGGAAAGTCCCCTTCTGATGAGGTGATATTTAAGCAGAAGTCTCAGTGACCAAAAACAAGCCAGCCCTGTGAGGGTATGAGAATAAGAATGTTCCATGAAAAGAGACCAGCTAGTACCAAAAAAAGGTCCTAAGATGGGGGTTATCCAGAGGTGCTTGGGGGTCAGTACAGCTGGAGTGTACTTGTCAAAGCAGAAGGATGGACTAAGATACGGAGAGACAGGAAGGAGACAGCTCATATCAACCTTCCTATGCCACAAGTAAGGTGTTTGCACTGTATTAATATTATAAGCGTGATGAGTTACCACTGGGAAGTTTAAGCAAGGGAATGACTTAATCTGATTTTAGTGTATATAAAACATAACTGCTATTGCTCTATGGAGATAGACTGTAGGAGGCAAGAGTGGAGACTGGAAGACCTGTTAGGAGATTATTGAGCTGTTAGGCAAGAGACCATAGTGGCTTGAACTAGAATGGTAATAATAAAGACATGCATTCATGTATTTCTTTATTCATTCAACAAATATTTACTAATGGCCTACAGTGTGCCAGTATCCTGTTCTAGGTATTAGGCATGTATTAAGGGTCAAAAGCAGAGAACCTGGCCTCATGCAGCCCATGTTTGGTGGAGGATATAGACAATCAAGGGGAATGAAGAGTGGTAGGGCTACTTTTAGATAGGCTAGTCAGGAAAGACCTCTGGTCAGACCTAAATAAAGTGAAGGAGGAAGCATTGCAATTGGCTGGAGGCAGAGGGGGATAGCAAGAAGACCCTAGAATGGAAATGTGCCTGGAGAGTTAGAATAAAAGCACTAGGGCTGATGTGCTTGAAGAGTTGGAATAACATTACTAAAGCTGGAGCACAGCTGGGGAGGAGGCAAATGGCAAGAGTTGAGATCTGGAGGCCAGCTGAGTGCCAGATCATGCAGGACTGGTCAGCCATGGCAAGGACTTACATTTTGTTCTGAATTTTATGAAAAGCCATTGAAAGGGTTTTAGACAAGACAGTAAGTTGATCTGATCTATATTTTAAAAGAATCACTCTGGCTGCTGTGTGAATAATAGATAACGGATATGGAGGTAATAGAAAGGAAGCAGAGAGACCCATTTGGAAACTGTTGGAATAAACCAGGCAAGAGATGATGGTGGGGTGGCCTAGGTTGGTAGCAGTGGAAGTGCTAAGAAGTGGTCATGTTCCAGATATAATTTGAAAGTAGAGGCTGCAGGATTTGCTAAAATATTAGATAGTGGATGTGAACATGAGGAGCCAAGAAAATTACAAGGCTTTTGTCCTGAACAAATAGGCAAATGGTGGTACCATTTGCTGGAGAGAGGAGGAGAAAAATATGGTATGTGGTGGCAGTAAGGGAGAGTTAGGGGTCAAGTATTTGGTTTTGGACATGTTAAGTTCAAGATGCCTATTAAATATCCAACTAGAATTGTCTAGTAGACCATTGTATATTTAAGGCTAGAGTTTAGAATAGAAGATGAACCTAGAGATATAAATTTGTGTTATTATAGCATATAGATTGTATTTAAGCCATGTAACTAGATGAAATCACCTTAAAAGTGAAGGTAGGTAGGAAAGAGGAGATGAAGAGAGTGAATTTAGGATATGTTTTAAAGATAAAGATAAGAGAATTTGTTGATGAACGAGGGAAAGGAAACAATCATGGAAAAATTGTTGGCTTCAACAACGGAGTGGATAATGGTATCATTCACTGAGTTGGGAAAGACTGGAGAAGGAGAGGCAATAAGTTTGTAGGAAAAGAGTCAAGAGTTCTCTTTTGGCATGTTAAATTTAAATGACTGTTAAAATGCAAAGGAACTTGTTAATACATGATAGCTATTTAAAATCAAGAGGGGGTGATGTCAGCTAATGGTATTAGGGCAATTGGATAACCACATGGAAAAGAATGAAGTTGGACCTTTACCCCACAACATATACAAAAATTAAGTCCAAATGGATCAATACCTAAATGTAAGAGGTAAAGGAAAACATAGGGCTAAATCACTATGACCTTGGATTTGGCAAAGAATTTTAAATATGACACAAAAAGCATGAGCAATAGAAGAAAAAATAAATTGAATTTCATCAAAATTAAAAGCTTTTGTGCTTTAAAATATAGCATCAAGAAAGTGATAAGACACCCCATAGAACAGCAGAAAATATTTGCAAATTATGTATCTGATGAGAGTCTAATATCAAAAATATATAAAGAATTCTTACAACTCAATAATAAAAAGCAACCTAATTTTTAAAAATGCATAAAGGATCTGAGTAGATATTTCTCTAAAGGAGATATACAGATGGTCAGTGAGCACATGAAAAGAATTTGACACCATTAGCCATCAGAGAAATGCAAAACCAAACCACGATGAGATACCACTTCACCCCAACTAGGATGACTATAAAGAAAAAGGCAGATAATGACAGATGTTGGAGAGGATGTCAAGAAACTGAAATCCTCATATACACTGGTGGGAATGTAAAATGGTGCAGTGACTTTGGAAAATAGTCTGGCAGCTTCTTAAAGACTTAAATTGACCTAGCAATTTTACTCATAGAGCATTACCCAAGAGCAATGAAAACATACATCCACACAAAAACTTGAACATTAATATTCATAGCAGCATTATTCATAATAGCCTAAAAGTGGAAACAACTGAAATGTCCATCAACTGATGAATGGATAAATAAAATGTGGTATTTCCATACAATAAATATTATTTAGCAATCAAAAAGAATGAAGTAGTAATACATGCTATAACATGAATGAAACTTCAAGACATTGTAAGTCACAAAAGATCACATATTGCATCATTAAATTTAATACATGAAATGTCCAGAATAACTAATCTATGGAGACAGAAAGTAAGTATGTGATTGCCTAGGGCTGGGGGTGGGTGGGTGGAGAAAATGGTGAAGAGAAATTGAGGAGTGACTACTAAAAGGTACAGGTTTTCTTTTGGGGGTGATGAAAATATTATAAAATGGTGATGCTTGCCCAACTCTGAATACACTAACAACTGTTGAATTGTACACACAAAATGGGTCAATTTGTGGGTATATGAATTATATCTCAATAAAACTGTTCCCTCCCCCCCAAAAAAGGAGAGAAAAGGCAGAGCAACAAAGCAGTGGGCAGTGAAATGGGAGGACTAATGGAGTGCATTGTCACAGAAGCTAAGAATAGATTTCTAGAAAGAGAATGGTTAACTGGGCTGAACACCACAAAGACATTGGATCACAGAGACCCGAGGGTTGACTATTGACGTTGGTAATCAGGCAACAATTGAAGAGCCTTCTTGGTAGAGTTGAGGAAGTCCAGCTAGAATAGGTGGAGGAGACAGAAGGAGGTGAGAAAGATAAGATAGTTACTGATAGCTTCTTTAAGAAATTTTGTTTAGAGTCAAGTAGAGAGATGGGACAAGAGCTTGGTTAAGGTGGGGTGACTTTTGTTGCTTTTATTTGCTTTTTGTTCTTAAGGTTTAGAGCAGCTTTGTTTTGTCATATGATTGTTCTAGTAAAGGAAGGGAAATTGATGCTACAAACAGAGATAGAGGATAACTACCAGAGCAAGGTCTGAGAAAGAATGACGCCCATAATCCACATGGAAAAGGGATGAACCTTGGATAGGAGCTGTCACCTTTTATCCAACATAATTGGAAGGAAGGCAGATTGAGTGGGTAAAAAGGAGTGACCCTAATTGTATTAAAATCTAGTTCATGAGGATTAGTGGGTTTCTTCATAGTTGCCTTGTTTTTAAAAACATTGTTTCTGGGTATGTATGTGTGTGTGTGCATGCATTAAATATGTTTTAGTTGAAAAACCGAATTTTTGGTTCCCTTTCATCGTGTCCCAGTCTGGGGCTATTTCAAGCAGTTTACATTGATAAATATTTCCCTGTCCACTTTACTGTTGGAGCTATGTGTGGGCTTTAGCCAACAATTCTTGCAGTGGAGGAGGAGAGGGAAGCATTTCATCATGTGGGAAAGAGTCACTCTCCAAATAGTCAGTCTACTGACCCCTGGCCCTAGCCTGGAACTCCCCAAATACCTGCTTTCTACGAATACTTTGTTTTCCAATTTCTACTTATGCAGTGATTAGAAAAGGATAAGCCTCTAGAATAAGAAGAGAACAGAGTTAAATGATTTTGAGGTAAAATAGAAATACTGTGCCATGCCAACACATGGATAAAGAATAAAGGCATATATCCTTAATTTTGTTCATCTTTTCAAAAGTGGTTTTATTTTATTGAAATTATCATGGAAATAAAATCAGTGATATAATGTTTAATGCTATGTATATAATAAAAATACAACCTTTAAGGTAACAGATCTGTTTTGGATTGTTTGATAGAATTATAAAATATCAAGCTAAAAGCTGGGCATGATCAAATGTCAGATCATAGATATATCACAAAATATGAAGAACAATCTGTATTTTTCAATCCTTAGAATCATCTGGTGGAGCTTTTAAAATAAAATATGAATGCTTAAGCTTCACCCTAGATCGAATCTCTGGAGGGGGACCTGAGCAGTGATTTTTTTTTTAAAGCTCTATGGCTGATTCCATGAGCAGTCAGGGTTGAGGACCATGGGGTCAATCACTGAGACTTTCTTATAGAAATGCACAGAACTGCATTGTAAGCTTGTGTTCTGGACATTGCAAACTGCCATTACCGACATATGGAAGTTAAAAAAAAAAAATACACTGAAATGTAATTCTACCCCTTCAGAGACTTCTTACCCCATAGCTTTGTCTGAAAACAATTTGTATAAAGAATAAGAAGTTAAAATGGTAAACTTTTTCTTGGTTTGTCTCAAGATGGGGAAATGGAATAAAGAGTTCAACAGACTTCAGAGATGCAAAGAACTCAACAGCTGTTAATTTGATTAAAGTGGGAAGTCAGCCAGACTAAGAACTATTTTTAGGCATTGTGCTGACAGGTGTTTTACCTTCTCTCACACCCTCCTGGAGAGGACTTGCCTAGGGTAGATCCAAGTTTTAAAACTATGGTCAATAAAAGTAACAGATGTCTGTAAATCTGCATAGAGATACAACAGTATGGAAGCCCTCTCATTATCATCTCAAGCAACAGGTTGAGAAAACTTAAATGGGAGATATGATTTTGAATTGGCTCAATTTGCTAAAATTTCTTTTAGGGACAAATAAATTCTAGAAAATGTTAGTAGTTCTATCAAATGAAGTCTTTTTGTTATAAGTGATCCAAAAATGGAAGTAATGGAAAGAAAGGAAAGAGGCAGAGGATAGGTATGTCTAGCTCTCAAGATGACTGGCGTGGTACCTTAGGAGGCATCAAGAGACATCCCACCTATTCTGCTTTTCTATTAAGGGTGCTAAAACATCAGTAGGTGATTGTGAAAAGTTTCAGTGGTGGTTTGACAAGTAGATTAAGGTTAGGGGTTTGAAAGGAAAAGAATACAGTCAAACAAAATATTATAATCTTTGAAAGGTATAAAATACAATGACACTAAATATTATAATCTGCAGAAGAATCAGATTTATTTTGAAAAAGAGTTTGTAAGATGACCTAAATCACCTATTTATAAATCAAGAACAACTTAGTATGAATCAATAATTATTTCAAGTAGAAAGGAACCATTATTCATATATGTGGGTCAATTTCATTTTACATATTTTAGGGTGGTTTGTTATATGTGGACTTAGATATTACAGGGTCTTCTCTATTATTAAGATTCATTTAGTTCTTCCATGTGAATATCATAAAGTAAGCTGAAAATCTAAAAATAGATACTTAAGGACTCTTTTGTGCATACAATCATAAATTAGTAATATGAGCCTTTAAAGGAGCTTTATCAAAACAAATATACCACTACAGAAAAGATTCCTCCATTTATTTATTCATCCACACACTTTCATTGCTCACCAATGTGCCAAACACTGTATGAGGCATTCATATATAGAGATAAATGTGAAAATCTCTCAGCCCTCAGGGGACCCTCAATCTAGAACAGGAAGAGGAAGGGGAATTATAATCAAAGAATGGCAATACATTTGGTGCACTGAAAGAAGTTCTTGCACATCTAGAGGAGGAGCAGATAAAGGAGTGGGTCAGCATTCCTGGAGGGTGAGTAGGGATGAAAGTGTGGGAAACTGCTTTGCTGTGGACATGCAGGTTTAAGTGTGGCCGGGAAGAGAGGAATGGGGAGACAAGAGCAGATCTCACAAAGTGAGTAGTCATTCAAGGCTCAGACAAGATGGGAGGGCGTCCATTTATTCTAACTCAAGAAAATAGCAATTAATGTATTTTTACTTTAATTAAACTTACTTTTTTTCAATAAAGGACTTGAAGAATGGGAGGATGTTTAACCTGTTGGGAAACCAAAGTGTTTTTCGGTGAATAAGAATTTCCTTTTCTCCACACCCTTACCAACACTTGTTATTTCTTGTCTTTTTGATAATAGCTGTCCTAGCAGGTGAGATGATAGCTCATTGTGATTTTGATTTGCATTTCCCGCTGATGAGTGAGGTGGAGTACCTTTTCATGTTTAGGTGCTCTTGCCGCACACATACCAAAAGGGTAACTGTGTAACACGATGAATATGTTAAAATATGTGATTATAGTAACCATTTTATTAATACTATGTATATGTATAGGAAAGCATCATGTTGTATACCTTAAATGTATGCCATAAAAATGGCTTCTGATGATAATGCAATTTATAAATAGAAACTTTTTTTTCAGGCTTCATTAAAAGAAGATTTTTGTAATTTTCATAACAGATTTAGGTAATCATTCCTGTGAATTGAGAAGCTGGAAAAGTGGATACAGGGGAGTAGAGGATGGGATCTATGGATGGGGTATTTATGGATAAGGAACAAGGACTTTTAGAATCTTTGTACTATCATTTGCAAAAAAACGCGTTTTTGTATATTTTTCTAGGAATTCTATAGTTTTCAACAAATTGTAGAATGATTCGTAATTCCAAAGAACTTATTTTACATATTTTATGATACAAACTTTTCACTAATTGAGTATCCTTATTATTCTGAGTTTGTGAAATACATTGCACTATGAAATTTAGCCCTAAATTAGTGAATTCTACATTGTCAGTTAGAAAAATATAACATGTATACATTTATATTTTTTAAAGTACTATTTGTCTTTTAGAAGACTTACTGCAGAGAATATATTGATGCAAAAGATCATGCACAAACTTCTAATATAGACCTAAACTTATAATCAGCCATTGCAGTAGCCTATAATAACCTACTTTATGACATAGTATTGATACAATGAGGCAAGTCTTAAAGCTAATTGTTGAAAAGAACGGTAGACACCAGCTTATAACATTTGTGCATAGTTCATTGTAAATCATCAAGTGGTTTTATACACTAAGTAGGGAATTTTGATTTTTTATTCTGGTAAAATAAATGGCTTCATAGAAGTGAAAATTGCTTCCATAAAGACATGGGTATTTTGACAACATTAACAGTGTTAACTTTGGGAATTGGCCATCCCTCATCTGCCTCCCACTGAGGTTGTTAGATTTATCTAATGAGATAATGAAAGGAAGGTGCTATGCAACACATTATCCAATGATAACTCAAAACTCCACTAAATCCACTAGATGTATTGGAGGGATGTGCAGCATCCCCACTTTGTTTAACCTATTAACTGTGACTTGTTGGGTAAGAAAACAATGCTAGTTTTAAAATAAACCTCACTGAACTACAGCATTCAAAAGAAATAACAAGAGTACAGCCCCCTCTGACTTGAAAACACTGAGAAATGCTCAGGGAGAGCTTTTTCCTAAGAACTCTGAAGCTACCAAAAAAAAAAAAATCCTTGTCTTTATTGAAAGAATAATGTCTGCATACCCACCACACCTGAATTGCAATGGTTACCTTATGGATTTCCAATAGAAAATTTTAAAACTGAACTCAATTGCCAAGGACATCTTTTGTTTCAATGTCACAGATGATCTAGATTTTAGTTTATCAATGTTGCACTTTATAAAACACATACTGTTGAATATAACAGTAAATAAGAGGGATATATAGAAACTATCCACTGATCTAAATATTTTTAAATTTTAAACTCATGTTTAGTTTGAAGCATTCTTTTCATATCTGAAAAAACAAATATATTTTTAAAATGGAACCCTTTTGTCTACTTCCCTAACTATCAAAACACTTGGCAAAATAAATATTAAACTGTCTAAAATGCATATGGAAAT
Organism: Microcebus murinus; assembly: GCF_040939455.1. Lineage (NCBI taxonomy): Eukaryota > Metazoa > Chordata > Mammalia > Primates > Cheirogaleidae > Microcebus > Microcebus murinus. The sequence goes on along the minus strand of NC_134108.1, from coordinate 79,203,438 downwards.
GCAAAAGGCCAGGAATAGCCAACGTGGATTTACATTACCAAATGTAAGACCTATTATAGACAGTATTTGTGCAAAGATAAACAGTATATTGTTCAATGAAACAGAATAGAGAGCCTAGAAACAGACCCACACATACAGGTCATCTTATTTATGACAAAGATGACACTGTGGTGTAGTAGCCAAAGGATTTTTTCTCCCCAATAAGAGCTGCAAGGTCAAATGGATAGCCTTATCAGAAAAAAAATTAATCTTGACTCTTTCATCACAACATACACAAAAATCAATTCTAGATGAATTGCAAATCTAAATGTAAAGGTTAAAGAAAACCTTCTAGAATAGGGGTTAGCAAACTGTCTTGAAGAGCCTGATAATAAATATTTTAGGCTTAGCAGATCACACAGTCTCTGTTGCAACTACAGACTTCTCTGCCATGGTAACATAAAAGCAAGTTGTAAACAATATATAAGCAGATGAGCCTGTCTGTGCTTCAATAAAACTTTATTTACAAAAACACTTGACAGGCTGAATTTGACTTTTGTAGAACATCTTTCTGAACTTAGAGTAAGCAAAAACTTCTTAACTGAACACAAAGGATGGCAACCAAAAAATAAAATTTCATAAATTAGATTGCATTAAATTTTTAAAATTTCTTTATGAAAAGACACTGTCAAGATTATGAAAAGACTTTCCATACAGCAGAAGAAGATATTCAAAACACATATATCCAACAAAGAATTCATATCCAGAATATGTTAATATAAACACATACCCACTACAGATTTAAAATAAAAGAAAGATAACCCAATAGGAAAAAAAAAAAGAGCAAGAAATTTTAGAGAAAAGTTTCACAAAAGATAATATCCAAATGGGCAATAAACAAATAGAAGGGTTCTCACTCTCGTTAGTTATCAGGGAAATAATAAATAAAACCTCAATGACATACTTCTATGTAACCACAAATGAAAAAAGGGGGCAATTGTCAGGGATGCAGAATAAATGAAGCTCTCATAGCTTGTTGGTGAGACTGTAAATGGGTACAAGTCCTTGGGAAAACTGAGGCGATCATAGATAAATCCTATAATCTAACAATTCTATTCTTTGGTATAAAACAACATAAATGTGTCCATATGTTCACTGAAAAACATATATTTGAATATCCATACTGGCACTATCCATATTGTCACAAACTGGAAATGACCCAATGCACATCAACAGAAGAAAACATAAATACATGTGGTATATTCACACTATGAAAATACCACATAACAGTCAAAATGATCTACAAGTACACACATGGAAATACATTGTGATATATTTTCAGACAATATATATTCATACTACACAACAATAAGAATAATCTACATCTACATGCAAGAACATGGATGAATCTCTTTCCAACATCACTTCCAAAAAAATATTGAGTGAAAGAAGCCAGGCACAGATGAATACATGTAACAGCATTCCATTTTGTATAAAGTTCAAAAACAAGCAAAACTTATCTATGCTTTTAGAATTGAGGATCACGGTTACACTGGGGTAGAGAGGACATACTAACCAGAAAAGAACAAGTGTAAGGAGAGTACCTGGAGAACCAGTAATATTCTGTTTCTTGAACAAGTACTAGTTCCCCAGACTTGTTTAGTTTGTGAAAATTAATTGAGATGTACATTTAAGTACACTTTTTAATTTACACTGCTCTCTGCTATAGTTTCTGTACAGGGACTTAAGTCAGTTGAAAAGAATTAGATTGGTATTAAGCTAATGAAGGTTATGGTGCTTGGCTCCTGGTCCCCATTCCTGCTTAATGTTCCTTTTGTTCCCCTTTTACTTCTATTTAATGTAAATTTGGTGTTTCAAAAGCCATCTACAATTCACAAGTCCATACTGACGTAAGTAAATGATTGAATAAATTAATAGATGAGAGAAAAGAGATAAAGCTCCCATGCAGAACAATTCTAAATAATTCATGTAGATGCCTGCCCTCATGGAGGTGGAGCATGCCTCTGCCATTTAAGGGCAGTGTGCACATCGTGACTGCCTTCCAAAGAGTACAGTGTGGAAAAGAGAAAAGAGTAACTTTATAATAGAGTAACCTGGCAAATACTTCCTCAGCCAGGTGAGCAAGGAACATCATCACTGGTAAGTCATATTGACAATGCGCAACCTCGGCATGGTGGGACGAGATGAGAATGGCACTTTACATCTGTGGACTTCCCCCACCAACCCACCATAACCCCAGTCTAATCATGGGGACATCAGACAGGCCCAAGTTGAGAGACATTCCACAAAGTAGCTCACCAAAACTGTCAAGGTCATCAAAAGTGAGGAAAGCCTGAGAACCTGTCAGAACTAAGAATAGTCTCAGGAGACATATAAATGTTATGTGGTATCCTGGTTGGGATTGTGGAACAGAAAAAGGATATTAAGTAAAAACTAAGGAAATCTGAATAAAGTATAGACTTTAATAATAATATATCAGTATTGGTTCATTAATTAGGACACATGGACCCTACTAATGTAAGATGTTAACAATAAGGGAAACTTGGTACAGGATATCCTGAAACTCTCTGTACTATCTTTGCAAAATTTCTATAAACCTTAAAATTATTCCAAAATTAAAAGTTTATTAAAAATAAAAATAACCTACATAGTAAGGACTGGGTTACACTTAAACTGGGAAGCATGACCTACAACATCAAGTTATTAACAATAAGAGAATACAAGGGTAGGAAACGAGGACTAGTTTCGTAACCCAATAGCCAGTTAAAACGCAGTAATTATTCTTTGTTTTCTCTACGAGTTTGAATAGATTTCTAGTCATTAAATTTTATGAATGTGAATTACTTCTGTTTATTCTAACACATTAAGGTGAGAGCTTTATGGACAATTACTTACTCAGATATTTAAGTTAAACTTTTTATGTATCAATCTTCATGTGGAAGAGTGTTGAAATAGGGAATGTTTTTGTTAGTAATTATGGACTATTAAAAATTAACTTTCACTCCATTACACTCTTTCAATAAATATAATAGAAGCATCATAGAATGTTGGAACTGAAAGGGACATTTAAGAGATTAGTTCAGCTCCTTAACTTTACATGAAATAACTTGAGTGCCAGAGAATTTGGGACTTGCCCAGGGTCATAATAAATAGGTGGGAGAGCTGGAACTCACTTATTCAGTTGAACAAGCATTTACTTAGTAGTACGTACTTATTATGTTTCAAGCACTATGATAAGTGCAAGAGATATAAAAATGAGTAAGACTTTATCCTTCAAGAGGAGGAGGCAGGAGCAGGGAGAGGCAGGGAAATGGATGGATGAATATAGTGCAATGTGGAAACATAAGAACACGGTACCATGAAAATGAAGGAACAGATCACTTGACGCAACCCAGACATCACCTGAGCCTTTGGAAGATGGATAGGATTTACCCAGGGGAGGAGGCTAGGAACAGATATTCCAAGCAAAGCTGATTGCTTGAGCCAAAGGTAGAAGAGGTGAAATAATGTGTTGTGCAGGAAACTCTGCAGAATACCGTAAGCAGGGAGCAGGGAAAGATTAAACTGAAAATGCTGGATCATGGAGCGGATTTCGTGCCATTTGGTATGCTGAATCTTTATCCTGTAAGAAATGGAAAGTTATTGAAAGGTTTTGAATTATAATTTGGTCACTCAGATGGCTTAGAGAAAGATAGATTTGAAAAGGACAAGACTCATTAGTGGAATCCTATCAAAGAGGTTACTGTAGTGCTCAAAGAATGGATGGTAAAGGGCTGGTTTGGGAAAGTGTAGTCAATATGGAGAAGAGGAGGTGGATTCAAGAACTATTTAAGAAAAATGATTGGTGATTTATTGGTTGGGGGTGGGAAAAGTGGGGTGGGTAGATGAAGGTATTGGCCAAGGAGTCTTGAGCAGATGGTAGTCTGTACCAAGGAGCACACATTAGCCCTGGGCTCCATGTACACATTTTTTCACCTCCATCCTCCCCCCCCCCCAAGCAGCTCTGAATAACAGAAAGTGAAGCAGCTTTTGATAAGCATTCAAAAAGAAAAAACAGCAACAAAACTCTTACCCTTATCCTAAGGACAAAAATTCTCTTCTTGCCCTATGTACACACAAGCAGAGGAGATCATTGAGGTGATTTCTTTGAAAAGCTAAGAGAATTTGCTTCTAAGGCTTTTGACTTTGCTCCTAGGCTACAGCGAGCCTGCCCTAAATTTCAAATATGCCCCATAAGGGGCACGACCTTGAATCTCTGCCCTGGCACAGCCTGCGTTAGGCTTTGGTGACTGTGGATGATTGTACTGCCTGTGAAAGAGAGACTGTGGGAAGAGGATCAAGAGAAAAGATGATGAGTTCACGTTCCAAAAAGCTAAATTTTAAATGCCTGTAGAATATTCAGTTAGGAAAATTAAAATGGCAGTCAGATAATCAACTCTAAAATTCAAGGGAGACATATTAAAGAGTTATAGATCATGGTAAGAAAAAAAAACCTTGAAAGTGGATACCATTTCTCAAGGACATCCTCTAGGATGGGAAGATTAGTGGAAAGAATAGCAGCCCCAATGTGCAAGTCACATGGTCACCGACATTTCAGTACAACTCTTCAGTAGAAGATGGAAAGATGGATGAATGTGTTTGGGAGATCTGTTGTGCAGCATGGTGACTATAGTTCATGACAATATGTTGTATACTTTAAAATTGCTAGGAAAGTAGATCTTAAATGTTCTTATGACACCAAAAAAAAAAAAACCACAAAAAACTATGTGAGGTGATGGATATATTAATTAGCTTGCTTGTGGTAATAATTTCACAATATGTACATATATAGCATCACATTGTATGGCGTAAATATATACAACTTATATTTGTCAACCATACCCCCAATAAATCAGGAAAAATACTTTTTTAAAAAAGAAATTTAACAAAATAGAAATATATCAGAAAAACTAGAAGAGAGTGGTACCCCAGAGCATAGAAGTTTAGATGGTTTTCAAGACAGAGTGATCAATTGTATTGAATATAGATAGAAGAGGTACCACTATAAACAGTTCCTGTAAAAATGTCTGTGAAATTTGGCAGTGAAGAGGACATAGGTGACTTTGGTGAGACAATCAACTGAAGTTGATTGCACTTAATTACAGTGAGGTGGATTGATGGCTGTGTGGGTGATAAAGAAGTGGAGATGCTTTTCTAGGCTATTCTTTGAAGGTTTGGGGGAATTGAAAGGGGAAAGGCAAGAACACATCTAGAGGCAGAGCAAAAGGAGACTCTTGTTTGTCTGATGTGAGATGAGATGTCTGGTGTATTTGTAGGCTACAAGGAAAGATGCTTGCTAGAAAGCAGATGTTGACAAGAGAGGACATGACAATCAGAGTCACAGAGGAAGCAAGGAGGCCAGGGTCAGGGATACACAGAAGAGGGGCTAGCATTCAACAGTGGAAGGAAATTTTTTTTCAGACCCAGAAAGGAAGGAAGCAAGCCAGCATAATTGAATATGTAGACAAGTTTGCAGGAGTGCGTGTGTTTGAAGACTTCAACTGTCATTTATTTATTTACTCATATCTTTTTTTCTAGTAGGAGGTCAGGTAATCTGCTGAGGATGAGGTTGAGTTCTAGGAGAGCAGTGAGTATTTGGATAAGGACCAAGGAGAGTAGGCAAGGGAGTTACTGAGGACAAAAATAAAAATTTAAACTGAAGGCGTTAAGAGTGGGAGACTTAACTTGGGCAGCAACAATCTGTAGGCTTGTATGATTTTTTTCAGTTGTACTCAGCTACCATTATTTAGTTAAAGGTGTTTATTAAGTGTCCTTTACTATATTCTTGGCATTATACATTGCAAACACTACATCAACTCTGGTAGGTATGTAGGTACTTTTATTACCCCAATTACAGGCTAAGTGACTTCTCCAAGGTTGCACAGCTGGTAAAGAGGCAGAGCACAGGCCTGTCTGACTCCAAACCATATGTTATTTACCATATGTTATATATCCTTCCAAGGAGATGGAGCTTTAAGTATTGATAAGACATTTTGCCTAGCTTCAGGAAACTCCTACTGCACAAAAGAAGATATGCCAATAAATAATCATAAGCAAATGTGAAGGATTAATGTGCTCAAAGAGTAGAAAAGAGGAGCCCATCACTTTAAGGCTTCAGGGAAGCCTTCTTAGGAAGGTGACACCTGAGCACAGACCAGATCTGAGTTGAAATTCACCAGGTAGGCAGGGTCTGGGGTATCCGAGACTTTGGGACCATATACACAAAGACAAGGAGACATAAGAAGGCATCACAGTTTTGCTCAGTGCACCTGGGACATAGAGTGACTGCTGGGTAAGGGCTGGGAGACATGGGGGAGATATGGGACCATATAATAAGGGGATTCTATCTACTGAGAACTTACTTTATCTGATAATCAACTGGATGACATGTAAAGTGTTAAAGAAGAGAATGATACCAGATTTGAGTTTTGGAAACATGGCTCTATCAATAACGGGCAGGAGAGATCATAGAACAGGGAGATTAATAACTATAATAATTATAAGCTGTCACTCTGGATCAGGCACTAAGTAAATGATTTTCATAGATTCAGTGATTTAATCATAGAAATCCTGTGAGGGGATTATAATTACTCCCACTTCACAGGTGAGGAAACCAAAGTCCTGACAAGTTAATTAACTTGCTCAAGGTCTCAAAGCTAAAACATGGCAGATGTAGAACATGAACCCAGGCAGGCATCCTGGCTAAGACAGGATCTTGGTTGGGAGGATATTGCAATGGCTTTGGGTAAAAGATGCTGAGGACCAGGCCTAAGGCACTAGCAGTGAAGCTAGAAAGGAAAGAACCAACTCCAGGTCCCTAGCTCTGAAGCCAGTGTTCTTTCCACTGTTTTCTTATTTTTCAGTTTCTTTGTTTATATCTGAACATAGATCTTATGACACCTGTAATGGGTTGAATAGTATCTTCCCCCCAAATTTGTGTCTATGCAGAACTCCAGAATGTGTTCTTACTTGGACATACAGTCTTTGTGGATGCCATTAGTTGTTAAGATGAAATTGTTAAGAGAGTGGGCCCTAACTCCAAAGACGGTTTCCTTGGGAGAAGAGGAGAGGACACCCAGAGGGGAATGTGAAGACCAAGTCAGAGATTGGAATGATGTAGCCACAAGCCAGAGAACACCAAGGATTGCCAGGACCCACCAGAAGCTAGGAAGAGGCAGGGAAGAATTCATTCCTAGAGTCTTCAGAAAGAGCATGAGACTGCCAATACCTTGACTTTGACTTTGGACTTTTAGCCCCAGGCCATGAGAGAATAAATGTCTGTTGTTTGAAGCCACCCACTCTGTGGTAATTTGTTTTGGCAGCCCTAGGACACTAATACAACACCTTTCTTTACTCAAATTAAATTTCCAGTTAGAGCTACATTCTCATATTTTTTTTATAATTGCATACAAATAAGTGCATGGTTTTTAAGGGAAAAATAGCTCACAGTTGATGATCTCATGGGCATGCATTTTTATCTTTATTGCATTTCACTGTCATTTGCCTGATAGATTAATCTTATTTGGATTTCCTGGAGCAAATCTTGTTTTTATCTTCATGCTGATATTGCTACCCACACTTTAAGCATTTGGGGTTGCAAAAGCAGAATTCTCTTTTAACCCTCGTCTGGAAGTAACATGACTTTTTAACCAAAGCATCACCTCTATGCTTGAAAAAAGGTATAAAACGCTCCAGTCTGCTTTCGACTTGACTTTTGCACTGACCCGGGAGTTGACAGAATCTGCTCTTACCCAAGACTGGAAATATCAGGAACTGTTTGCAAAGTGCGTGATAAGCCAGTTAGGCAATCGAACACAAAGAAAGTCTCTTCACATCTTATTTGAAACCTTGAGTTTTGACAACATAGAGCTGTAGAATTTTAGAGCTAGCCAAATAGAATTGACATGTAATGAATGGGAGGCCAAATCATCTTAATTTCTACCAAACCAGTGGTATTGACTTAAAATTTAACCTTATATCATTTGTCCCTTTGCTGCCAATCATTTTTTTGTTGCTATGTCACTTAACATTTGTTACCTACTTGACAAATGTTTCTGGGATTGGTTCTCTTTAGCATCCATTTTTCACAGAGAAAAGCTAGACACAAATGCATTTGAGGTTTTCTAGGGCTGCCTACTCAGACTCATCAGTCACGGAGACAGCTCTACGCCTGCACATGCATGCACACACACCCTCCTACAAGGGCTTTGGGGGTACATCCTGATGATAAAGAGAGACACGTGGTGACTAGAGAAGATCTGCTCACAGCATCTTCACACCCGCTACTCTAATCCCACGATGCAATTCATTTCATGCTTCCCCATGAATAAGAGTACTGTGAGTTGTATGCACATACTGAGGTATATGATTATCCTTTTCTTCAGAAACACCAATAGAGTATCACAAAGCATGCACCACTTGCCTTATAAAATTCACTCCTTCGGGGTTTTTTATGATTGTTGTTTTGATGAATTAACCAGGATGCAGATCTTAGGGTCAGTGATGCAGAGGCTGTTGACATTCAGGATTCAGCTAAAATGTTTCCTCTTCAGAAAGGTCCTTTGTCCCTCTGTGTCACCTGATCCCCATTTTATATTGTAACATAACACTTACTTGATTTTGTTATTTTTTAATTTATTCACTGATCTGTTGGCTGTCTGTCCAGACTTGCATACTCTTATCTTCCTTATTCACTGCATTATCTTCAGAGTCTAAAATGGTACCTGTTGATAATCAGATGTTTGACCAATGAATGCATCAGTGAATGCAGCTGAGATAGCCCAGGAACTATAAGGAGTGAGGATTGAGAGAAAGAAATGGTGATAGACACTGTGAGTAGTTGAAGACAGAGGTTCTTTAGCAGAGCAGAAGCAGAGTCTCGGGCAGGGACCCACAGCAAAAATCATGGGTAATGCTGGGGAGGAATTGGCTTCAGGGGCTGCAGAAACAAAGGAGGGAGGCGTTCAGAAGACCCTCACAAAGCAGCTATGGCTGATGGACACAAGGGCAATTCCTAAAGGTATGTCCTTCAGTGTGTGGGGAGGCAGTGGGGGGGGTATGCAGGTTGAATATTTCTAAAGCTGGCCTATAAAATGTGACAAGCAAATCAGACTATCAAAAAAGGAAACTGCTGAATTCCCAAGCACCATTTTCAAGGGCTTTATATTAAAATAAGAGTAGACATTGTGAAATTTGTTATTTATGCTGATGTATACACTCCATGGCAAATGGCATTATAATATAGCAGTGGTGTGCAGTGCAATAATGTGCTAGAAAAAAAACTAATTTAGACTTTGAAGTGAAGTAACTAATTACGATATGTGAGACACATTCGACAAATATTCAGGTAAATTTACCTGTCAATGGGATGTGTCTTTGCCTGTTCTCTCTCCCTGTCATCCCACATGGCTTTATATCAAAAACAAAAATGGCTTATTTCACCCAGAATACCCTAGGTATTTATTGCTAGATGAAGAAATTATAGAAAGAAAGCAGGGGATATCATTGTGTTGAAAGAGAAATGGAGACTTGTAGTTATATCAACATTACCCGTTGTCACCTAGTTACATTAAAAAGTTCTGACTAGAACAGCTTGAGGGGAAAAAGACATTTTCCTTTTCTGAATTAATATATCTCTGTGCTGTTGTCTGGGCACCTTTTCAATTTTCTTTTGTTGACTTGTCTGTTTTTGGATTGGAGGCTTCTTTTTCTTATCTGTGGGGAGGAATGCTTTTCCAACTAGAGCCTTATGATTTTGCTGGGCTGACAAGGCTTGTGTGGGTTTTACCGCAGAACACAAAAGGCTGTGTAGCCCATAAAAAACTGAAATATGTCCTTAATGCTCAAGGGCTTACCAAATAGGGAGATAAGATCAACATTCCAACACCGAGAACTGCCACACCACCTCTCCTGCCTCAATACCTCTGGTGGCGATTCCACCTGCCCTCCCATCCTCCACTTGTCTGGCCGAGGGTCTGGGCACACAGCACAGTGCTCTCACGGATGCTCTTTCCCGTGGGGGGGGGGCGCAATTGTGATGTGAGGGGAGCATGAAGGAGGGCGCTGCCTGTGTCCCTGACTGTGATTCTAAACCGCCACTCCTGTTCAGGGCACTATGTTTCTTCTACATACAACTTTTCCTGGATTCCAAATTAGATGAAGTAATACCTGACAGAGAGAAGAGAAGGAAGAGAGCAGAGGGGAAAAGATAAGTAGATGAACGATGTAGGAGAGGCACAGTCATTGAGATTTCCAGGGGTGGGGGGGGGTTGGGGGGGCAGAATAATATAAAATTATTATAAATAATAGTATATTAGTTAAGTTGTATTCACTACAGGTAATAGAAAATTAGACTAATAGTGGCTTAACAAAGTCAGGATTTATTTTTCTCATACAATAAGAAATCTGGAAGAAGTTAGGCCTCCACAGTGTCATCCAGGACTAGGGCTGTGTCCGGTCTGCCCTTCTCAGTGTGTCATCCTCATGTTTGTCCTCGCGTGGTCACAAGATGGCTGCTCCACCTCCAACCTTACAGCTGCATTCCAGTCCAGTGGCAAAGGAACTAAGGGGCTACCAGCAAAGCTTTGCCTTTGTATGGGAAATGGTGCTGTTCCAGGAATTTCTCTCCATGTTGCTTTAGCCAGAGCTAAGTCACATGGTAACTCTTACCTGCACGGAAGTCTGAAAACTTGGAGATTTACTTTTCTGGCCTCTGTGGTAGAGGCTGGTCCAAAAGAGAGAAAGTGATGGCAATGGATTTTGAATGAACCACCATGGGTCAAAGCCAACTTATCAAATAATCAAAGGAGTAAATCTGGGCACCAAACTACTTAAAACTAAGCAAGAGTTAGAATGATCAAAGGCCATTGTAGCTAGAGAGCAACAACAGTAGCCAATGAATGTAACAACCACCAAAGACGATCGACCAATACCAAAGTGCTTTAGGCTTTCTTGGCTTTTTGTTTTTTGTCTTGTAAAATATTTCTACTCTTACACCAATGAGGACCGATACAACAAGAATAGGCGCAGGCGATTTTCTCTCCTGGGATGTTGTAGGATCATGTGCCCACCTGAGTGTCCCTGGAACTGTGACTATGCTCCTTTGGTCTGGGGCAAAGTTTCTAGCAGCGAAGGGTGGAGTCGCTATGGAGCTGGGACAGTGACTGGAAAATAAGACAGAGCTAGGGCGTTAGTAAAGAATAGGAGAAGGTCAGAATTACGTATTTTTCTCATCTCTCCTTCCTCTTTGGCACTTGATTAACTCTTAGCCTTCAAGTGTAAGCTTAATCATCACCTCCTCCTTGGAGTCGGTTTGCACTTCATGCTTTCTCCTGTGGTCTGAAAGAGTTGCCCTCCTGCGTGCACACATCACGGCTGGTGTGTGCCTTCATCAGAATAACCCTTCCCTCAACACCCTTCCCTCAACAAACAGTTGCTTCGAATCTACCGTGTTCCAAGCTGTGCCGTGGGCCCTGGGTCCAGGCCAGCTCAGCCTCTGCCCTCCAGAGCAGCACTGCCCAGGAGATGTAGCCACATTAAAAAAGGCAAAAAGAAACGGTGAAATTAAATTTCATAATATATTTTATTTCAACCAGTATATCCAAAATACTATTGTATATAATCACATATCACAATTATTAATGAGAGATTTTGCATCCTTTTTTTCATATCAAATCTAAAAAATTCAGCGTGTATTTTATACTTAAACAGCACATCTCAGTTCAGACTCGCCACATTTCCAGCGCTCAGTAGCCACATATGGTGAGTGGCTGCTATATCGGACAACACCGCTCTAGAGCTTAGAGACTATAAATAATGATTTATTATAGAACTTGTTAATTATGCCTAATAGATGTCTAATATAGCGAGCTCGCAGCATGTGGTAATGGGGAAGCAGGCTCATGTGAGGAAAGCCAGCTGCTTCTCTAGTCAGTTCCCCAAATGAAGTCATTTGTCTTAGCAATTTCACCATTGCCTAGAGTCTAGATCTCAGCCACATGGGCTTAAAAAAACTTGATTTGTTCAAAGACCTAAAATTGATTTACTTCAGAATGCTGGCTTCTGATGACAGAATTCTGGGAGGCTGGTGCACAAAAATGAGAATCCCAGTCCGTTTGCGATGGAACGCGTCAGGAAGTCCCTGCATTTGTGTCCTTTCCGTGGACCAGGGTTTTGCAACCTTAGCCTGTGAAACGAATCCAGCCCCCTCCTCACCTGTTACTGTAGAGCCACCAACTCAGAATGGTTCTTACATTTCTGAATTTTAAATGAAGCAAATCAGACGAAGAATAAAATGTTGTGATAGAGGGAAATTGCACGCACAAAATTCAAATTTTATTGTCTATAAATAAAGTTTTATTGGAATGCAGCCATATACATCCATTTAAGTGTTATCTATAACTGCTTTTATGCTACAACAGCAAAGTTGAGTCGTTGCAACACAGACCATATGGCCCGCAAAGCCTAAAATATTTACTATCTGGCCCGTTACAGAAAATGTTTGCCAATCCCATGTCGTATATGTGAATCACTTGAGGAGCTTTAAAGAAGTACAGATATCCAGCACTACCCTCCAGTCATTCAGATTTAATTAATCTCTGGTGAGGTCTAAGTGTCACTATTTAAAAAAAAAAAAAAAAGATTTTAATACTGTAGCCAGTCTATGTAAGAAGCCAAAGTAACCGGAAGGTTGTATGGAAAGCGTGGACCAAGAACAAAGAGTCAGGAGGGTAACTTGAGCATCCGTCCTCACAGTCAGTCTAGTCCTGCCAGCGCACAAGCCACTGGAATCAGCATGCCAAGGCACATTCTTCCAAGTCACTGCTCATCCCCGTTTGTGTTCACCTCTGTGACCTTGATGTTCCTCCACTTCCAAACGTAACCAGCTTCTCTGTTGATTGACACATTCTTCCTGTGCATTCACCAGTTAATCCACCCTTATCAGCCTGCGGGCCGTTCTGTCTCTCTAACATGATTTTGTTTATGTCTGTTCTGAGTCACTATGTGCTGCTTTTATAGCTCTCTGCAGACCAATCTAATTTTCCCTTTTTTTCCCCAAAAATATTTCTTGGTTGCCTCAGTGCCTGTGCCTTAGACAATGTAGCAATTGCTGCTTTTATTAAGCACATTTGCGTCCCCAAACTGACACTAGTCACTTTAGTTTAGTAGATGGGCTCATTGGTAGTTGAATGCTTGAATGGATGAATGAATGGGGAAGAAAAGTTAGAAAAAATACAGAAAAAAATGCAGAGTATGTGTTATGGGTATAGTGAATTTAAAATCAGAATGTCCAGGTTCAAATCCTGGCTCTGCTACTTTTCCTGGAAAGCCCCAAGGGAAGAGCTCTTTGCTGCTCTCAGAACAAGATTTTGGATATCTGCAAGATGGGGAGAGCAACACCTATTTCACAGAATAGTATGGGGATGACATCAAATACAGTAGCACCTAGCATAATGCCTGACCCGCAATAGCTCCTTATAGAATAGGAAGTTCCCTCTTCCTTCCGTCCAGCTAAGGCATCTTTTTGCACTTGAAAGGCCCTGCACCATTTATAATTATAAATAGTTTTCAGTCTTATTTACTAAATTATTCAGCTGATAGTAGCATTATTAAAGGTAACTTGTAAAATATATTTTATTTAGCATGTATTTTATAACATAATTTTTCAAATAATTCTAGATGATAAAAGTCTGTATTAACATTATAGTTCATGGCTCCAATAATAAATTTTTTACAATGATGTTTTAAGTTTTAAGGTGGGATTTTACTTCATTTGAACCCATGTCTCATATTTTATATACACTAAAAAAATTTCCATCCTAAAAAAAAATATTGTCATTATTGTATTTGTTGATTACAGAATAGTCATAGATACTGAAGGGCCAAAAAAAAAAAAAAAAAAAAAAAAGAAGTTTCTGAACCTAGCTTCACATTAGAAACTCCTAAGGAGATACTTTTAAATACCAATGCCCAGCCCCACCCCAGACCACAGTCTCTGAGGGTGGAGCCAGAGCATTATCTTCCAGCACAGTGATACCAATCTGCAGGCAAGGTTGGAAAACTATTTTATCCCACCCTCTATGTGTAACATATGAGGGAAAATAAAGCCTAGAGATTAAAAGATTGGCCCAATTTGCCCCTCATCTGAATTAAAACTAAAACCCAGATTTTCTACCCCAAGGCCAGTGTTTCAGGCTAATCCCCTAAACCAAGAATATTAGGATGTGCAGTTTTCTTGATGCATATGAAAACATCACTATGTGGAATGTTGCTTAAATTAATTTAAATACATGGATATAGAAAGTGTATCAGTGATAGAAGAATTAACTGGGTATCTATCCAGTGGAAATCGTTTTATCAAAAAGACACTTGCACTCAAATGTTTATCACAGCGCAATTCACAATTGCAAAGATAAAGAATCAATCTAAATATCCATCAATTCATGAGTGGATAAAGCAAATGTGATACACACACACACACACACACACACACACTCACACACACACACACACACACACCATGGAGTACTACTCAGCCATAAAAGGAATGAAATGTCTTTTGCAGTAACTTGGATGGAACTGGAGACCGTTATCCTAAGTGAAATATCTCAGGTATGGAAAAACCAAACAACACATGTTCCCACTAATAAGTGGGAGCTAATAGATGAGTACACACAGGCACAAAAGGATGTAAAGGACAATGGAAACTAAGAAGGGGGCATGGTCAGAGGGAAGTTAGGGACAAAAACTTACCTAGTGAGTATAATGAACTTTGTTCTGGTGGCAGGCAACTGAAAGCCCTGACTTCAACATTATACAGTGTATTGGCCGGGCGCGGTGGCTCACACCTGTAATCCTAGCACTCTGGGAGGCCAAGGCAGGTGGATTGCTCAAGGTCAGGAGTTCGAAACCAGCCTGAGCAAGAGCGAGACACCCCTCTCTACCAAAAATAGAAAGAAATTAATTGGCCAACTAACATATATAGAAAAAATTAGCCGGGCATGGTGGCGCATGCCTGTAGTCCCAGCTACTTGGGAGGCTGAGGCAGCAGGATCGCTTGAGCCCATGAGTTTGAGGTTGCTGTGAGCTAGGCTGTCGCCAGGGCACTCTAGCCTGGGCAACAAAGCTAGACTCTGTCTCAAAAAAAAAAAAAAATTGTACATTGTATCCATGAAACCAAAACATTTGTACCCATTTAGTATTTTGACATTTAAAAAAAAAACCTAAAAAATTAATAAAGTATATGTTTAATTCATTTTTCAATTCATTCAAGCACAATTTTATGTATTAGAAGTGGTAAGTTATTCATCATTAGGTCTGTTTTGTGAGGTAGATATTATTCACATATTTTAATTTTTTATTTCAAAATATTAAGGGGGTACAAATGTTTTAGATTACATGGATTGCTTTTGTAATGCTTGAGTCCTGGCTGCAGGGTTGCCCCTCATCCAGCTAGTGTTCATTGTCCACATCAGGTAGGTTTTTGCCCATCCTGCCTCCATCTCCCCACTGGTCAATTTCCACTGAGTTTTACTTCCCTCTGTGCATGTGTAATTATTGGTTAACTCCAATTTAATAGTCAGTACGTGTAGTGTTTGTCTTTCCATTCTTGATATACTTCACTTAGGAGAATGGTTTCCAATCCCATCCAGATTCACACATTCATATTTTAAATGAGAAAATTGATACACGAAGAGGGTAGACTTCCATTAGGTCACATATCTAGTGAGTGGCAAAGTCAGGAAATGAACCCAAATCATAGGATACTTAGTTCCATCTTTCTTTTCCCTTCCTAAAAATAAAATCTTATATTTCTACAATTCTTTGTCTTTTGCGATTTTTCCCCCCTGAAGACATTAGCATCTTAATTGATTTTGGTCACAAATTTAGTTAACTCAATGGCAAAGTTTTATTTATTTAGAAAACTGGAGAAAGATACTTGAAAATGTGAATGTGTAAATTTTGCAGGATGTACCTGATAGTTAAAAATCATCTAAGGCATCTCAGGAATATTTTAATAGGACTATTTTCCTGTTAAATTTAGTATGTTGGCGGGATGTGTCGTTTTGTTTTGTTTTCCTTTTTGAAGGCTGAGTGTAAAGGACCCAAGGACCCGTTGGATAAGAGTGGTGAGCAGAATGCACTTATGTCTCACAAAGGGCCATTTTATAGTGAACTCGGATGGGTCCTAGTACAGGAGACTAGGGGAAGAAGTGTATTGAGATGAGGGGATCATGCAGTGTCCAAATAAAATCAGAAGTAGAGTCAACTTGTCAAGATTGACATGCTCTCCAGAATTCATTAAAATGTTGTTTTAAGCCGGGCGCGGTGGCTCACGCCTGTAATCCTAGCTCTCTGGGAGGCCGAGGCGGGCGGATCCTTTGAGTTCAGGAGTTCGAAACCAACCTGAGCAAGAGCGAGACCCCGTCTCTACTATAAATAGAAACAAATTAATTGGCCAACTAATATATATACAAAAAAAAAATGTTGTTTTAAACATTTAAAACAATTTCTTAAAACAATACTACTGGTGCTTAAAAAGTGATATTAGCAAGTTTTTCTTTATTCTTCCTTGAAATCTAGTTCTTTTGTTCTCCATAGAATGACTGTAATCACAAGATAAGCTACCAAAGTCATGGAAGTTCCTCTGCAGAAATGATAAGGCCACTGAAGCCCAGGGTGGCCACATCCAACTTCACATGAAGTAGAATGCAATAAAGATGAATTTAGTGGCTAATGCAATTTGACATCAAGTTGAACTACAGATTAAGTATAGAAAAATAACTTGTACAAATGTTTCTACTTGGGAAAATTAAAGTCATTTAGAGAGTTAAGGGAATTAAAAGAATAAAGCAAAAAGTATTCAATATGAAGATAAAAACAAAATTTTTAGGTCCAAAGAAATGCATTTAATATTTATTTATTCAAGAAATATATTTTGTTAATATCCTTGTTGTGCCAGAAATTGTTCTAGGTCTGGAGGTAAGAATGGCAAGTAAGACAAAGACTTTGCCCCCGAGTGCCTTGCATACTAGTGGAAGCAAATCATCTGTAAACAAACGATAACTCAATAAAGAAGATCATTATAGCTGTTTATGTGCTCTGAAGAAAATGAACAGGTGTGGTCATGGAGAATGGCTGGTGATGAGTGAGAATGGCTCCTTCCACAGAGAATCATCAAGGGCTTCTCAGAAGAGGTGTCATTTGAGTGAGATCTAAAAGCTAGGAAAGAGCCAGCCACTGGGTGAGCTAGAGGAGAACATTAATCAGAGAGAGTGGTTTATGTAAATGCCTGAGATAGCAGCTTTGCATATGAGAGCAATAAAAAGAAAGCCATACACTCATACACACACACACACATACACACACACACACTGTATGATGAGAAAGTGAGAACATCAACTAATCTAGTATCCAGAAATCAGGCTGGATAAATTCCTTGGATGTCATATTTTGAAGTATTTCAACTTCCTTCTCTCCTACCCCATACCCTCCTCTCATCCTCATCCCAGACACACATATAACTTGGGAAAAGATTTAAAGTATTGACTTCCAGAAAGGTGTATCATTATCTCTACTATAGAATGTCATATCAAACAATTCCTGCCTATGCTTGGGTGGTGGGTGGCTTTTGTAAATTCAACTATTTGTAAAACACTAGTTTCCAAAGGACTAACATACAACAAAAGAGTCTTGGTCTACTTTGTGCTGCTATAACAGAATACCTGAGACTGGGTAATTTATAGAGGGCAGAAATTCATAGGCTCACAGTTGTGAAAGCTGGAAAGTCCAAGATTGAGGGGCTGCATCTGGTAAGTCATAGCATGGTGGAAGGCATCACATAGCAAGAGAGCACACATCAGAGAGGGAAGGGGGCTGATTCTTTATAAGGTCTATACTCATTCTTTATAAGGTCTCCACTCTTGCAATAACAGCATTAATCCATTAATCCAGCTCTGTCCCCATGTCCCCTTTGTGACAGTCCCGACTCTCAACACTATTTCAATGGAGATTAATTTCCAACACGTGAACTTTGGGGGACACATTCAAACCACAGAGAAAGCTACTATATTTTCATAGAAAGAAGACTAATATAAGATACTGTCTAAATTGAGACTCACAGAAAATAAACTTCTTTGGATACCATGAGTATAAAATTCTAATTTGAGCTTCATTCTTTAGTCACAGTAGCAAATCAAACTGTTGAATACATTTGTGACTCTCTAATTATGGAGAAAGCTACTGTTTTACATACCAAAAATCTTTAAATATTTGGGGTTTTTTGTTTTTTTACCATGTTTTCTTTTCTTTTCTTTCCTTTTTTTTTTTTTTTTTTTTTACCATACTCACTTATTTCTTGAGAACACTGTTCATGAAACTTCCAGTACGTGGTTGTAAATTCAAGCTTCTTCGTGTTTCTGCTTTGGCAGGGGACGATCTTGTCATGGCATTCTTTTTCCTTTTGAAGCACTATAAAACAAATAGTAGAGACAATGTTTTGTGCCAGTATTTTGGAATCAATGTTTTCTAGGTGTCTTACAAGTAAAACAGCTCTTGAATGAAGTAGATCTATAAATAAGCATGGGCCTTAAAATGGCTATATTCTGGTAATCACAGAGTCATGAAATCAGAGCATTTCAATAAGGGGTCATGTCCTTTTTATCATAATTGAGAAATTTTTTTCAGATGACTTTCAGATGCTGTTACAACTCAACCTGCCTCTGGTGTTTCATATGCCTTAAAACTTGTTGCTTCTTTCTGTATAATAACTGGGAGAGCATAGCTACAGGGTTCCAATTACTCTAGCAAAGGAACCTTATTACATTGTCTCCGGCTAAGCATGTAATTAATGTCTCTATTCAAGGCTATTTCAGCAAATTCAAAACCTAAAGACTATCCATACATATTTAGAGATGCATAGGAACGCTTGCGATGTATTCATTGCAGCAGACAATCATGCCAGAGGAATTGTGAAGGCGAATATAGAATATGTTATCCTGGGTTGCAAAAAATGTTATTATAATGAAAGATGTGGTTTAAAATTAAACATGTCATTCTAAAAAGTCTCCATGGGAATAGAATCACTTCCATCCTGGGAGAGTCATTTTTAATGGGCAAAATGTTTTCAGATTATCACAATGTCTGGGCAGAGATCAAAAGTACTAAATACCTGTCTGCAATGCATGGGGCACTGCACTTTGAATACCATGCTGGACATTTATGTAGGTAAAAAGTCTGTTCACAGCCATCTGAGCTTAATCCTATCTCCATTTTGCAAATAATCACAAAGTATTTTTGCACTATTTTAATACTCACTAAATTTTTGGGGAGTGCAACTACTGTATAAATCAAGGGACAATCGTAGTTAGTTTTGTTTTAGAACTTCACCAAGAGTTGGTCACCATTTCAAAAAATTAAAAAAGCCATTGATAGCAGCACAGCTTGTGGCATTTGAGTTGCTAATAAAACATGCCCAAATTATTAGACATTTGCAACAGTTGCAGTTGCAAGGATCCTGTGTTTAGGTGTCACCACCCAACAATTTAATTATACCCTCCAATCAAGTATATCAAGCCCAAACATTCACCTATTGAAATACATTTTCATTATGAATTACTTGCCTTATTTTTTTCTTTATATTACAGGGATTGTTGGCATTATGGGTTTAGGCAAATCATTTTATTTATGAATTTATTTTCAGGATATTAAAGAAGAATTTAATTATATTTTTAAAGGAGAGTTAGGTAGAATAAGGTCAAAAACAATTCTTCTAAAACATATCTCTTCACCAAGGCAAAGGGTGATGGTGTAGTGTACACGCATGTGCACTTTATGTAAAGGAAGGAAAGGCAGGAAAGGGAGATGAGAGAATGAGCCTTGATTTCAGCTCCTATTCTGTCAGGCCCTGTGCCCAGCCATTCAAATGCATGATCTCATTTTTTTGTGCGCAATACTGAGAAATGCCATGTCTGTTTTGAAACTCGTAGCCCCGGAGTGCCACATTCAGAGCTGACTGCTTGACATTTGGAGAGCACAGACTGAGAGGAAATGAGTAGATGAATATTCTTGACGTTGCTGGAGTGTTAGAATTATTTAAAGTTCTATTAAATAAGTGGCAGTCTCAGCGCCTGATCTATGGAAGTTAATGAAATTTTTCCAAAGAAATAATTATCATGAAATTTGAAAAAAAAACATAGTAGATGCACACACAAATCCATATGCATATGAATATCAGTGCACATCGGTGTGTGCTCGTGCTTCCTATTTATAGCTTTCGGGACACATCAGAAAGTGATAAATGAACATTGAAATGTTACACATATGTTTATATCCACTTTTAGCTATGGGGTTGTTTCAAAAAGTGGTATCTCCACCGAGCCAAATCCCAGGCATTTAGAAAGTACAAGAAATTTAAAACTTCTAAAATGAACCAAAGAAGAGAAGAAGAGAAAACAAAAACCGAGAGGGATAAGCAATCACGAATCTGACACAAAATTATTTTTTAAAAGTACTGTATTAAAAATAAAATGTATTAGAATTCATTACTAACCCTTATTTTTTGGTTGCTTATAGTTTTTAAGGATTGGCGAATAGGACCTTTCTGATACATAGGCATTGCTGTAGCATTTTTAAGCCTTGAAGATAATTTTACTGTATAACATTTCAGAGTTGTCGATTTAAATATATTATAATTTTGGGTAAATGACAGATTGCTTTCTTTTTAAAATGCCCAAGTAAAGCTAAAGGTTAGTATTTAACGAGGAGTGTATGTATGCATCTCTTTTTTTTACTGACCAGAGTATTGCCATAAGAAGAACTAAAACAAGGCAGGAGAGACTGAGTTCAGAAGAGAGGGTACCTGTGCTAAGGATGGCATTTTGCAGCCACTGCAATAAAATGAAGATGACTGGAATTTTAAAAACCTCTTTCTTAAGAGGTTGCTGGTTTCAGAAACGCGAGTAAAATCGGTTTAAGCAAAACAGAGAATGTGCCAAGTCACCTAACTGAAAAGTCCAAGGGTGTTACTTACTTCAGCCATGGCTAGCTAGACACAAGGAATCAATTTTTGTTATTAAATTGGTGTCTCTCTCTTGACACCACTGAATTGACTTCACTCTAAAGTAGACCCTTTCAGCATATTGGTGGACAGAAGCATTATGCTAAATTATCCTAATCCAAGCAAAATGAAACATCCTTTTTCCAAAAATTAAAAAATAATGGGGGATGGTGTCTTACTGAATGAATTTGGATCGCGTGCCCATGAAGCAAATACTGTGGCCTGGGGGATGGATGATGCTGAGTGCCAGGCCAAGGTCATGTGCCCTTAAGGTGGGGGTGGGGGGAACTGTCAGCTTCACCAAAACCTGAACCAAATGCACCAAGACTAAAGGAGATGAGATTCTACACCCTCCAACTGCTGGAAGCCCAGTCCAGGAGGGAGCAGCCAGGATTTGCAAAAATCCATTTAACATAAATTACACTACCATAAATCTTAATGTTTTTCATCTTCCTCTTGACATGCAAGAATGCATAGTTAGAGAGTGAAAGAATTTTAGAACTGAAAGAGATTCTGTAAATTATGTAATCGAGCACCATCAATTTAAATATTTTATGAGAATTCGCTCATCTTTAAATTGTCTTGCTAATTGCAAGAGCTAGTTATCTTACAGCCACGCAAAGTACTGGAGAGGAGGAATATAAAATATGAATCGAAATTATATTAAAAGCGTTTGGTGTATATCCCAAAGATAGTTTTAGAGTAACTCCTGATTTTAGGGATTATTACCAAAAGTTTACACAAAATTAAAAAACAAATGCTATCTTTTTCCTTTCCCAGCTATGTTATCATTTGTAAAGTTTCTGTTATTATATTATAGTAATGTGTTGCTCAGTCTAAAATGTTTATTGAAAAGCAATTGACTTCTTTTCTTCTTTTTTATATTTTTAGTTCCTCTGATCACTATTTCTGCTAATTTTTGCAGATAAGCACAGATGGTATGCCCTTTTACTAACCAAAAATAATCATTTCATAAATATGTATTTATATGTGTTCATTTCGGAAAATGTATACCTTTAAAAGGAACCTAAAATGAACCCCAAACAGATAGACATTTAAAGCATCCAAATTCTAATAGGTCACACTAAATAGAGAAGTATTTATGAGAGAAGTATTTATGTTTCTAATCAGTAATGAGTATATAAATATTTATAATTTATCTATTGTAAGCAAGTCATTATTAAGTATAATTTATGGAAGCAGTTACAAAATATTAAATATATTTAGAAGTAATTGCTGAGTCCCTTATACAAAGTAAGAAAAATTTGACCCCAAACTAATAATCTCCCATTATTTGAGGTTTTAACATTGTCAGGTCCACGTTTGAAAATTATGTGACTGTCTGTAACCCCACTCCAGGGCCCTGATAATGATGTGAAGCAGGTGTCATATTTCAAAGCTAGCGAGGACCACAGGGAGCCAGAGGAACTCCTGTGTCTGTAACTGGTTACCTCAATTCAATAAAGCTGGTGATAATGAGGCCAGCTTTAGGGATCTGATCTCTGAGAGTGCCCTAAGCTCTGGATCTGAGTCCACAGACCATAGCACAGTCTCTGTCCTTAAGGGGAATAAGACTTAAAGGATATGGACAGAATAGCCCTACAAGCACATCTACATAGCATGCTGTCCAGTGCTAGTGGCCAGACTATTCATTCCAGAGGCATTCACATCATAAATGAGAATTATAAAATGATGGGGATTTTTGCTTACCCATGAAAGCTGATTTGAGGTTTCAATATAATTAGATGTTTTTGTCATATTAAAGACAGTGATATTAAATTTTGCAAGAAATACTGATTTAAGACATTTCAAAGGTCAAAAATTGAAATACAAATAGATACTGTAATAGGATTAAAGGGCAAGAACAGCTAATGGTGAATCTGTTCATTGAATATAATGAGATTATTCTCAGGCAGATGAGTCCTTAGCTTAAACAAGAAAATGAGCTCTACAGAGCAGAGCTGTAATATTGTAACTGCTATGAAATCATTGCCTTTACGTTTTCTTAATATACATTAATTACGATTTCTTTTTGGAAAACAGAAATACTTGTCATAATTTCAGCAAAGCTTCATGGAAATAAGTAAATTTTTATTTAATCCCAAATTTATCTGCATTAACTAATCCATTACTATTCTAGTTAGTCAGAAAAACATATCAAATAAAACCTCATAGTACTTCTAAACTATACTGTTTTTCCATTTATCAAAATCTTAACATACTTTTTGTTATATTTACATTGACAAGTACCCCAATATGCTATCAGAAATCAGCCAGCTAAATTAATGTTATATTAAATACATTATTATAGTGATATTATTTAGTCAACTGAAGTTTTAATTGTGTAAATAGGATACATTTGTGTAAATAGGATTTTAATTTGTGTAGATAGGATACATTATAAATGTAAGACATTTTATTATATTTTTATAGAATAGTGACTTATTCCATTAGCTATACCATAGATTATGGTATGAATAAATAATAATAAAATAAGGATCAAATTTTGGCTAGTATTTGGGGCAGGAAAAAATCAATATATTAAATCCAGTTAGGCTATTTACAATTTTCAAAACCCTCAGTAATTTCTCGTTAGAATGATGCCTTCTATATTCATTATTAGCAACAACCAATATATCAAATTATTTCAATCAAAATTCTTGAGTGCCTAAAATACGAATGTCACCATGTGTAAGATGCTAAGCTAGTCAGTGTGGGGAAACAAATAAATATAAAAATTGTTGATTTCTTAAAGGGATGCAAGATATAAAACACTTAAAATATACAAAGCATTTTGTGATACTCATGAGCGGTTTGAAGAGTAAATGCTCTAATAATTAAAAAACTAATAATAATACATGGCTTTTGTTTTCCTATTCTGCTTAAGAAGATCTTCCCTATGCCCCAAGTAATTTTATTAATTTAAAAGTATATACATAGCTTCAACAAGAGAATACATTTGTAAGCTTAATTAAGTTGCATACCCCCATGAAGAAGACAGACCCTGTATTTTCTACAGCCCAATCTAGAGGCTTTTTTTTTTTTTTTTTTTTTGAGGTCAGAATGGAGGCTCCAGACTTAGAATTTTACATGAGTATGAGGAAGACACTGAATTTCATTCTTGGCATAATGGTCCTTACTTATAGGACTGCCCTGGAGTCCTGTTCTTGAATGAGAATGATAACCACCCTTCCCCGAGCATGTTCCATGTGCCAGACCCCAGCCGGGCCAAGAGTTTGTCATGCCTTTCATTCACTTCTCACAGCAACCACATAAAACTCTTCCAAACAGTGTATCAGAGACTTAGATTTGCAGCCCTCCCCATGATGCTGAAGAAGTATCAAGTCTACTTTGAAAAACTGTATTTCTAATTTTATTTATTTATCCTTATTGTATCAAAATGGTCTAATTTCTACATTTTAAGGCCATTTAGAATAATTCAACCCTGGCGATCAATGGGGTGACAGATGTCACAGCCAGATCGCCCTCACATCCTAGAATAATTCATATTAAAGCAAAGAAGAAAAAACAGTTTACTTTGGTTACTAGCACCTTGTTGTGTGCTTTTTTAGACCTGTCTCTTAATAACCAGACTAATAAATAATTATAAGAGAAAGCCTACCTTTATTCCCACCCACATGCCAGACTCTCTGAATTACAATTTGAGTTTCAAAGAATAAAGCCACACATTTTTAATGAAGTTTTATTTGACCTCTCGCTCTTTATGCATCAAAACAATGATAGCAACTTTAGATCACTCAAATATTTTATAAAACAAAATAAACAATCCTCTTTTTACTTAATCTGATGTTAAAATGAACCATTGACTCAGCTCTCTCCCTCATGCAGGCAAAGCAAAACCCAACCTCATACCATTATTTTAGCTTATAAAGAATTCTGTTTGTGTTGGCTATAGTCTCATTTCAGTAACAAAGATCAATATAAGACATAATTCTGAGGATGAAATTTTTGTATAGTTCTTAATCAAGTGATTTGGTTTAGAAAGAGCCTTAGAGTACACATAGAGTAATCGTCCTAAGGTTCAAGAGCTCATGTCTGTCCACTGCTAGTTGAAAATAGAGCAAAGACCAGAACTCAGACCTCCCATCCCCTACCCCAACTGTAGCAGTTACACTGCATTCTGGTCTTAATAGAGCTGAGTCTCATAAAACTTATTTCTCCTTGTAAACTCTTTCCTCAAATAAACATGCACCTCTGCATTGAACTTAAGGAATTATAACACGACCACTATATTGCAGTGAATGCCCCTATTTCCTCATGATTCTTCCATGGCCCTATCAATTCCTAGGCTGCACCAGTGTCAGAGTTTCTGGAAATAATTAGGGAGCTCTCCTAAGAGATTGCACCAGTACAATTGTTCTGGTCTCTAACAGCAGTACTTGACTTTGTTCTTGAGGCAACCTCAGAGTCCAGTCTCAGGCTGACAACCACCATCAATAACTGTCCTGGACACAGTCTTATTGTCATGCTCCCACTGCTCTCCATGTTTTAAAAGAAACTTCATTTCGGAAGTGAAGAGGGGTATGGAATGTCATCATGTATAGGCTCGTTCTCCATATTTTAATTTTTGCATATATAAATGTATGTATAAATCTATTACATGATAGATTCAAGAAAAATCTGGGCCAGGAACAGATACTTAATGAGGGAAAAGTCACCGCACTGCCTCCTTGCTGGGACCTGAGAGCCGTGTCTCTCAAAGTCTGGTGTGGGAATTGCCAAGCTTATGCATTTCTCCACAGACCTTAACTTTCACAGGCTTTTCCAAGAGTTTATGCTTAATGGTTTCAGTTTCCAAAAGTAGAGCCTATACCAGCTAGGTCTGCCCAGTGTGCCTACACAGACAGTGCATCTGTCCTGTAAATTAGTTCCTACCACATTTCCCCTCGGAATTCTGGAGCTTTGGCAACATTGTATAATGACTTTGTTTTATATACTTTTGAGGAAAAGAAAAGATATTTCTAATATGTTCACAAATCATATCTGCACAAATCACTAGGAAATATTGCTCCTACTTGTTGCCATCAAATACTTTTTACTCAGTTGATTTTTTGACTAAATACTTAATATCATGATCTTTCTCATCTTTTTTTGTTTTCCTGAAGTGGCTTTTCGGAGATCCCCAAGAAATAAAAGATTCTTCTTTACTCTTAGAAATAACACTTTTGTTTGTGAGTAATATAAGCTCAATAATCTTCCCTTGAATAATTATAGTAGCTATAAATAGATATATTGTAGGGGAGGAATAAAGAATGCATAGCTAATTATAAAACTTAGACTATTGAATATAAGCAAAAGCATTTATAAGTCACATTTATATGACCTTACATGTCACTGTTCTGGCTTTTTTTGAGAAATGTTTCACAGTATACTTCAGTTTTTCCTGGTGCCTGAAATCTGCTGAAAGGCAACTGGTGATAGAGACCTAAAGAAAGAGTCAGGGTGGAAGTGGAGCACAGAAATATCTTGGATTTTAACTTTATCTCTTTCTTCGGTGGTCTTCTGCAGTTTCATGATGCTAAACATGTTCTCTGTGCCTAGACAGAAACTGAAGCTTGCAACTGCATTTTCTCTTTGAGTTCCTATTGATTGGGATCCTCACTGTACAGCATTAATTTCTTAACTACAATTATAACCATAAAAGGGGTTTTAGGCATCATTTTAGACAATTTTGGTAAACTCAGTTGACACAAGAAATGAGATAGGCAAAAATGCAAAAAATGACAACACTTGCATCCCATGAGGAAGGAGTCAGTCCTCATCTAAGTAATGCCCTTAAAAATAAGTTTGCTCCCTTATCTTATTCTACTGGTTGTAAAAGTAACATACAGTTATTGGGTAAAGTTCCAAAACTAAGAAAAATAGAACAAAGTTTTCCAATAATCCCATTAAGTACCACCACTATTTAATATGTTACCATATTTCCTTCTGATCTTTTTAGAATGTATGCATTTTGCCCATTTTTGGTCACACTATATGTTCTGCTTATAATTACTATACTTTGAAACATAATCATTCTGTGTTATTGAAAATTCTTTATAAAACTTATTCTTAATGGCTTAGTAATAATCTATCATGTGGAATTCCCCTAGTGCTTAACATTTTGGTTATTTCCACTTTTTCACAATTATAAAGTCTTCAATGGCAAACACCTTTGTGCTAAAACATTGTGTGTGTGTGTGTGTGTGTGTGTGTGTGTGTGTGTGTGTGTGTGTGTGTGTGTATCTCAGGTTATGTCCTAGGGATAGATTTCTAGAAGAGGAATTACTAGTTCTTAAAGCTATCTCTACACATCTTATAAAATTGATTTATCAAACATTTACAGTAATTTATAATTTACCCTATCACTACTCCTTTTACCTTAATTACCAAATCTACCTGTGCAGCAGGCTAGGGGTAGGTTTTCAAGTATTAATGTAAATATGAATTTTAAAAAAGAATTTATATAAAAGTTCCTTGGCAATGTGAAACTTAGCTGGTATGCTCTTCCAGAGTGACATATTAAATATAGAAATGTTAATAGAAATGAAAAGATGCACTACTTAATTGCCAGGTACTGATTATCATTAGTGAGTTACATCATCATTTGCATGAATATAAGCATTCAGAATCTAAAAAAATTTAGTACAGACTAATGAAAAATAGTGCTGTTTTATCCTGTTTGTTGTCACTGTTGTTTGTTTCTTGTTTCCTCTTACATTGCATGACTTTTTAAGAATCTTACAGAGCAGGACAGAGCATGCTGCTCTTGCCTCTTGAATGCTTCAGACGGACTTTGAGGAAAACTTTGTGAGCTCCAGGCCAGTGGTTTACAGTGCAGGGAGCAAAAATGGGACTGGCTTGAGAAAGTAAGAATGGGAACACATTACTAAAGTACAGGCTGAATCAAAATCACGGGAAATATAAGATACAAATTAATTCACTAGTTATATAGATACATTGGCCCAACATCTCGGAGTCTTGGAATTTTTAGACAAAGTTTTATTTCTCAGGCAGGACATCTCAAGAGGTTTGAAGTTGTTTGAGCATTATGACTCTCTGCTTATTGCCCTACTTTTCCTGTTGCTAATTTTTTTCCTCCAGTTTTGGTCCTTAAGATTTTTGTTGAGCTGACTCTAACTCCTCATGTTGTCCTTTTGAGGATTAATCTTTTTCTTCCTTTTAATTTTACTGGTTAATTTTCAGTTTTACTTTTTCCTTGTATGAGAGTAAGATCTACAAATAGCATTACAGTCTGAAAATAGCTTTTCTATACATAATGAATATTCAGTACTATAAGCAGCCTTTGTTTCTCCTCTTATTTATTTTATGTATGTCTCATCTCTCATGGACATTTGCCAATGAGAATTCTCTCACCCTGTGTGGTAATGTGCTTTATTCTGATTATTTATTTGTTTATGCAGTTGTTTATTTTATATCATGGCACCCTACAGTTCTATTTTTAAGAGTTGAATTATTTAATTAGTCATGACATAGTGAAGGTTTTGATATCAGTAAATCTGGGTTCAATTACCAGCTACATCTTGCTAATCCATATAATATTCATACCACAAGACTTAGTTCATAGTAAGTACTCAATAAATTTTTATTTTGAATGTCATCATGTTGACTTAGTATTTACCATGTGTATAGAAATATAGTAGATGTTTCAAAGGTGTAATTAATTTATGCAATAGTTATCTTTACTCTTAAAAGGGTTAAAGTCTATTCAATTATAAATGATAAATTATCATCTACTGTCAACATCTTTTCATACTTAGAAATTATTTCTCTATTTCACTTAATATCAGGGTATCTCCTATCCTGAGTAATTTTGAAATGAAGCCCTGGTTCTCAAAGTTTGAAGTGTATCACACCACCTGGGGGATCTTGAAATAGATGTCCAGGATATACCACAAATCTATTGAATAGTTGGGCTCAGCAACTGTGAGGCTCATTAGAGATTACAAACCACTGAGGTAAATCTTTGTTGTCTAACATTCTTACATGTTGTGTGGCATGGTGTAAGCATCCAACCATGCCATTCCTCGTTCTTTGGTGCTCACTAATATCAGCTTCCTAGAAGTGACATCTAAGATAAGACCTGAAGAATAAGTAATAAGGAGTTGCTCTATGTGAGAGACTGGGACAGGATGTAGGAAAGTGTTCCAAGTAGAGGAAACTGCAAGTACAAAGGCCTACAGAGCAAAAGAACATGGTCTTTAGTGATAACTGGAAGAAGTTCAGTATGGCTGTTTTATAGGAAGGAAGTAGGAAAGGAAGTAAGTAGCGTTGAATAACTTGGACTTTATCCTGAAATTATTAAGTCACCAAAGAAGAGTTAGCAGGAGATAGATGTGATCTATGTTTGTTTTGTATGTTTTACTGGCAGCAGTATGGAGAGTTGACTAGGGGCAGAGTGAGGTATAGAAATTGAAGGAAAGAGTCCATGGCGGCCATATTTGGGCTAGTAGCAAAGGAAGTGGGGAGAAGTGGACTGCATTGAGTGATACTTAGGAATATCTAAGGAAAGGGAAGTGTTGAGTATGCTTTTTGAATATTCTACTGCAAACAACTAAATGCACAGTTAAGACAGGAGACATAAAAAGAGTATCACTTTGAGGGTGGGAAAAGTGAAGAGATGTAAAACAAAGAAGCAGAGACTTTGTTGATTTCTTTTTCTTCGGTGTGGAACATTTAGGTAAGGTGTCTACATCAACCAAATCAAAACATATCTATTAAGCTTCCATTTACTGTGTGAGGTGTAACCATCACCAAAACTTGTTATCTTTGTTTTTAAACTTGTTATCTTTTAATTAGCCATAAATTTTCTCCTGTTTCTTACGTGACTCATCCTGATGATCCACTGTATCTATTTAAAGTAAATTGATAGGCCGGGCACAGTGGCTCACGCCTGTAATCCTAGCGCTGTGGAAGGCCAATCGGGTGGATCGCTCAAGGTCAGGAGTTCAAAACCAGCCTGAGCGAGACCAGTCTCTACTAAAAAATAGAAAGAAATTAATTGACCAACTAAAAATATATATACAAAAAATTAGCCAGGCATGGTGGTGCAGGCCTGTAGTCCCAGCTACTCAGGAGGCTGAGGCAGGAGGATTGCTTGAGCCCAAGAGATTGAGGTTGCTGTGAGCCAGACTGACGCCATGGCACTCACTCTAGTCTGGGCAACAAAGTGAGACTCTGTCTCAAAAAATAAATAAATAAATAAATAAAGTAAATTGATAAATGAAAAGCCCCTTTTACTTATTATTTGTATGTCTTGTGCCATGGCACTTTCAAGGATCTTTTCCCAAGCCAAGTAGTAAATGAAGAATGATTGTAAAGGTGACACTACATTTTTTGAGTCACATCTATGTTGACTAGGTAAAACCTTGCCCAGAGAACACATGTAAAAATAAAAATCCATGTGGGCTGGATGCTGACCACATCTGATGTACATCTGCACATAGAGCCCTTCTCTACTATTTAATCCTAACAATGTCAAGACAAAGAAGCATTTAGCAAGAGTCACCCTGCCTGGATAACAGAGGTATGCTGCTTTCTAATTCTTCCCCTTACTTTCACTCTTTTATAAAGTTCACAGATGTGCCCTTGTTGTGGTCCGGGTATTTTTGTGAACTGCTGGAAAATTTCACTCACACACTAATGGTTCCAATGAACACAAAATACCTCTTCCAGAGAGCAGTTGCCAATAAGCAGTATTTTTAGAGGCACATGTCACTGTTTCTGTTTGCCTCTGTTGTGACTGTTAATGGGCCCTGAATGATTAAGAAATAGCCTCTGATAAAAGGCATTATCCCACTGCTTCATTACATACTATGGGCAGTAAATGTTTATTACGCATTGGGCTCAAGCTAATATGTTATTAAACCGTGTTCCAGTTAAACCAGCTCCCAGCGCACATAGCTTTACTGTCTTGAACATGTTTGTCATTTCCCTGTGCCTGAAGAGCAGATCGTTCCTTTTGGGTTTCTACTGCTAAATGCCCGTTAATAGTGGTGTCATATCGCTTATGCTTGCTTCCTTGAGGAAATATTTTAGTTAGTTTTCTGAATTTTTTGGTAAACTTTGTCACTCACTCTAGGGAACTATCCCTGTTTCCAAGAATTTCCTCTTAACCTACCAAGTAAAGGAATTCTTTCCTGAGAAGAAGTGGGAAGTAGAGAACACAAAGTACAGGAATCTAAACACTAGATATAGTAGGACATTTTATTGCACTGAATTCATATACTGTGATATTCTGGTATGTCCCTGGGACTGGCTTTCCTCTGAGGATTAGAGAACAAGGAATTCTGGTATCTGGATCAGAGTAGAAATCTATTTTCCTTTCTTACTGTAGGATTCCTGAGAGTATCAAACTTTCTCACCCTCCAGTTCTGCAAGGAAATTTTCTATTTCTTTTACTGTGTTTGGAAATGAAGGAGGAAATGCTTGCTTTTGACAACACTCCCAGCTACTATAATGTTAATACTAGAAATTATGACTGTGAGCAATTAGAGGAGAAAAGTCATCCAGGTGCCATTTTGGCTTTCCATAAGCATAGCTATAAAAATAAAGTGCCTCTTTGGGCATGCTTAGTCATTACTTTGGGGTTAAAGTGAAGAGAGGGGAAAAAAAAACTATCTGAAACATAAACATGTGTTTTTCATTCTGACATACAGAGTTAACATTATTTTCCACAGCTACAACTATGAAGGGTTAGTATCTTTTAATCTATCTATTTACTAAAACAACATGGTAACATTTTATATTGGCTAACCTGGAGTGCTAAGAATACCCTGTGTCTGGTTCTCCCTGGTACAGAGTATTCACTTGTATAAACTGATGGTTCATTTCCATGTGTTTATACAAAAGCAGGAAAATGTCTTCTTGCCTAAAGCTCATGCATGGCATCATTGCACGTGGCATTACTTAAGCAAAGATCTCCCCAAGTAGCTCCAAAATGCAGGGGAAGTTGGAAGTTGCCAAGGTCAAAGCCTGTGTGCTAAATAAACTGCCACCATTGGCATCAAATTTACATAATTCCCTGTGCTGGGTTTGCAGTGAAGGAAAATTCTGTTGATGGTCAGTTCTGAAAAGTAAGCTCCTGGTAGAAACGAAGAATCGTGGAGGGAGATTTTTTTTCCCCTCTCCCCAGAATATTTTGCTTTTGCTTCTTGAATCTAAGGAAGTCTAATAAATTCTGAATTCTAGAGAATAAATCGTGAAGGCTCATTTGAATGTCATCTGCTACTCAAGTTCTATACAGTCCCTCTTAGGAAAGGATCATAATTTATTTTTCCTATGTTTGTGGATAAGTATACTGTAAATGATACATCTAAGCATCTCTTTCCCTCTAAAAAAGAACACTCTATTCCACCAACAGTTTTCTTAAAAGAGACTCCTCTCAGAAATAATCCTCTACACTCCCACAGCTTTGTAGCAGTAACAGCGTGTTTCACGGTCGACATGTATTAGGGCTATTTAAGGATGATTCTTTCTGCCCCACTAGATTGAGAGCCCGTGGGTGTTAGTTCCAACTGTCACTCATCCTTGGACTCCCTACATGCACAAACAAACGCCTTACCTGTAGTAGGTGCTCAAATCATGTTTACTGAAAGAAATCATATTGAACAGGGAGCCCATAGGGAAGATGGTTTATACTCTGCTGAAAAGCATTTAATGTTAGGATGCATTTAATGGCAAAACCCCTGTGTATGCTGTCATGAACTTGGTGCTAAAATGGTGTACACAGGGTTCCTTGGAACTGTTGTGATAAAAATTGATAAGAAAGGACTAAAGAGCCACTTTGTATGAGGAACATCACTCCTGGCGCGGAATGGAGGCACAGAGGCGTATTAACTTTGTGTAGAATGGAGCTAGGTTAATTGGACTGGCTTCAGAGGCTAGATCTACTTAGAAGGCATAGTAAGTGGCACATGAAGTACACCCAGTCTTCCTTTCTAAATGTAAGGAAATATTGCAAAGTTTTAGGAACAAGTGAGAGCAAAGCACAAAATAAGCAGCAAACCAGGGTACCTACTGTCATGACAATTACTGAGTCAATGAAGAGGCATTTTAAATAAGAAGCATTACCATTTTTTTTTTTAATTTAAATGGACTGAAATGCTTGGGCTATTTAAAATCCATTGAGAATTTATTTACAAGATAGAATTACAATGTAATACACACTATTTTGGAAACATTCCAAGCGAGAGTGCTTTCCTGATGAAATCAAGCATAGTTTTTATTTTTCTTTTTTATTCCTTACCTAGAGATGCTGTTTATTCACCTTTAAGAGACTATGGTGTTTCATCTACTTGATTTTGCAGTTCATGGTATTGTTTTATTGGCCACCTGTGACAAAAGTGAACTGTCTGAGAAATATATATTTAAACCAAATAAAACTTTTAAAATAACCTTCTTTTCAGAGGCTTATTTCCAAGATTCTCCATGTGTGAAGGTCTCACCCTGAAGATATGTTAGGCCAACTGAGGAAATGTTTATTTTTTGAATCCTACTCAGGTATAGTTTATTGCTTGGTGACAGTAATATGAGTTTACAAGGTTTTCCATCAGTTTGTTAACACGCTGCATGTATCTGGGAATAGAAATATAACTGTTTTTATCCAAATGAGCAGCTTCCTCTACTTCTCACAATTATTAATAATAGGCATTACTTTATCTCACGATCACCTCATGTATCCCCTTTAAAAGTGAAAGCTTTAGCCTGTAGTTTTAGCTAGTCAGGAGGCTGAGTGGAGAGGATCGCTTGAACCCAGGAGTTCATTGAGTCCAGCCTGGGCAACACAGTGAGACTTCATCTCAACAAAATAAATAAAGAAAGAAAGTGGATCCTTTACTTTGAATTACAGTTGTCCCCCAACATCCGTGAGAGATTTCAGGACCCCCACAAATACCAAATGATGCTCATGTTCCTGATAGAAAATAATATAAAAATGATATAAAATATAAAATGTAGTGTTAATATTTGCACAGAACCTATGCACATCCTCTCATGTACTGCAAATCATCTCTAGATTACTTATAAATACCTAATACAATTTAAATGCTATGTAAACGGTTGTTATAGTATGTTTTCTTATTTGCGTTATTTCTTATTGTTGTAAATTTATATTTTGTTTTTCAAATTATTTTTAATCTGTGGTGAATTGTTTCTGCAGATGTGAACCTGTGGATACAGAGGGCTGACTGTATCCTGTTTTATTCCTTGGGCGGGCATTTAGGAGCAGTGGCTGGCTATTGCTAGGATATCCTGGATTTTCTGCCGCATTGAGTTTTGCTTTGTGCCCCTGTCACCCAGAACCTGCGGGGCTAGGCAGGATCAGAGCAAGAAAGGAGGTAGGCAGGGCTGCTACCAGAACAAAAGCATGGCCCAGCACAGAGCCAGGCCCAAGGCCATTGATGACAGCAACGACAACACTTTGGGAAAGGAACAGAATGGAAGGAAAGTCCAGGGGCGGAAGACAAAGAATGGTTTTTGTGTCACAGAAGAGCCACAAGGGCAGAAAAGGGTTGGATCTCAACTGGAGAAGGCAGAGCAGAGCTATCCTGCCCCAAGGTGGTGGCCCTGTCTACCCTAGGAAAAGAGTGCCCATGGGGAAGAGGAGCCCCTGAGAGTGGGATGAATTGGGCACATTCCATGTCCCCCCTCCACTGCAGTGCAGTGTAGCAGTTCACTGCCCACCTGCAGCCATGCTGCCTGGCTTCCAGTCCTCATTTTACTACTTACTGTGTCACTTTCAGGAGGTTACTCAAGCTCGCCTAGCGCCTGTTTCTTCATCTATAAAATAAGGGTTATAAAATCATTACCAACCTTATGGATGCCTGTGAAGATTACTTAGAAAATACAAAATACTCTAGCTCCCTCCTTTGAAGAGCAGTGCCTGACACAGGAAGTTGTTAAGTATTGTTGCATTGTATTGTCTGTTGTAATTTCAAGCACATACCATTGAACTCTTTAATTTCGGTAGCTTTCTTCTACCACTAGTATTTGCTATGGTCTTTTGTTTCCTTGTCAAATCCTTGTAGTAAATTAATTTTTAAACTTAAATCCAGCTGTTTGCTCAGGTGGAACACATCTAAGCATAGAAGTGTAGTCACAGTCTTTCCTTTTTTCATCTTGTTAATTGACAAAGGCACTGGGGACTGCCCATCCAGGTCACAGTGACAATGAGCAGAGTAACTTTTCTTGAGTGTTTCTGTATGCATTTCTTTTAAAGCAGGATACCCTTACTTAGAGTTTTAAGTAGGAGACAATTTGTCAGAATAGAGCACTTACTTAGAGTGTTAAATAAGAAACAATTTGGTCTGATGTTCATCATTTTGCATGAGTTTCTACGTTGAATCTTGTCAGCCGAATTCAAAAAGCAAACAGCAAATATCAGACAGGGGAGTGCATGGGAAGAGGAGTGCACTGGAGAAGTAGACCATGGTAACTAAAGCCCATAAAGCATGGGATTCAGTTTTAGAACATTTTAGATCATATATGAATATACAGCTTTCCAGGGCTTGGTGTTTTAGAGATGCAAAGAAGAATCAGAGAGTTTTTACTCCCAAGGAGCCCATAGAGTCTAGTAGGCATTATATGACATGTACATGAGGACTTTACCACCCTGGGACTTAACACATACCTGGCATGTAAGAACAATGAAATCACTCACTTTTTATCCCCAGAACACAGCAAAATGAAGAAATGTTATAAAAGGTTAAAAACAGATTTTTTACAAGCACCCTAAGAGAGGTATAAAGTTGTATGCAGCAAAAAGGGGAGCTGAGGGAAAGACATGGACGAGCATGTGCGTGAGCTGGCTCTTTGGTGTTACACAGGCTATGTGGCTTTGTGGGCAGAGGGCACGTGAACACTGGCAATGAGATGGGGGGATTCAGGAAACATGGGAGTCATTGTGAGTAGATTAGTGTGACAAAAGGGAAGAGGTGAGAAACCAGGTTGAAAAGTAGATTGGCTCCAAACCAATCAGGACCCTCAAAGTTAGGCTTAGAAATTTGCACTTGATTCCACAGGGAATGAGGGCCCAAGGAAGACTTTAGAACAGGGTAATGGCATGATTCAGTTAAGCTTCAGGAGGATGATTCATTAAAATGGATCAGCAAATTTTGAATGATGAATCCGGGGAGGGGGGTGAGAGTTGGGCCATCTGGCAGTGAGTTTAAAAATGAGGAGATCCATGCAAGAGGCACTTAAAAGATAAAATTGATATGACTCATTTTGAGCCTCTAAGTGACAGATGATGGGGCCATTAGCAGAGACAGGCGGCCCCAAAAGAAGAGCTGGTTTGACAGGAAGATGAAGAGTTTAACTTGGGACACGTTAAGTTGAAGGTGCTGGCAGGACATACAACACTAGGACTCAAGAGAGAGATTTTCAGTGAAGAGATCATTCACGTGCAGAAGATAATTGAAGCCTTGGAATTACCAAAGGAGAAAGTGCCTGAGAACAGAGGGTAAAGGACATTTCCTTAAGGAACATCCCATTTACAGAACAATAGCACATAAAGAGGGAATGGCAAGAAATGAGGTGAACACCTTGGAGTGTTACAGAAGTCATAGGTAGAAAAAGTGTCAGAAAGGTCAGATCAGACAAAAATTTTATGGTTGCCAATGAATATGGAACCTGAGGTGAGATGCCAAGTTTGGTGACCAAGGGGAAACTGGTGACCTTTCATGAGTGTGATGGCCAGAGCCATGCTGTGAAAGACTGGGGACTATTAGTGAGAAAGTAGAAACAATGAGCACAGAAAACTGTTTCCAGGACCTTTGGTAGTAAAAGGAAAGATATCTTAGAATTATCTCAATTCTACAATTCCTTTAAAAGTCACCAACTTTGACAATTTAAGGAATAGCAAAATTAAAGTAACTTTGTAAGAACAGGGAGACTTCAACAGGCCCATAAACTGAAGAAAGGCTCCAGTGCCCCATAAAGGAGGAAAATTGAAAAATAACAGTAGACAGTGCAAGATCCCAAAAGCAAGTGGGAAAATATGGGATCAAGGACATGACTGTTGAGTACTGATTTTACGAAATCCACGTTATGTAACAATGTGGTGTCCCAAACAGCTCAGAATTGGCCACGAGGGGAATCCCAGTGGTGGGTGAGTCATTTTATGATCCAGCCATATGGTCACCCATGGATGTGGCCTGTCTTCCCAGGGACAAATTAATTACCTTATTTCTTTATTACCATTGTCTTTCCATTGTCATTGTCTTAGTACTATCAAAGAAGTAGCTAAGTACTCTCTTCATAAGAAAGTTCCTCAAGATGGAAAAGGAAACCAGACTCTCAATATACATTCTGCAAAGAGTAGTGAGAAACAGTCCTTCTAAAACTTTCCTTTCATATGAAAGACAGGAGTCAGATGTAAGTATTTCACTAACCTGAGAAACACAGAAAGACATCTAGGGTATTGTTCAGGGCCTGCTAGGATGTGTTTATTGGCAATGAGAGTAAGAATTGCCTAAGAGTAAAATATTGGGGGAAGTAAAAATGAAGGTCTGCCTATTTCCACAACTAAGAAAGTAGATATAGAAGAGTTCATCTTGAAAATAAAATCACATTTAAATGCTACAAATTAATGTGGTTATTAATATTATTATCAGCACTAATAGAAATGGTGTAAACATATATTCCCATTTGCTACTATATATCACATTGAGAAATGGTAGGGAGAAGGCTCAGTTTATCCTAGTTTAACAATGATTCAATCCATATGAGAAAACTGTTGCATGTTCATTTTGAATACCTTAAGCCAAATACTTATTTTAATGTGCATTATTCATAATTAGATTCTAACAATATGAAACAAACATGATGCTACAGCACAAGTACAAAGGCAGCTTAAAATGAATTATAGAAGTTAGGGTAATACTTCAGAAAAATGCATTAAAATTGAACACAATTGAGAAAGTACCTCTTGGTGCAATCATGGAACCAAAATTAAAGCTGGGAAGGACCTAAAGTTTCCCCTGATAGCCTCCTGGTTTTATTATTGGGGAAACTGAGGCCCAAGGTGTCCAAGAGCCCCATTAAATGAATACTTACAGACAAATCAAGAAAATATCTTCCATAAATCAGTAGGGCACCAACACTGTGATGGATTTTACATTTTTATATTGATCAGTTAATTTTTAAAAAATATCTAAGCTCAGTTTGAATGAACCTTAACTTATAAGCAATGGAATTAGCCATTCTACCTAATGAGTTTGAGAAAATTATGAATAAGCGTTCACACATACTTATTTAAACTTGTATTAAGTGTTAAGAAATGCTGATTAATAAAAAGAAAATTTCATTAAGTCATATGTTAATGTCAGCATGGTTTTAAAAATTTAACTTGCTTTCTCTATTGACTAAAACCATAAATCTCCTAATTTAATAAATTTTATGGGTATTTATGAATACGAACTGCACTGTTATATTAAGAAATTTTTATAGCTTTAAAAAACTATTTTTTACACTAAGCAAATTATAAGGAGAAAACAGCGACGAACAGTATTTTTCTGTGTGTTATACATTTTAGTTGTGTTTGTAG
Source organism: Microcebus murinus (assembly GCF_040939455.1). Classification (NCBI taxonomy): domain Eukaryota; kingdom Metazoa; phylum Chordata; class Mammalia; order Primates; family Cheirogaleidae; genus Microcebus; species Microcebus murinus. Next base: position 79,164,778 of record NC_134108.1, on the reverse strand, counting down.
TGCCTATGTGACTATTTTAATTGTCGGTTTTATGAAAGCTAACATCAGCTAATTTGAAATTCATAAACATTGCCATTAATATTTAACAAAAATCTATACATTACTTAAATTAAAGGTGTTATATTTGATATATATTTTACAGAAGTATGACCCAATATAAGTGGTTTTCTTAACCTTTATTATGTGTTATCAATTATTTTAGAAATATTTTGAAATTTTTAATAACAGAATTAGTTAATTAATACTTCTTTAATAAACACCAATCATTAATTATATGTTAATTTTTTAAAGAGTAAATGTTTATATTTAATTTTGAAATATTTTAAAATAAATTTGTATATTTTTTAATAATTTTTAAGTATTTTTATTTAAGTAATCTTTAATTATTTAATAAAGATTTAATTGTTTTACTAACACGATTAGACTTTCAAAGTTTTTTATTTCACAGTAATGCTTCAGTTGAATGCATGCATATGCTTTGTTAGACGTGACACGTGCTCTGAAAAGAGAGTTAACGAATGTGCATGCATTCATTATGGGGTGGAAAGTTCTTACTACTATTGATTCTGTTATTTCATGATTTGAAAAACTAAGAAGCCAGTAAGATGTGCAATAGATATAGGGAATTAATATTCATCCAGCAATAAAGCTACAAAAAATCAGCATATCTATAAATAAAAGTATGAAGAATTTAAAATGAAATCATGATATTACATACCTTGATTCATATTCTACATAATTTAAAGCCCCTTTTTTTTTTTTTTTTACAAAATCACTACTAAAATCAAAGCTATTTAGTGTTTCTTCCAAGAGTGTTCAAGAGTAAGAATTATCTGATACTACAAAAGTACCCCAAGTGAGGAATATCTAAAGTGAATAGTTGGTAAAACTGTTAGGTCCTGTAGATGGGTCCCCTTGCTCCTGGAAGGACTCCTCTCCCTCATCTCCCAGCTTCTAGTCCAAAGTCCCAGGGACTCTGCCTAACAGGCTGGGTTGACCCATCATACATCTTTGGCACATCTCACTCACTGTAGTAGCTTCTCACCTATCATTTTCGCCATCTCAGCTTTGGTCCAGTGCCTCTTGAGCTTCTCCAAAGGTGACCTGAGCTTCCTGTTTGTCTGCCTGTTGCAGTGGCACCTGATTTCCACATCCTGGGCAGCCTGTTGACTTGGGAGTAGAGCCCCATACTTCATTTCTGCCGCTTACTCTTTCTGTGCCTCTTCTCTGATCTCCTCTGCTCTCATTCCTTCCTCTGTCCATTGCTTTTCAGATCACCTTTTATGAGGCTCTTCTAGGTGGGTATTACTTCTCCATTTTTCTCACTCTTCAGATCTGGGACCTTGGAGCCCAATGTACTTTTATAGGCTCACTAGGGACAGATGCTTCCACTCTCTACCACAGTAATGTGTCTTAGTTTATAAGTTTATATGTCAACTCCTCTTGTCATAGTGTGTGGAAGTTTAGATTGACCAAGTAGAAGACCTGTGGTTCCCATTTGACTATTATCATCAACTGGATATTTAGGGAAACTGGGGTTAAGTCACTTGAACAAGCTATCCAGCTTGTGAGATTCACAGCTGGGATTCAAACCCAGAGAGTCAGGATGCCCAGGGGTGTGTTACTAAGCACGTACCTTGACAACATGAGGGTATGCAGACAGGGTGGATTATTGAGGATCCTACTAACAAACCTATTCACCCTTTACATGTTATCAGCAGGTTCTTCTTTTTTTATTTTTATAAGTAGATTTAATAGGCTGTGAGTTTATGTATAAATTCCAAAAAGTAGTATGTTCTTTAATAAGCAGTGTATTTTGAATCTCTCATTTTTCTATACTAGAGAGATAATAAAACACATTAAAAATAGGAAGACAGAGTAAGCCTAGGGGAAAAGTTCAGAAAGGATGGCAGCTTTTTTGCTCTCCCTGGCATCAGATCAAAGACAGACACAAAAAAGGACAGGCAACCCTCGAGATATCAGTGAAAGGTACCATTTCCCTCTGCAGTGAGGACCTGGCTCTGATCACAAGCAGAGGCTGAGAGCCATAGCCACACATGTGGTGTTTATGAATTGAGGGTTTTTTAGAAGTATTATAAGATTTGTCATTTTCCAAATAGCATTTTGTACGTTCATCTTGTACTTGCTAGAACATTTTGTGAGGACATGTATAAATTGTCTTGCTGGACTTTGGGCTGGGCTTCTGGAAGCAAAGCTGATATACAGATGGGGACTAGGCATGTTGTGACACAGATGCAAGGGCAGAGGGACAAAAGACAGCAGATACCACCAAGGACTATGTGGCTTCAAAGGCTGATGGAACAGGGAAGATTATGTGGGGATGTTGAGACAAAGAGATGGATAAAATTGGTAACTCTGAGAGACAGATGCTAGGGGTGAATCAGGGGTTGCAACTATATTTTATAAACAGTGGTGGAATATTCGGCATGATCACCTAACATTCGTGTTCTCTAAGCAATTTGAAAACTCTCCACAAAAGGTGCTTTCTACCAACCTCTCCCCCCAGAAAGCTGTTCTAAGGAAGGGATACCAGAGAGCCATCCTAGGCTGTAATCCTCTTCTCTAACATTTGGACACTTACAGACATTATCCTCTCTTTTCCTTGCGCTCAACTGCAGCATGCATATAAATGAGACACAAATTTACTTGCCTACCTCCCAAATTGTCTTTCATTGAATTTCACATATTATGTCCTGTCACTGTGGAAGACATTTTGAGCTAAATATGCCATCACAACTGAAGTGCCACAGCCATTTATCTCTCCTTCTGAGTAGTGTTTATGGCAGGGTGGCCACTCATGAAGTTTCAAGGGAAATCTAAAAAATACATTGGAGTTTTCTCTCTATCTGGTAGTTTCTGACATTACTCATCTTTTAAATCATCCCTCCATCTCCTTTGCTTTTACTTTTATTTAAAAACAATTACTTAATTGTTTTTACCTGGACTATTTTACTTGCACTATTTTTAGTCTTACCTGGACTATTTTACTCCTCTGTTGCATTTCTTGGATTCTGGGTCTCTAGTACCTTCTCACTGCAGTACCTTAGTGTCGCTGCTAAAACTGCCCTGTGCAGCTCTGTTTAGTGATTTCCAGTTTTTCTCTTTGGGCTCTTGGTTGCGCTTCTTATTACCTAATAAAATAAGAACAATGAATTCAGTCTGTGCATTAGGCTCTCAATCACAGCCCCTGAACAGCCCTCTTTCATCCTTCATGCCTCCTCTCTGGGACTCCCAAAGAGGCTGTTCGTTTCCTGGTCAGTCTTTTCCCTATGGGCCTAGGTTCACAGCAAGCTCCATACCACCCTCTTTCCTCCCCAAAGGATATTTGCAAATCTATGTCCTGCGTACACCCTTCTCTGACCAGCTGGAGAGAGGATCAAATCCGTGAAATGACCACGGATGTAACTTCTAGGTCTCCTCACCCTACAATACCAATTTGGATTTTCCTCACAGGAGACATTGCTGTTTCCCAGCCAGCTTTCTGATGCTATGTATGGCCATTTGAGTGACTATATTTCTGCAAATTTTCCACTTCACACAAAACATTTAGGAATTCACTGATTCATAAAAATTATAGAATAATAATGCATATTTTCCTTAGAACTTTTTCCACTCACCATTCCTTGTGTGTTATCTGCCAGCTTTGTTCATAAGGATGGTCACCATGGTGACCAGGTATTAAAATTACAAAGTAGCAATAGGAGAGATATGCACAAGATGCTTCCACAATGTATGCCTTCTCAATCTGTGCATCTGGGAACTTTCAGGTGCTTCTGTTTCTTTGGGCAGGAGGATCCCTTGAGCCCAGTTGGAGGCTGCAGTGAACTATGACCATGCCACTGCACTCCAGCCTGGGCAACATAGTTCACTGCAGCCTCCAATTGGACTCAAGGGATCTTCCTGCCCCAGCCTTCCGAGTAGCTGGGGACTTAGGCACACACCACCATGCCTGGCTAATTTTTTTTTTTTTTTTTTTTTTTTTGTAGAAACAGGGTCTCACTATGTAGCTCAGGCTGGTCTCGAACTCCTGGCCTCAAGCGATCCTCCCTCTCCACCCACCCACCCCCCACCTCCGACCTCCCAAAGTGCTGGAATTATAGGCATGAGCCACCAAACCCAGCCTGGTTTTTTCTGAAGTAACTTTTATCTTCTGTCCATTATTATTGAACATCTAGCATTTATGGAGAATGGGGCAACACATCAATTTATAAACTTTTAGTTTCCTATTACTGATGTAACAAATTACCACAAACTTAGAGCTTAAAACAACACAAATTTATCATCTTACAGTTCTGGAGCTCAGAAGTCCAAAATGGGACCTGTGGGGCTAAAATATAGGTATAGACAGAGCTGTAATTATTTCTATTAGTAAGAAATTTTAAATGTTCTTTCCTGTAACTGTTGTTTTCATCCAAAATCACTATATTCCAGTTTTTTTAAAAAAAGTAAATATTAAAAGTTTGACTCTAATATTGTTTCAGAGAATTAGTTTCCCTTTTAAAACAGCTGCTAATATTTGAAGATTATGAATCATAAACTAATTGCAAGCTCCCTACTTACTATTTTAGAAGCAATTGAGCAATACAAATAATCTTCAAATTTACCAATTCCTGATATCTAGTAAATTTTTGGGGGGGGGGAGAGGGAGTGTCTGAGAAATAATAAAGAAAAAATTGATGTTTTGAAAAGAGAACAAAATATTCAATAATTTTGCCATTGTTACACATTCCTTTTTTTTTTTTTTTTTTTTTTTTGAGGTGTGGTCTCACTGTGTCACCCAGGCTGGAGAGCTTTGGCCTCATCATAGCTCAATGCATCCTCAAACTGGATTCAAGCGATCCTCCTGCCTCAGCCTCCTGGGACTACAGGCACACTTCACCATGCCTGGCTAATTATTACATTTTTTGTAGAAACAGGGTCTCTCACTCTTCCTCAGGCTGGTCACAAACTCCCAGCCTCATGCGATCCTCCCACGTTGGCTTCCCAAAGTGCTAGAGATTTAGATGTGAGCCACCATCCCCAGCCATTTTATGTGTTCTTAAAGGGAATATTTTTCTCATTCGTTTTTCTCTTTTTCACTTGGCAATTATTGTTATTTTCTATTGCCTGGGTAACTTAAGAGCCTGCAAAGTCAACCTGCCTTTCAATTTACACATTTACTTATTAGGGTAAAAATCAATACTTTACCCAAAATTGGTTATGTGCTTTACAGTCTGTTGGTAAGGAGCAAAGTAACTGCAGGAGAACAAGGCTGTGCCGGCCATCAGTGGTGATTTGCAGGTAGGTAAGGAAGGGTATCTCTTCATCTGGACATAGTCAGCTAACAGCTCGATATATATGATTACGAGCCACATCCTCCCGTGTTTAGCCTCTCTCTCTCTCTCTCTCTCTCTCTCTTTCTCTCTCTCTCTCTCTCTCTCTTTCTCTCTCTCTTATATTTATACTACAATTAATAATGTTTGGATACAGGAATAGTCACTCCACTTATTTCTAACACAATTCTGCAATAGTAATGCCTTACCAGTGTGTAGAGTTTCATTGTTTTCAACATACCTTTTATAGCCATTGTCTCCTTTGATCCTCACAACAACCCTGAGAGGTGGACAGGAGAGACATAATATTCCCATTTTGATGCATGAAAAGACCGCTTCAAGCATCGATGTCTTCAAGGACCTCTGAGTGGTGCTGTCATTCATCCACACCAAGCCCATAACTGCCAGGTAAACACTGCTTAAGGAGCAGGCTAGGAAAAAACAAAAAGCAACAAAACACATTTGCCTGGTGCATCTCCAGTATACTCTGACATCCTTTACTCATTTCACCTGGGATAATGTTCACCCACATCTCCAAATGTTCCATGCCTTCAGCCTGTCTTTCTCCCTATCACCCCTCAAAATCTACTCTGCAAAGAGGATGACACGATGACATCCACCCACCATCCCCAACACTTTTGTTCTTCCCGGCTTTCTTTTTTGTCCAGAGCACTTATTACTTTTGTACGTACTACACTTTATGTATTTCATTTATTTACTTAATGTACTGGTTGTCTGGCTTCCCCACTAAATTGTAAGGTACCTGGGGGTAAGGATTTTTGTTTGTTTTGTACGTGTATCTCCAGTAACTAGCATAGTTCCACTGGCAAAGGGCACAAGGAAATGCCAACATGAGTCACCGGGTGCAGACTAGAACTGAGGCAGGAATGGTCATCTGGTTTTCACTAGGAGAATTCTTTCCTTCTCATGGGTGAGAGTGGGAATAGTCTTATAAGAAAGACAAAGATGGATTGGCTTAGAATAATAGTTTGTCCTAAGGAACCATGTTTCCCCAAAAATAAGACCTACCCATAAAATAAGCCCTAGCAGGATTTCTAAGCATTTGGGCAATATAAGCCCTACCCTGAAAATAAGACCTAGTGATGGGTGTGGCTATGCAGTCTATCTGCACAACCCATGCATTTTGTGGGGAGCGGTAAAGAAGACGAGCAGCCCTTCTCATCTGCCCCATGAAAGCTCTATTGCTCGACATGAGAGACTGGGGCCAATGGTTCTAAAGGAAATAGAGTTGCAAGAAATTCAGGATGGAATTCGGGGTTTGGAGAGTTATGATGATGTTCCAGAAGAAGACGACTTGACTATATTTGAATAAATGTAGTTTGTTGTACCATACTTTAAAAAAAATAACATATCCCCTTAAAATAAGCCCTAGGGTATCTTCTTGAGGGAAAATAAATATAAGACCCTGTCTTATTTTCAGGGAAACATGGTATTAGCCCTTCACAGAAGCTTATGGGACCCCCAATGTGCAACATGTGCAACTTTGAGGGCCTTGGATAAGCTGAGTTTGGGAGCAGGCCCTCTTGCCTGGGGAAGGGAATTCAATTCCTCAGTTCATTCCTGGTCCACCTGGAAATAGTTGTTAGGATCGATCGCTACTGTTTGTCTACCTGCACTGGCACTTGAGATGCTTTGTGTTTGTTGAGTGAACATCTCAATGAAACCAGTCATTTGTATAATAAGGTAAACAAATGTCTTGAAATGTTTAATCTTAGAGAGAAATCCAAAGTCAGACCAAAGTCAGCAAATACAGGAGGGATATTTGGGGTCTAGGAGGCTGACTCAGTTGCCCAATCACAACTGCTTTCAGGGGTCAACCTTAGGTGTTCCAGTAAGCAATCGCACTTTCCTGATTGAAAAGCCACTCTCTGATTTTGAAGCCATTCTTCCACCTCCCCCTTCATAGATCCATGACAAAAAGCTTCAGCCCTGGAGACTGTAATTTGCACATACCAATTTACGATATAAAAGCAAAACTGCATGCTTACAAGGTAAAGATACCAGTTCAACTTGCTCTAACCATCAAAAGATACATACATGACATCAGAAATGCTTTAGTCATTCTTCCTGTGAGATTAGTCATTAGATCCCCTGATTGGCCTTGTTAATGCCTTGGGAAAAAGCAGATAATTATAATGAGCTAAATTTAGAAACAAAAGTCATTTTTTGAGGATTAGAAATAGTGAAAGTCAGTGTCTCTTTATCAATCTTTCCACCTCAAAAGCTACAAGAAAATTATAAGAAATAATGAGTAGAAAGAAGAATGTCATACTTCTAGTTGAAAAATGGTTTTTATTTCAGCTGCCTTGTATGCCTATCTGCTTAAATATAAGCATGTTTATTATGTTTAATATCACCCAAGTGTTCTTGCTATGATCTAAAATTTTTTTTCTTAAAATTGCTCATGATTTTAATACAACTTGCAAAATAAAATAAATATAAGAATATATATTACACATGTATGTATATATCTCTTTATATAAATTTATATATACATAAACATGTATGCTTACAGATGCTCTCATACTTTCTTCCAAGAAACCCAACATGTTTCCCATTCCACAGCAAGATCTCTTATGAAGACGCCCTTACCAACTAACTATTGCTTATTTTGATACATTCCTGAAATCTGAAAAACCAAGACAGCAAAGTAATTTTTTTCAAATGGAGTTTCATACAGCAATTAGACAGATGAGAAATATTTTTGGCCCAAGGCATTTTGTAGTTCAAACCAGGTAAAGGAGCCTTTTTGGTTCTGCTTACAAATGACTTTACCATAGTATTAAAAGCCTCTCTCTCTCTCTCTCTCTCTTTCTCTCTCATTCATTCATTCATTCATTCATTCATTCATTCAGCACATACTTAATGAATCCATTTTATGTACAAGGCATGATGCTAAGAACTGTAGGAAAGGTTTTAGACTCATAAGCCACATACCCAAAACTCTACGGTATGAACTTACAACACGAACAGTTTAAACAATTCTACAGGTGCCATAGGAGTTCCAGGAAAAAGAATGCTTCTGGCCCAAAGGATCAGAGTAGCATTCGGGGAGGAGGTGTTATCAGAGCTAGAAAAGAGGGCATTAAATATAAGCAGAAGTTCAGTAAGTGGATGAGAAGACAAAGGGAAAAGTTGGTAAAAAAAAAAAAAAGTGCACATGAAGGAGAGTGAATAGATGTTTGAGACAAGACAAATTTGCAAGCTCATGGGAAATAGAAGGTTTCTCTAAAAGAGTGGTGGGAAAGTGGGACTAGAAAGTCGTGTGGTGGACAGAGTGTGGTTTATTCCAAATGCGGGCTGAGCAACTTTAATTTGTATATCCTTAGGTGAAGAAAGCCATTATTACAGATGTCTCTAAGGGACTGCGATGATTGGAGAGTTCCTTTACTAGGGTTAAACGGGAGTACAGAGAAGATTGGAGTGGGGCTTTGGTGAAGTGGCGTGGGCCTGGTTTCAAGGAATATGTAATTGCCAGGGAAATCCTGAATTGTAAAGGAGGAAAATGGGGCTAACAGAAAGGCAGGAGTCCAAGGTAATGAAGGTGTTAATCTGGATGTCTGGTGGGATAGTGGGGCTTTTAATGGAATCAGAAGATCAGGAAGAGGGCAATCTCAATTTCCTAGAGGTGATAATAGGTTGTCCACAGAGAAATATCCAGCAGGTAGCAGGAAAGACAGAGAGGACTGGGATTTGGGAGAGAGCCTGGACTGAAGGTGCATATTTGGTAGTCACTCACAAAGAGATGGAAATTGACGAGATGTGGCGGATGAGAATGATGGATGAGAAGTTTGAAAGAATGAGAGGGGAGAGAATAACCGAGAGCAGAATCCTTCTGGTTTTAACCAAATTCTGGTAACCAGTCCTAGCTTTAACCGTCCTCCCTGTTTTAGATGACTCTCTACAGTTCTCAACTGAGGGTGATTTTGTTAGAAGTGCAGGAGAGGGTGGGTGCGATGCCCCTTGCCCCCAACAGGCAGAGGCCAGGGAAGCCCCTCTGCAGCCTGTAAAAGCACAGGACATCCCCCGCAGCAAAGAATTATCTGACTCCAAATGTCACTAGTGCCAAGGTTGATAAACTTTGCTCTGTGTTTGCCTTCCACATCTCATTTAGTCAAACAAACACCATCTTCTAAATGCGCTCATCTCTGGCAAGAACTGAAAAATAGAAATGCTTTCAGAACCAAATAAGGTCTCCTACAAGAGTCTCCATCTCTTCCCTCGCCTTTCCCTATAAAGGAAAAACTAAATACTCAAGAATGAAGGTTTGGGAACAAATTATTTTCACGAAAGCAAGCAAACACTCATTTTTTCCCAAGTAATTCCAACTGTACACATATGTGATAAAACCAGTAGGAGGAAAGCTAGGAACAAGCTCACACTTGGTCATATTAGTTCAGGATGTTCACAGGTGCACGATGCTTTTGATCCTTCTCGCCTGGTGCCGGTGGCAGCATCGATCCACCCAGGCTGTGGTGTGCCTGTGTACTTCATTGCACAGGTTCCCAGTAATTCTGCTCTTGGAAGTAAGATTTTATTCTTGGAACTTACCCTGAGAGATGCCTGCTTGATTCAATGTGATATAAAATTGGAACAATAAGTAAAGGCGGAAGACTCAAAATATTCATGAACTCTTCAACAGGCCACTTTACATTGTCTGTGTGACAGCAGTTTAGCACAGAGTTTAAGAGAGGAAATTTTGTGCCGTTCCATCCAGATCCACTGGATGGATGTCTTGGTCACACTTGTTATTAATGTGAATTACCTAGTGTATCTTTCTCAGTTTCCTTATCTGCAAAGTGAGAATGGTAACATGCTTATTACCTCACAGGGCTACTGGGGGGCCTGAGTGGAGTAAGTGCCTGGCATATTAGAAACCACACAATAATTGTTAGCTTTGACAGTTATCATGGTAATTATGATTAATAGGCTAGTTATAAAAATTAAATAAGAACAGCATCTGGAACATAGTAGGCATGCAACAAAAAGTATTATCTAAGCTTACTTCTATCATTTCTTCCCTGTGGAAGATACAAAAATATAATCACTGAATATTGCTCAGCATAAAAAAGTAGATTGTTCATTGGGATGTCATTTTGTAAATATGTGTATGTATCTACCTTTCTCTAAAAATCCCCCATACCAAAAATGTTGATGGAGTCTTAATATTTATTTAACTTTTTAGATAGCGGGATTTGAAAGAGATTTTGTTCTTTGCTTGTTTAAATTGTTTGCATTGGAATTAAATTTTTAAATTAGAATTTGTAAAACAAATGTTTTAATTGACAAGCAATAATTGTACATATTCATAGGGTATATAGTGATGTTTTGCTGCACGTAATGTATAGTGATCAGATCGAGGTGATTAGTGTATCATTTCTTTGTATTGGGAATATTCAATATCTTCTTTCTAGCTATTTGAAACTATTAATATATAATATATTATTAACTATAGCCATCCTACAGTGGTATAGAACACTAGAACTTATTCTTCCAATCTAGCAGTAATTTTGTATCCTTTAAAATATCTTACCCTATCCCTCCCTAACCCCCTACTCTTCTGACGAAAACAACAAATTTTTAAAGAAGAAAAATTACATGGTTTTTTTTTAGTATTTCTTTTAGAAAAACCTAAAAGTCCATCCATAGGAAAACAGAAAATAAATTGGCACTTCCATATGATAGTAACTTTACAGCAATTAAAAAGAATGACATATCTGTATTTGTTGACATCAATAGATCTCAAAAATAAAAAGTTGAATGAAAGAAGAAAGGTACAAAATAATATATAAAGTTAAACTACTTGTGTAAATTTAATAAGAAGCATTATGCAATACTATAAATCGATTATGGGTAGCAGTTGTATCTGGTGAAGGGAGGTAGAGGATAGGCTAGGGAAGAAAGAAGAGACCTCAACTTTGTCAAAAGTTCCATAGTTCTTTTATAAAAGCAAATAAATATGTAAGAAACAAAAATGACAAAATGTGAACAGGTGTGAATGTAGGGGTTGGATACATGAGTATTTGTTCCATTATTTTTTGTAATTTTCTATATTTTTTAAGCTTTAAAAAAGAAAAAGAAAGAAAAGAGTGTTTCATTAAATGGGGCTTGAGTGTACAAAAAAAAAGAATTAAATTGACTTCAAAATAGCTACCCTAAAATTAGGATAATTTGCCAAGACCTGTACTGCTCAAAAGTAATTCTTGTTCCCATTCCAGTAAGACATTCAGTATTGAATATTAGGGATGTTCATTTGACTCTGATGTTCCTAAATAGGATACATGATTTTGGTTTTTTGAGTAGAGGCTCTAAAGAGAATATGCTGGAAGATACCTACAAAATCTAGGAATTGATTTTTATAATTTGAGAAACCTGATTATAGGTAGTCTGACACTTGTCGATTGTTTTATACAGAATAGTTCCACAGAACATAAGCTGCCCCTTGATAAGAACAATTAAATTTTATTTTTTTTTCTTAAGGAAGCTTTAGATTCGGCTGCCTTCTGCGAGACCCTACTGGCCTTGCATATTTTATGTGGAAATGGAATTGTTATACAACTTGGAAAGCCAAAAGCAAGGCCTATACTCTTTTCTTAACATGCATGTGTAACTTCCATTAACACATATCCCAAATAATATTCCAACATTGCTATTTTTGTTGTATGGCTCTCAAATGGAACGTGAAAAAATAGCCAGGAATGATTTTTTTTGTTGTTGCAAGTCCCATCTACTTTGTATCATTTTCCAGCAAGCCCTCCTCCCAAAAAACATCTGAATTGAGCCAGCTTTGTTTTCTAGCTCTGTGACTATAAATTATATACATTTTTTATGAAGTCACCATCATATTTTAGTTAACCTCCATTTCAAATGTGTAATACCCCTAACTACTCAGGAATATGTTCAAATGATGGTTGTTTTCTTTTTTTTTTTTTTTCCCTTTCCTTTACAGAGTACATGAATTTTTTTCAGGCACCATAAGAATAGACCTAGACCAAGGATGTTCAATGCATGTAATGGTTTCTTTTCCTTCCATTTGCTAACCATAGTTGGTATTGCTTATATATTAAAGTTCTCTTTCCTGCCAATCCTAGAAGCAGCCTCAGAATGTTTCTCAACATGACACTCTCAATTAACCAGAATTTATACCCAAGACGAAACTTATTTGTTCTTGCTGCAGATGTATTCCAGAATGTATGGAATTCTGGTCTGCTCCACAATCTAGCTAATGAAACATTGCATCAGTCATACTGGTCAAGATCATTTTTTCCCTTACAGTTTCTAGTAGTAGAGTTCCATCAGATGTCTAGGAAGCAAAATTTACTAAAATTTTTTGATTCTTAGATCACAAAATAAGTATATTTTCTCATCAATAAAATTCCACTCATATTTTTCATCACAACAGAGTAATTTTATCAACAGTGTGCTATTTATAATAATACATGGAATAAATTATTATGTTTCAGACACTGTGCTAAGTGTAATACATGTATCTCATTTTATCTTTGCGACAACTCTACCAAGTAGGAACTATAAATATACAGATGAAAACACTGAGGCATAGAAGGATTAGTCAATTTGACAAGTAACACCCGGAAGTGGCAAAGTTTAGTTTCAAATCCATGTACCATACCCTTAACCATTCATTATTCTATACTCAGTGCTATGCTGGAGCCTGTTCAGACTAGCTCTAAAGAGCGAACCATTGAATTTTCAGGAATTTTGCAAGCTAGTTGTTAAGTATGGCCATTATTAAAAATTAAATTATATAAAATTAAAATTAAATAAGTTTTATGAACAGTAATAAGCACTAAAACCCCATATATTCCTAATTATTTACTCCATTTTGATATATAGGTTATTTATATCTATTGTGTCTTCATGGCAGAATGACTATATAATAGTATATATTACTGTAATTCTCTTCTCAACTGCCAATTCAGTGACATCACATTGGTAGCTTGAAATCAGCCATGGATGGAAAATATATGCCACAGAAGTTGGCCAATGCTATAAATCAGGGTTTTATTTTGTTTTCTTGAGACATTTACTAGCACACCACTGACCACATTGGTAGTAGTGGTCTTGTTTTTGTTTATTTGTTATTTTTGTAGTTGGTTTTGCCTTCATTGCATTCTTCACTAATAAAACAATTTTAAATGTGACTTGAGATTTTGGTAGATGCATCTAATCAGAAAATGAGAAGAATGATAAGAGCCTTATTAGATTATCTGACCAGACTATAGGTTACTAACAAAGCAGGCCTAATTTTAAGAATAGAAATATTTATTAGATGACAAATAAGAAAGTAGGAAATGGGGTCCTGGGCATAAGCTGATGATTATATGACCTCAAATGAGTATCTGAAATATGGATTATAATTATCAGAGCAAAAGTAGAGGAGAATTTGCCAATTTAATAGTATATGTATTTATTTTTATATAAGTTTGATGATTTATTTTACAGTCTCCAGCTACCTGCAATGTCTGGGACCACTATCCATACCAGATAATTTATTGTTTCAGTTTTTAAAGGAAAGTTTTGCAAGGTTTTGAGAACAGGGCTATGCCTTTTTTTTAATCTTTCTATTTCCATTCTCCATTCTACCCTCTGTCTTTGGATAATACATTGCAACTTGTAGACGCTGACAAATAACTGTGACATTCATCCAGTCATAAGATTCATAATCTGGTGTTCTCTTAACAAATGTCATATATCGTATTTCCTGAATGTCTGATAGAATATGGAACTGAATAGAAAATTTGCATATTTCCATTCTTATCTAGAATTGCCAAATATTTTAGTTTACCTTTTATATAAACCTTCAAATGAACTACTTAGCACCTCCTGGAGATCAAAATGAGATAAAATTTCGAAGTTAATAAGATAATGGTGTATTAAAATTACATCATTATCCATTCATTTGTTCATTCATTCAATGAATTTTTGATAAAGTACAATAATAGTATAAGCATAGTAGCTACTATTTATTGAGCTCCTACTATGTTCCAGGTTCTAACGTATACCAATTACTTGCTCCATCCTACACAAAACACACAACAACTTTATGAAGTAGCTGTTAATATTATTCCCATTTAAAAGATGAGGAAACTATCATTTAGAAAGTTTGTGTTACTTGTCCAGATCTGAACCCAGATAATTGTTTCTTAATTTTGAGCTCCTAACTGCCTAGTACCCTGCCTTTGTACTTAACATCTGTGCTAGGAGCTAAGTGGAATGTCAGAGAAACATGTAATATAGTTATTAATATTAAAGAGCTTTCAGCTTCATTGAAGAAAAGACACATGGGAATGAATACATTAAAAAGATGGGTATATATCCATTGAGCTACAAAAAAACAAAACAACAACAAAAAAACACCAAATATAAAAGGCACAAATGAAGGTCTTACTTCTCAATTAGTAATACAGGGTTTCCTTTTGCCAGTATAAAATATTCATATTATCCATCCTGGCAAAAGAGATCTGAGAAGTCATGTTATATATAGTTACCTTTAATACTTGGAGACTACACTACAGGTTGAATTAACATGGCTAAATAGAAACCTGATAACATATATTATGACACCAAAGTTTTTGATAGCTTTTTCACAGTTTCTTCAAACACCACGCTCTATCACCAACTCTCTAAATAGATTATCGATGTCCAAGACAGTAACTCTTTTTCTGTGCACATCCCTATTAACTGAATAATTCCTTTGCTTCTTATACAGTGTGCTAGAAAGTTCTCATCCAATAGAGCAAAATAGATCTCTGTATTCCCTCAAGAAAAAACAAAATAATATTTTGTAAAAGGAAATCAGTAAAGGAGATACGGTAATCATTCACAAATATTCCCTACAATCTTTTCTGTAACTAATACATTAAAAAAATCATAACATAATTTAACAACATTGCTCACACATTATATCACTTTAATTTTCATGAATTAAGTTTGTAAATTTTATATTATATAATCTAAAAGAAACACTATTTAAAAAAATAGTTACTGACCAAAAATTTATAAGGAATTTAATTTCACACCACTTTATATAGTTCATATTCTCTTTATAAATGCCATTATATATTGTATTTTCTGGAAGTTTGTTACAATATGAAACTGAGTGGGGTTTGTATATTTCTCTTCTTACCTAGAATTGCTAACTAATGTTTTAGTTCACTTTTTATATGGCATTGAGTCCAGGTATTTAAAAGGAATTTTTATGGGTTAATTTTAACTATTCTATTGCCTTTCAAGCAATAGGTTTTAGATATTTTTCAGGCATATGTATTTGACTAATAGTCCATACAGTGCCTTTGTGCAAATTTGTAAAAGATACTTTTTCCTCCAGATACTACTTCCATTTGTTTGGAGATTGTTTTAATATACTGGGTGGTTTTTTTTCTCTGCGGAAATTTTATATCATTTTATTCATTACAAGCATATTTTGTTTGATCACATTGAGCATATTATAATAGCTGCTTTAAAATATTTGTCTTATAATTCCAAAGTTTGGGTTATCTTGGGGTTGACATCTGTTGGTTGTTTTTCCTTGGAAAGTGGGTCATGTTTTCATGGCTCTTGGTCAAATAATTTTGAATTATGTCCTGAACATTGTAAGGACTATGTTGTGAAGACTCTGGATTCTGTTATATTACTCTAAAGGGCGTTGATGTTTTTGCTTGACTAAGCAATCATCTTGTTTAGACTCAAACTGCAAACTCTCTCCCCTACATTGTTGGCAGCTCAGTTTACCATTCAGATTGCTTATTTTATTGTTTTTTTTTATTTTTTATCGACAAATTATAAATGTATATATTTATGGGGTACAATGTGGTATTTGATATATGTATTCAGTAGGGAATTACTAAGTCAAGATAATTAACATATCCATCATTTCACATACTTAATATTTTTTGTGATGAGAGCATTTGAAATTTACCCTTAGTAATTTTGAAATATACACTACATTACTGACTATAGTCACCATGTTGTGCAGCAGATCTCAAAAACTTATTCCTCCTATCTGACTGAAATCTTGAACCCTTTGACTTGTATTTCCCATTTCCCCACCCTCCCAGCCTCTAGCAACCACCATTCTATTTTCTGCCTGTATGAGTTTGATTGTTTTAGATTCCACATAAAAGTGAGATCATGTAGTATTTGTTTTTCTGTGCCTGGCTTATTTCATTTATCATAGTATTCTCCAGGATTATCCATGTTGTCACAAATAACTGAATTTCCTTCTTTTTTAGGCCGAGTAGTACTCCACTGTGTATACATACCACATTTCTTCTACTCATCCATTGGTGTACACTTAGGTCTTGGCATGGGAATGCAGTTATCTCTTTGACATACTGACTTCAAATCCTTTGGATGTGTACCCAGAAGTGGGATTCCTGGATCATATGGTAGTTCTATTTTTAGTGTCTTTAAAGAACCTCCATTACTATTTTCCACAAAGCTTTTAGTGTGTCTTGCACTTGCCTGCTTCAAGGGTTAACAACTTGAGCAGGCTTTATACACAAAACTTATGGTTCTCTTTCTCATGCTTCCTCCTTTATGAAGCTCCCTACTTCATTCTCCAGTGGCTCTTTCCCTCTGCTTGCTCCACCTACCCTCTGGGTAAAACTGTGAAAATCTGAAACTGGACCCATGCTAGTCACTTTTTCCAGGTATTTACTCCCTTCAAAATATTCCTACTTTGGTTTATTCTCCAAATCTCTCAAATAGTTGCTCTTCTGTATTTTGACCAGAGTTTGTCAAATTTGACATTATTTGAAGGGGATTCAGGTAGGAGCTTACTCCTCTATACAACAAATGGAAAGCCCTATATTTAATTTATAGAGCAAAACATTTGACTGACATTTGCCAGAAACATGTTGCAATAATATATAAATCCGTGAAGTCTGTGATTCTGGTGGCTCCCTCTAGGGCCAGGCAGTGTACGATCTTTCGTGTGCAGCACCCCGATAATGTATGCAGATTATGCCATAACACACAGTTACATTGAAATAGACATACCATTAACCCCATGAGTGACTGTTTTATACAAGATCTAGGGTAATGTTTTATATTTGTCCCTGGTCCTCACCTCCACTGCAACACTCACCTAAAGCACTCAGTCTGTTGAGAGTCAGTCCTGCTCTCAAGTCACTACAGGAAGAGCTTTCTCATCATGCTTTTGAGTAATGCATTGCAATACTTACTATAAAGTTGCCAAGAAAGTCTAACATAAATCTAGCCTATGACCTCCATCGCTGCCACAACTTGCAAGCTAAATCCTATGCTGTTTGCAAAATTGTCATAATTTCCATTAGTTTTATAAAAACTATTGTGACTGTGAACCTTTGATGGTGAAGACCAGCCAGGTGCCTCTTATTACTTAGCATATTGAGTCAAAACTTGTATCTAGTTTGAAAGGACTTTATCAAACTGAATTGATCCCATTTTTCCAACTTTCTTTACTGCTATGTTATGGACCTGCCCCTTCCTTATGCTGTCATAGATATACCACATCACTTTCCACCCAGAACTTGGTTACAAAATGTGAAGGAAATATCACATAATATTTAATATTAATAATAATTATTTAATTATGTAATATTTAATAATAATATTATTAAAGATGATAGTGCTGTATTTCTTCCTTGCTGTTTTTATTCACCATAGCTCTTTCTCTGCCAATATTACACCAGATTGTTCCCGAAGAATCATGTATGCATGAAAATGTCCCTTCTCTCATTTGAATATATAATGCTAATTAAACACTGAATCTCAGTGCTTTCTTAAAAGATATCAAAACTTATCTATCCACTTCTATCAATAACTGATTAATTGTGTACCTTACTTTAATTACTATGAAACATTTGGGGGATGTTGATATTCGACTCCAATGCAGCGCAAAACAAGTGTGCCAAAAAGATGATGTTAAATAACTTTTAGAAGCTTTTTGTGGATCTTGGTTGTCATGGATTCTTTGATGGCTACAATACTGCCTCTTTGTTAATGCACATAAAGTATAAAAGTAATTTTAATCAAAACTAACTCAAGAGTGGAATAAATAAGAAATATCATAAGATTAGTAACTCCTATTTAACTGGACATTCACACGCAGCATAAAGCTGTTCATGAGAGATCAGGCTGAAAAGTTTTCAGGTGGAGGAGTGTCAACTCTAAAAAAAGAAAAAGCATTTGGAAGTTGATGGGATTGGAAATGAGCATGCCAATATTTTGACATTATCTGTTGAAATGATTTCCAGAAAGAGAAACACTGTCTCTCTTAATAAGTCAATTTTCAAGTATCCGCTGTCCATTCTACTTTGGCCACTGTCTTTATATAATAGCTAGAAAGTATTCTCTCTGCCTGTAGGACTCAGTAGCAATAGCAGTGTTAACAAGAAGAATTAACAACTGTGATTCATTAAACGTGTACTGTGTGCATACGATGTGCTCATTTGTTTGGCCAGACTTATCTGTAAAGCAGTTATCATAACCCTCATTTTTCAGAGGAAGAACCTGATGCTCAGAGACATTATATAGTTTATCCAAGGTCACACTGATAGAAATGGCTTGTAACTCACATCTATCTAGCTCTCAAGATTGAGCTTGTAACCACTGTGTGGCACAATGCTTTTTGGAGGGAATGATCTCATCTAATAAGAACATACCTTGTAAGTACTCTCTAGAAAGGTTCAAGTCATAGTTATGAAAAAAATCTTTGAAAGCTAGACAGTGCTATCAAGATACAAGGCATTGTTCTTTCTAGTTTGCTCATTTTTCTTTGTTTTTCTCCTTTTCTCTCATCACACTTGGTAAATAGATGAGTCATCCTGAAAATGTGCGGTTTTCTGCAGTTTATTCATCCCTAGATCTGTTCTATAATGAAACATATTCTTCAGTAACTGAAGACAATATAAAAATAGTAGAATTATAATAAACCACTGTTATTCAAACTCTGCGTATCTGTATTTTGTATTAATCTAACTTTCTGTGAGTAACTATAATACAAAAGCATGGGAATGAACCAATAAACCTGACCCAAGCCTTCCCTTTTAAGTATTGCATAAAAGCTAAATTATATTGATGGAAATAAAAGTCCTCCATAAAAATCCCACAAAGAACACAATTTTAAAAAATAAAACAAATTGTAAAGTAATCAATCCTATAGAAATGACATCTCTAACCTTCCCGTAAATTACATGAAGGTTGTGACATTTAATGGCCACTGACACAGCTAAATATAAAGGGATTATTCTGTGCCTGCTCCCTGTGCTTTTGCTGACTGACACAACAATTAAGGAAATAAGTTTCCTTTGTAAATTACAGCTCCATGCAGCTTTGAGTAAGCAGAAAGTGTACATTAGAAATATTTTTAGCTTGACACGAAACTTTCCAAAGGCTCCTAATTAAGCATTTAAGTCCAAGAAACTATAATTGCTACTGCCAAAATAACTGGGAAATCATACCTTTGGTGGGATCCATCTTAAACTCAAACTATTCTTTGGAAAACCTTATGGAAAGGCTTTATTATTCTTTAACATCCTCTTAAACAAAAGGGTACTTCTAATATTGTCCACTTAATGAGAAGTTCAGGTGCACTGTTTATATGCAGAGTAAATACAGTGAGTGTGTAAACAAATACAAGTAAAAAGAATAACTGTATGCATTGGTCATTTGTGACTAGAAGATGAATCTCCAGAATCTTATTCTAGTGAACATCAAGGCAGAGCATCACCAACCGAGGGGTCAGATTTGGATTCTGACTGTGGAATTCAGCTCTCAGAAACACCAGAAGAGGTCTTATTAGCACACCAGCTCACTTACAACTTGATCCAAATACTACTTCATCTCCATGGATGTGTCACATTTCCAAAAGAATAGGAACAGAGGTTTATGCAGACTATTTCTATACAGCTCAGACTTCAAATATTTTTATATAAAGGTAATATGCTTTTTGCACTTTAAATGCTAAAAGCTTACAAATTGAAACATCCGTTGCTTTAATGAGGTATATCAGGGCCATTAGCATATATGAATTTAAAATACCAGTCATCTAGCTACTGTTGTCATAACAAGTCATATTACGGTCACTGGTGCAGTTACCTAGACAAATCTTCTGTGAATGTGTTTAGGATTTTATATGCATGTAATTTTAAATAAATAAGCATACTAAAGTGTTTATTTCACTGTTATTTTTATTTGAATTTATTGGTGTTATTATTTTTATGATTCAGTCTAATCCCAGCACAGTGAGTGGCATAAAATTGCCTGTCAGTTGAACTTTGTTGACAGCTGACATTTGTAGAGTTCTTTCTGTGGGCACCAGGCAATGCATGCATTTACTCACTGAAGCCCTCCAACACTAATGTTACAGCCATTCTACTCAGATGAGGAGGCTAAGGGCCACAAAGATTAGGTAGCCTGTACGGGAGGAAACAGTAAATTGGATATGTACTCACCCAGTCCCTCTATTAACATCAACACTGTGTTAATGAGTGAATCTTTGCTAAATGAACACATGAATGAATGAATACTACTCCATCTTAGAGAAAACCATTAAACTATAACAGAATATGGTATAAAACAATGAAACTTATATTTAAACAAATATGTCATGTTAGTTTTATATGTATATAGTTTCAGAATAGGTCCCTTGGGACACTTTCACCTTATTATACTAATGTCACCACCATTTGTCAAAACAATTGTGGGTTATTCTTGAGAACTGACTTTAGAACCGATTTATAAACTGTAATCTTAACACAATTTATCCTAATCGCTTTATAGTCCCACCACTTTTTTTAAAAAACCAAAGGGGATTATCCTGGCTGATTGTGTACCTTTCTCACCAAAGGTGGCTCTGAATGACATTCAGCTGTAAAAATAGTCAAATCTACCCTCAAAGGGTAAAAATTTTCTCACTATCAAAGCATTCAGAAGGTTCTATTGTAAATTATTTTAACCAATTCCAAAAATGTTTTGTGTAATAAAGGACTATAAATGTGTGGTCCATTAAATTGAAAGCTCTGATGAGTATCCTATTCTTTGGATAAATAAGTTATTTAGAAGACCCCAAAACTGGCCTCATTCCTTTAAAACCCCATGTATGAAAACCTGTGCCTTGCCCCATGTTATGTGCTAGACAATAAGGGATGGAATAAAAAGTTAAAAAGGTAGTTACTGATTTTTTTCCCCTAGAATGTTATAAGGTTGACGTCTCTGGAAAAAATCTCTTGCCCTACAAAAAAGCCTTTTAATGGTGGCAGTGATGATAGAAGGGTGGTCAACAGCTATTTACCAGAAGTGGAAGAGTAAAGCATTTTGATTGAGAATCAGCCTTAGGCAAAGTATAAAAGTCAAAATTTTGTCTTTTGAACCCCCATTAAGTCCCTCTTCAGACCCTATTTCCTCTCCCAGTGACCTTGTCCCCATCCCCAGCATTTCGATTCTTGTTCAATGCTTGCTGTCAGGAAAGGCCTAGGTAATGGCAGTTTACCATTATGTTTGTGGCCAACCACTTACATTTGCATTATACCAAGAAACTTCCACAGAAGGAAAAAGCAGCCTAACTCTGCCACAGAGGAAAGTTTCTATCCTCTGCACCCACTTCTGATGGAGACTTGCAAACCAAACCATCTCTGAAACTCCAAAATGATGTCGCACCTTTCTTAGGGAAAACCAAATAGCTTAGAAGCTTACATTAAACATGCTGATATAATCAGAATAATATATCACAAGCAGTGACTACCTGAAGAGAACCTTGAATTTCTGTCATTGTGTCCATAAAAACTAGAAAAGACAATCCCCAATAAAAAACCATGAAATTTCAAAGGAAATATCTGAAACTAGTCTAGTCCGTGTCCCAGAGGAGGCAAGGATGGTATTGCTAAGCTCTTGAAAGGCCGGCACTATCCTCCTCATGTAATATCTTCATGATAAACTCTCACAACAGCTTTTTAATATTGGTAAAGTTTACCCTTGACGAAAATGTAACATTGATAAACATTAACATGGGCTAATGCTGATTCATTAATGACAAATATACTTAGTTAACAAGATTAAAATTAAAGTTTTCTTGTGTAATTTGGAATGAAGAGAGGGGACTGCTGACCTGGCTTTGTAACTCAAATAACTTTGCCCATCACTAAAAGTCTAAACTATAACCCAAATGGGAAATGACTAGTAGTCAACTTATAAAAACATCATTTCAGCCTTTAGCTGTCTGATAAACAAGGTTAAATATATCTATATGTATCTGCTCCACTGTAAAACTGCCAACTATGTATTGATTCAAAGAGAAAAAAAAAAGGAGAGGTAGGCCAATTTAACTAGACATATATCCAACAGAATTTGAAATTTGAATTATTAAATCTAAATGACCCCAAAGTAATTATTAAATGTTCAAGTAAATGAAGGTGAACCAATGCAATGATCCAGGATCAATGCTGTTAAAATGCATAGGAAGATGAAGGCAGATATTTCTGATTTCTCAAAAGGCACTCTTCTTCAGCATATCTGAGAGATACAGGAGAGTCATAAACTAGTGCCATGAGGTTCCATGTTGACATGTGAAAAATTGATGATGAGGCTAAAAACCTATTAAATAAATACCCATCAAACAGATCTAAGGGAAAGGGGGCAAGTTGAGTGGGCTAAATGATTCCAGCAATTTAAAACTTAAACAGTGCAGCCATGTTTCTTTCTATGTAGCCTTCCCTGTTTGTAAAGAGAGAAGTCTTCCTCTTCAAGAGTGTTGCATCAGCAATGGGAGTCTTTGAACCATCAATCCTATCACGTCTTCATTCCCCACTCATGAGCCTTCTGTCCCCTAGCTCTATAGTAGATTTATTTCCAGTAATTCACAAATGGACCGGGAGGCTCCAGCTTCTTAGAATTTATAATAAATACTCAGAAATAAATCTTAAACACTCTAACATTTCAAATCATTTTTCTGCATCAAACATACTCCTTATGTAAATATATTGGTCTACTGAGTATGTTTTTGAAGATGTCAACTTTTGCTGGTTTCCTTCTTGTAAGTTTAACTAGTTTATGACTTTTTGAAGACAAGAAATTTTATAACATTAGGGTTTTTTTAACCCAAGGAAGAAAATATTTATTTAGAAGCATGTATGAGTTCTAAGGAAGTTTATTGTCAGGTAATAGATACAAGGCTGCCTCAGTCTTAAATCAGCCAATTGCAGGGAGAACAGAATTACTGTACACCCAAATGAAATATGAGTCAATGTCTGGACTTGAGTTTGTATCTAAAGTACTTCTCTGAGATGGCTTGCACAGTTGGCACGATCTAGAATGACATTTATTTTTGATTTGCTTGAGGTTTGCTTTCTATGTAAAGGAGAGGCAGAGCTGTGGCTCCTTAGCTCAGGCTCTGATTCAGATCCATTAAATGGTATTTATTGAGAACTTACTATATGTTCAGCATAGGCAGTCCATCAGTTTCATTGTGTCTTCTGGCAGATACGTTTCCTATCTGACTCTTGCCCCAACTCTCCTGTGGAAATAATCTTTCACACTTATCTTGTTCCTGAAAATGCTGTGAAAATTGACAAATGAGTATTTGTGAAGTACAAGAAATCCTCAGATGAATGTGTTATGTAAACATGAAAGAATGCTGCCTTTCCAGGTCATAGCAATAGCCTGGAGCTTCTCTAAAAAGCTAGGTTTTTTTGGTTGGGTGCTACCTGCCTGGGGTTGTGTGATTCTGAGGTAGCTGGTATGTTCATTATTAATATGTGTTCCTGATTCATGGCCCAGTGGAAGACAAGGATATGAAGATCAAATTATATTTTGCATGAACTAAATGTCTCCTAATCCCTTTCATCTCTGGGATGAAGTACCTCAAATCTTGGTGATCATTATACATTAAAAAGAGAGAGAAAGAACTTGCTGCTTTTTTTTTTTTGAGACAGAGTCTCGCTTTGTTGCCCAGGCTAGAGTGAGTGCCATGGCGTCAGCCTAGCTCACAGCAACCTCAATCTCCTGGGCTCAAGCGATCCTGCTGCCTCAGCCTCCCGAGTAGCTGGGACTACAGGCATGCACCACCATGCTTGGCTGATTTTTTCTATATATATTAGTTGGCCAATTAATTTCTTTCTATTTATAGTAGAAACAGGGTTTCACTCTTGCTCAGGCTGGTCTCAAACTCCTGACCTTGAGCAATCCTCCTGCCTCGGCCTCCCAGAGTGCTAGGATTACAGGTGTGAGCCACCACACCTGGCCAAGAACTTGCTTCTTGATTAACAAATACTTGTTGTTTTGAGGGAGATTCTTGCAAAGATATTCAAAACCCCAAAATAATTGATTGCTTCAAAGCTGGTTCATATATAACCAAAGAGAATAATTTCTAAAGTTCTATTGAATTCTAAAACAATTTAAGAAATCACCACATTAAAATGATGTGTTATCAGATTAAGGATGTTGTTATTATCACCCTTTCAAGTACTTCAAACATTAGAAAGCAATTCAAATGAAGAGTTTTAATGGATTCACTGAATAGCTTGTAAATTTATTTTGTAAGTTTCCAAAAACATCTATTTAAACTTGTCACCGTCCATCTCAAATTATTAATTCAATGATACTTTCTGCAAAATACAATTTTGTGTTTCTTGTAATGTGTGTCAACAGTTATCGGTATTAATTAGCACTCAGCAGTTAGGAACTAAGCTTATTTCCAGCTGTTAATCTGGGATCAACTCAACAAAGAGTCCTATGATCTAAACAATTCTGGCTACTGGTCCATCCATGTATGGATGACACAACATGTCATACATTTCTGGGTAAAGCTTTATTCCCATATGTTTTTTCAATACCTAAACTATTATAGTCTCTTCTTACAATTAACTTACTGAAAATAATACTTTCTGAAGAAATCAGCATACATAAGGCAAATATAAAATCCTACCTAAGGGAGATTATAGTTCATTTCAATTTAGGTATATTCCATCAATTTGAGTCCCACCAACCTCTCTCCACCCTCTACAATCATTTGCATAAAATTTAAGTTATTCTGTAAACACTAGAGGGTCAAATTAATGCTTTTTAAAATTATTTATGCTTATTAATAACATTAAAATAATTATGATTAGTTTTACAAAATTATATTTTGCAGAGTTGGTTTTCTTGAAAATAACTGAGATTTTTTTCCAAAACAGTTATATGTATTCATAGGTAGATCGATACAGATAAATTTTACTATATTAATCTAGATCAACAGAGATAAATAATTTATAGATAGAGATGGAGATATTTTATTCCATAGGTAAATACACATAAACATAATATTAGTAGATCAAAAACTAACTCTTTCTATTCTCATCTTTTTTCACTAAAACTGATCATTAAACAGCAAATTTCACTGTGGCCTTCCTAATAATATTTAAAATGAACTCTTTAACAGTATTGAAGAGAACCCAATAATTTAAACATGAGTAAGCAGCACATATTTCATTATATTTATAAAAACATGAAAGTCTGCTTATCCCAGTGGTGTGCTGAAAGTGACTCACACCAACTTGTGAGAGCTGGGTGTTAAATTTTCAGGAATTTTGTGAGCCAGTAGTTAAACACGCACATTATTAAATTATTGATTATATAAACTTATAATAAATTATATTAAAAACAAAATAAATACTCAAAAGTCATCACTTCTTAATCATTTTATTGTCTGTGTTCTTGAAGTTATGTATTGTATCTACATGATGGGAATATTATATAATAGTGAGCTACTGTGCATCTCTTTCTAACTTTGTCTTCAGTGACATCTCATGGGAAGCTTGAAATCAGCCATAGTAGGAGTATTTACACCATGGAAATCAGCAAATGCTATAGATTAGGGGAAGTTGGTTTGTTTCTTGAAGAGTTGGTTGTTAACAATCAGTAGCACAACAGTGACTTACTAACTAAATTACTGGGTAAACACTTAATTCTATCAATTCTTTTTGTCAATTTTTCCTTTTCCTTCAGGTAAACTTTAAAGTGAGTAAAGTATGATATTTTATATTCCAATCACCTTTGAATTTCTCTTACATTCTGTAAAAAAAGTGCTTTGAAATTTTGTGATTCTAAGCCCTCTTTCTAAACTTGAACCTCAGGTGGGATCTTCGGCAACACTGAAAATTTCACTTTCAGTGTATGTTGGCAAATAGCTTTTGCAGCCTTCTATAGGGTAGCCCTTGCTGATGGGCAACCAGATTGAACCACTTGCCCTTGTGTCCAAGAGCAGAAGTGAAACTCAGTCAACATCCAGTGAAGGGAAGTGGAGCAACCTTGGGAATGGGGGGGACCCTCAGTTTAAATGTGACTCACCAAAGTAATTCATCAGCAGTGTCTGTCCAGCAATATCCCCAAGTCTTCACAGTTCAGTTTCCATTCATTTTTATTTTATAGCATATTTTATCATGTTTCTTATAAACATTTAGAGAAAGATATAGTTGATTTATTAATATATACACTGAAACCTTAAAGTACAGCTGTATTTATGACTTACTGTGCACTTTCTGGATGGAATCAATTTGTCTTTTTGTGTAAAACACTTCCAACAGGGGCCACAACGAACCAAACCATGGCAATGCCTACTTTGTGGTACAGTGTCTGCGTAATGAAGTTACAATGACCCAATAAATGGAAATATCATGAGAATGCTTTTTTAAAAGTCTGCATTACCTTTGAGATTTAAATTGGGATCTTAAGTGATTTCTCCTAGAATATAAGACAGGTCTTTACAACTTACTAGAAAAGCATGCTTGACTCAACTAGTAAAGTTAGAAAAAAAGGGAGGGAAAGGTGTGTGAATGTGAATAAATCATTTTTTTACAATATGTTTGCATTGAAATTTCAAATTAAATAATGTTGCATATAAAATACTTATAATCACATTTTACACACATATTTAGACAACACTAAATGTGGAATGATCAGAGTGTTATCTATGGTGGCAAAATGGTTAGCAGATTACATAGCTCTAACTGAGGACAATATTTCTTTTTCCTATTAATATGTTCATTTAGTAAAAAAACTCTCAATATTACTATATACCTCTGCCATAGTTTTTTTTTAAATAATCCAAAAAAGTTTACAATGTCTATCATTAATTCTTGAAAGAACGAATAAGTGTGAGTATAGGTTAAAGGATTCTTTTTTTATGCTTTAGTCCTTTGAGGTGCTGTCTTTTCTATTCATCTTTTTTATAATGTCAAAACATAAAGAAATCATATCTAAATGACTTGCTAAGAAGTTGGTAACAAACTCTACCATTCCCTCTCTCATTATCTACACACACACACACACACACACACACACACACACACATACACACACACACAAACACCATATTATATGGGTGATCAGAGCAAGTAGATTAATTTTATCATGCTGGTTGAGAAGTGTCATTTATGAGTTCACAATTTTCCTATTATAATTACATGGCCTTGTAGAAGAAAAGCCATAATTATCATTTTGAGTGTCCCTGGTCTCACTGAGCAAATGGCTCTTGATATTGACATTTTGTACCATGGATAATGATACTCTTCCTTCATTCAGAGGAACAGGAAATGCTACACAAGCATTCACTCATCAATGGCTATTGTTTCATTATCAATTATCACACATTAGAAAAGAAGCAATATACTACTCAGCCACTAAAAACAATACCTCTTGTATTATCCTGGATGGAGCAAGAGCCCATTCTTCAAAGTGAAGTATCACAAGAATAGAAAACAAGCACCACATGTACTTACCATTAAATTGGCACTAATGTATCAACACTTATGTGCACATATGGAAGTAACATCCATCAGGTGTTGGTCAGGAGGGCTGAAAGAAGGGGATAGGTAAATGTACACCTAATGGGTATGGTGCACATTTTCTGGGGGATGGACATGCTTATAGCTCTGACTTAGGTGGTTCAAAGGCAATGTGTGTTACCAAAATGTTTGTACCCCTGTAATAGTCTGAAAAAAAACAAAAACAAAGAAACAACACCTAGCCTCACCCAGTGTAAATTATTATGTTCTCATGAAGCCTCACCAGTATTAAACATTCAAATTAAGTTAATGCTTTTGATAGGAAGATAAAAAAAACCATAGTAGACCGATATTTTAAATCAGTTGTAGCATTTTAAACAGAGCAAATTAAAACTACTTGGAATTTAAAAGTTTATTTTTAAGGAACATGAAAAACTCTGATTAAAATTAACTGGATACATTACAAGGTCATGGAAACAACCCAAGTGCCCATCAATTCATGAGTGGATAATTAAAATGTGGTATATGCTAACAATGGAATATTACTCAATTCTAAGAAATGATAGTGAGCTAGCACCGTTTATGCTACCCTGGATTAAGCTTAAGCCCGTTATCCAAAGTGAGGCGACACAAGACATAGAAAATGGGCCCCACATCTACTCACCATCAAATTGGTACTGACCGATTAAAACTATGGTTTTCAAATGGTGGCAATGCTCACCAGGGATTTGGGGGGTGGGGACCCAATCTTAGGGATGTGGGTAACACTTTGGAGGGGAAGGGCATAACTCTAACCCTTCTCAGGGAGAGCTAAAGATATACAATGTAACCAAAATGTCAAAAAACAAAAAAACTTTTTATCGGGTGGTGGGCAGGTGGGAGGGGGAGGAGGAAAGGAGTGTATGCTTTCATAACGTGTGTGGTGCACACCACGGGGGGGATTGGATACATCGGGGGTGGGGGGAGTAGGGGCAATATTTGTAACCCTAACAATATTTGTACCTCCATAATATGATGAAATAAAAGGAAAAAAATGGCATATAAAATAATGTATGCACCATTTTAATAGATGCATTGCAGTAGGCAAAATGACAGGGTAGAAAAACATGAGGTAGGTTACCATCTCATTACCACCACTTACTAGCCATGTATGCTAAATTCCCTAAACTTAGGTTTGTCATACATAACATGAGGATATCAATAACTTCCTGGAAAAGTTGTAAAAATGAAATATGAAACTGTAAAGACTATGCCTGAAACACAGTAAATACTCAATAAAAGATACTTTTTAAAAAGCTAAAAAAAAAAAATTAACTGGATACTTTAAAAACCCCTCATCAAGTCTTACTTCCATTAAATGCATTATTTAACTAAAATGCTGAGTTTAAAGAAGCAATTGTTAAAATAAATGGCAATGCAAATAAAGGTAATCAACCTATGTTTCTGTCTATATCAGTATACAAACATACATGCACAAAATATAATTTAAGCAAAAATAAGTAGGTCTTTTTTTTCAATACTTGGAAGTCCAAGATGAGGATAAATCTTAATTTTATACACCGCAGTCCATTATATTTGTCGACAAAGCTAGAATACAAAAATTTCATTCAGTTTGGTCAAGTATTCTCAGTTATTCTGACAAGACATCAAGGAAATGATGTTCATATGGTTTAATGCAGTTTGGAAAGGCACTCAGGTGAAATTTTAGCTAGTATTAGGCGGGAGGGAGAAAGCACTATTATGGAAACCAAGGGCTTAGAAGTGAGTGGGTTTTGAGTCAGGAGCATATTAAGCTGTAGAAATAATGAGTGCTACCAGCTGAGATGTAAAACTCACCATGCAGATTTCACCCTCTGGTATAGATGAGATTTTAAATTAGATTTTAGCTAAAGGCTTATTTTCTGAAAATCTTAACTGAAAATGTTGCCTCAATTTGTCAGTATATCTGAATTTATCATGACTTAATTAACCAAGAAGTCAGACAATACTAACATATACGGGAATATGGGATTCTGTGTAAAACCATTGTAATTTATATCCATACCTCTCAAAAGAAGCAAAAATGAGAGGTTTTGTTCCTTGTGAATTGAGGAAAGTATACACTCTTACTATGTAAATTTTGAATGAACATTTTAAAATATCCTTATTAGGCACAGCTGCATACAAATGGTGTTTCTATTTTGGCTCTGTTCTGTTAGTGATTCTGTTGTTTTTGTCATTGACTTTTTTCTCAACTTCTTTAAGCATTCTGAATAGAGGCCTTCTAAAAGTCAACACACATGAGACTGGTTTAGGTTACAACCTACCTGGCATGTATTTCCTTGCTCAATTTTTTATTTCAATAATCTTGAGGTTATTGTGGTATTATTTGAGGGGAGCCTCTTGCCTTAAAAGATTCAAAGATTCCCTACATGAATTTTAGTCTTTTAGTTAAGGGTTTATTTCATAGTTGGGAAATGTATGATTTGGTAAAAATTTAATAATAAAAGTAGGCCAATTATTATTTTACCAATCCTTGACAGCTATATATATATGTACGTGTGTATATTTAAATAAAGATGCTTTTCAGCATGATAGAGAAGTTGGGAAAAGGAAATATGATATGAACTGTTTTCTTTATAACACCGCCTCATATTGAATCTTCATAAAAATATTAGCCTACTGATGGAAATTTGTCAATAGTTACAGAACAAGAAAATACATTAAATCTTAATATATAGTGCCAAACATAACCAATAAATAATCTTTTTAAAACTCACCTAATGATATAGAAATA
Source organism: Microcebus murinus (assembly GCF_040939455.1). NCBI lineage: Eukaryota > Metazoa > Chordata > Mammalia > Primates > Cheirogaleidae > Microcebus > Microcebus murinus. The sequence goes on along the minus strand of NC_134108.1, from coordinate 79,133,885 downwards.
TTTGTGTTAATTAAGTAAATCTGATGAGTATTCTTTTGATTCTAGTTCATGCTTTCCTAGAGTTAAACTCACTTTCCAAAAGTTTCTCATAGAAACTTTTAATATTAATATGGTGAAATAGTGAAAGTGAAATTCTCACTTTTCACAGCTCCAATATACACAAATTTCAGTTACCAATGTTCAGGTAAGTGACAGCAGATCCCAAAAAATAGGTTAGTATATTAGCTGTGAATAATTGTAAAAAGCACAAACTTCACTGCCAGTTCTTCAGTTCAATAATCAGTATATAAATAACAGATTCACCTAATCAGTGGCCAATTATTGCACTTCCTTCAAGACTATCAATGACTGGTCATTGCTGATCTGTTATTCAGTTCATGCACAGGCAGCAAAGAGTACAGTTTTGTTGTTTCCTTGTCTCCCAGTGGTAAACCATGTGACATCTTACAAAACTGCATAATGCAAAGAGGAGCTTGTCCAACAGAAATGAAAATGCAGCAAAAGAAACAAAAAGTAATAATGCCAAGAGTGAAATTCGAATCAAACCAATGGAAGAAATAGCTAATGCTGGGAATGGTCACACTGGCACTATTCAGCAGACTCTAGATGTTCAGCCAGAGGAACTTGGTGAAGGCGAACCTATTGACATACATGAGGAAAGTGGATATGATGAAAAGAATGATGATGTCCCAGAGAAAGTGACATTAGCAAAAAAATTTCACATGAACGGAACTCCCAGATTTCATGTCAGCAAAGTATGAAGGACAAAATGTTGGAAGCAAATCCAAACTTAGGAGTATGACAGTTTTCCAAGTCATAGAGAAAAATGCGTGTTCCATATCATGAGTGTTTCATCGTTCACTGGCCAGGCTATCTGGCCTAGGTTAGAGGACAGATAAGTGCCTCCCAGGGAAGAGACCAGTGCGTGATTTGAGGTCACAGAGAACAGATAACACGCACACCAGGCTCAACTGGTACAGCAAGAGGAGAGAGAGAATGTACAAGATCCAGCCCCAAGCATTGTGGTGGTTGCCATGGTCAGTGGATCCACTCGACAGCCAACTCGGGCAATATAGCTGCACACACCCTGCTTTGTATTGCAGTAGAAGGATCCCAGACCCTGACTGCTCACCGAGTGGAGTCTGAAGTGCAGAAAGCTGGGGGTGAGGGCCATGCTTAAGCAGAACAATGGTGTATAAATCAGGCCTAGAACGGGGAAACATACTCCCTCACAAGGTAACAAGCCCAGCCCAGGCTCTGAGGACTCTCTACCTCCCAGTAAGGAAAAGTTCTGGGCCCAAAGCTACTTTTACATGGCCTGGCCATCCAGGGGGCAACAAGCTGGGCATGACTGCCTTGCCCAACAGTATGTTATATGACCAGAAAAGAAAGCAAGCACTATTCGAACTATTCTTAAAGAAATAAAGCATGTTTCTGATGTTTAAAGTTATGGTATACTAAACAAATATTCATTTTACTCTTTTTTTCACTTCCTTATATATTTATAACTGACAATGAGAGAATTTTTAATGATCTTTAAAAAAAATTTTTTAAGGTCATAGATCAATCATAATTTTTCCCATTGATTATTAAGAACACTTTGCACAGTTTCAGTTTGCAGTCATTTTTGCAGTCCCACACTACTGTACAAAGCAAAGACTGGTAGTCTACTTCTAATGTTGGTATCTTCTACAAGAAGGACAGTTTATATATAAAACAAGTTTACAAGATGAAGCCTTTGCAATTGGTTCAATACTGACCTTGATACCTGTCTTTGGTATTAATCATAAAATTAAAAGATTTTAGAGTGTAAATGAGCATCTACCCAGTGAAATAATTTGTGTTTGTTGCATATTTTACAAGTCAGGGGAGAGAAAACAATGTTGGTTTTCTTGACCCACAACACTGACTTGTGACTTGAAATAATGGGAATTCTCTCAGTGTGTGTTACATCACCCAACCTTATTATTGACAATTATTACTTATAGCCCACTATATATGCAGGAGAGGATTCCCAAATACATGCCATGGACATGACTATTGGAGAGTTTGCAACTTAATTGGAGAATAAAAACATTCATTATTACTCAATAAACATTTTCTGAGTGCCTACTATGTACCAAGCATTGAACCAACTCTTGAGATTCATAAGAAAACAAAATGCGCAAAGAACTCTCCCTCATAGAACTTACATTCCTCAGCAGTGAGTAAGAAAAATACAGTTAAGTGAAAAATGATGTGGATCAAAAAGGAGAGCAAATAGTAACGGCTTAAGGAGTTGGGAGAAGTCATCGGAGAAAGTAGAATTTGAGCTGAATCATAGGCTAGTAGAACTATATATGGAGTATACCTTAGAATAAACTTATTCTAAATTTTTCCCATGGCATTTAGCTTTAAAATACTTTTTTACTTTGAAAAAATGCATTTATAAATATAGAGAAAATTTTTGCAGATACTGAGCTGTGCTTTAAAACTGTTTCTCTATTTCTACTAAAATATATGCATGGCAGTGTTGCCAGGGAGGTAGCCATCATGAAGTTTTCTGTGCTTTTCAAGTGCATGACAGCCATTATACAAAGTCATTTCTATTGGATAAGTTCTTCCCCTTCAAAAGGCATAGTTAAGATTGATGGCTTTGAACCATCGTTTTTCAATAACGACATCCAACTTCTTTCTCCAGACGAGTGCAAACTTTTGGTAAAACTGAAGAGAATTCCATTCCTGAAGAGAACTACCATTGTTCTTCCAAATTTGGAGATTTTTTTTCTATATTTACAGAATTTTCTGTCCTCTTTGTCTCCTTTCAAGAACAAGAAAACAACACAGGCCCACATAATATGTATGTATATGTATATATGAAGCACACAGAATCATTCATTATCATAAAGACTGAAAATAGCCTTTCTCTTGACAAAAGAAAGCTAATCTCTAAGACTCCCAAGTTCTGAGGCTGAAAAATATATTTAGCCATCAAATATATTTACAAAGGAACAGCCTTAAAATGAACATTTACATTTTTCTTTTTTATTGCTCCAGTTCCCTTTTCATACCTGCCTTTACCACCAACAGCCTCAAAACCATAAATTCTTTGGTGTAAAAAAAAAAAATCAGGCCGGGCGCTGTGGCTCACGCCTGTAATCCTAGCTCTTGGGAGGCCGAGGAGGGCGGATTGCTCAAGGTCAGGAGTTCAAAACCAGCCTGAGCAAGAGCGAGACCCCGTCTCTACTATAAATAGAAAGAAATTAATTGGCCAACAGATATATATATAAAAAAATTAGCCGGGCATGGTGGCGCATGCCTGTAGTCCCAGCTACCTGGGAGGCTGAGGCAGAAGGATCACTCGAGCCCAGGAGTTTGAGGTTGCTGTGAGCTAGGCTGACGCCACGGCACTCACTCTAGCCTGGGCAACAAAGTGAGACTCTGTCTCAAAAAAAAAAAAAAAAAAAAAAAAAAAAAAATTAAAAAAAACTTGACAGATTTTTTTTTTCTATCTCAAGGATAAAATTGACATTCTTTGGCCCATTCTTGACTTTTGGTTGTTTTTATTCCATGTATTCATAAATAAGCCATTAGAAAAGATAATGACATGAAGGCCATAGTGTAGTACTAAATATATTAATCTTATATAATATTAATTAGTGACTGAGATCATATGTTCCTATGTTTCTGTCACTTCATTTTTTTAAAAAAAAAAAAAAATAAGACTGTTTTTTGGAAACATGTAGGTTTTGAGGAGGTTTGACCATTTCCTCATTGTGGAATATGACATTGTAGAAAAATATTTGTATTTTTCCAAATCTTCTAAAAGTACTAACATTCAAACTATGATTTTTTTACATGGTTGCTCTCTAACCTCTATATTTATATTTTCAGCTTATTACATTTATGTCCTTTATGTTTAATTTTCCATTTTTTCTTTTAAATCTTCTGGTCTTATATTCCATTTATTTATCTTTCTTAAGATAGCTTTCTTAAGAGCATCTCTCTATTATTAGACCCTTCCTTGCTACAGTCTTCTCCAGTTCTACATCTTGTTTGTGGTGGTGGATGTACAAATGTACACATGTAATAAAATTTCATAGTATTATAAACGCACACATTCCAAAGAGCATTAAAAACTGGTGAGATTTCTATAACTTAGTTAATTAGATTGTGTCAATGCCAATTCCTTGGTTTTAGTAAAGTGTTAAAGTTATATACAATGTTACCATTGTGGGAAGCTGTGGGAAGGGTACACAGGAGTTCTCAATACCAGCTTTGTAACTTCTGTGAGTCTATATGTATTTCAAAGTAAAAAGTTTTATTTTTTTAAGGTTATTCTCTAGTTTTCATCTTTCTTCAGATTAGGCTTCTTTATGCCATATATTATGTAAATTTATAATTTAAAATGTTTATATACTCAAAGAGAGTATGAACTTCCTCATTAAAAAATTCTAAGCCTCTCTCCTATGACAATAATGTTTTATTATAATAGAATTCTATAATAATAATTAACTTTTCCTTTTAACTACATATATTCTTTTATTCCATAATGCTATGAGAAAAAAAAAATCCCATCGATGGTATTAAAACATCTATTGGTATAAATTGTATTTTTTTAAACATAAGTAACAAAAGTTAATCTTGCTCCAATGTGTAGAGATGGTCGACAAATAATTTATTATTACTTTTCCCATGTTACTCATTTTTTTGCAATTTGACTATATCACACATCATTTTTCTAATATATATTTTTCTCTTTGCTTCTCCTAAAATGCCTTCCTTCCTCTATTTTTCTCATATTTAAACTCTGTACTTTTTTTTGTATGTTTGTGCCTGCCTTCTTCACTTACTCCTGATTTTTAAATACCTGTTTGTCCTCATATTGTTATTTCTTTATCATTGTGTAACCCTGTTTACCAAAAAAATATTTTTCCCCTTTTGTTGTTTCTGCCCTCAATAAGCAACTATTAACCTTCTTCTCTGTGTAAGATATGGGCAGGACACCAAAGGGAAGACAGTGTCCTTTCCTAAAAAGCCAAGGCCAAGTGGAAAGAAGAGAGATGGGTACAATGATAATAAAAATGCAAATGATATGAGGCTCCTAGTGTTAAGTGTCCCAAGTGTGGTTATACTCCCCAGCTCTATTCCCATTTTTACTCTGTCAGACTGATTTTGTCTTCCTTTGAAGTCTCACCTGCAAGGTAGCAGAACCTAACAAATATCTGATCCTCCAGTTCTGCTTAAACTTTACTCCAATTCAGTCATTTCAACAGGACCTTTTCGAAGTGCTCAGCGTTTCTTGGAAGAAAAAAAAATTTAAAAGGCCTGGAGTGCAGGCATTGGAGTGCTGGCTTCACCCTTTACTCAGTGTGACTTTGGCTTACTTACTTAATCTTTTCTAAGCTTCAGTTTCCACATCTGTAAAATAATGGGGGGAGTGATCATATAGAACTGTTCTGAGGACTATGTGAGACAATTAATGGAAAATACTTACTACAAGACACACAAAGAAAATTAGCCCAGTGCATCTTTTTTTCTTCTTTTTTAAATTATCAGCATCAGTGACTTGTAGAGAATCAGTTATTCATTTTCTACCATGAGAACTTTAATCAAGCAGTATCCATTTTCACTATAAAAATCTATTTGTTCCAGGGATAATTCCTCCTTCAAAAATATTATTGCATTTGATACACTTTGGGGTATGAATTTGATTCCTAAGATTTTTATTTCTGTTTTTTTCTTGGTCCTGATGTATTTCTAGCTCACTGCTGTCCTTTCAAGTCTCTTGTGTGAATATGTGTATGTGTGAATGTGTGTATTGGGAAGATGGAGGGAGGGAAAAGAGATCACACTCGACTTTTTTTCTCTGAACCATTTATTTATTTATTTATTTTTCCTTTATTTCATCATATTATGGAGGTACTACTTTGAGTAGTTTCCCTTTGATTGCATTTTTTTGTCCATTTCATGGAGATTAGTATTGACATACACAAATTGGAAGCTTTATCTAAAGTATCCTGTGTATCTTGGGGTTGAGCTCACATTTTTAGATAGCAACATGAGTACTGCTGTCAAGCCTCCTAATGCATTCCCAGGCTGACAGGATAGAAGAGTGGCCACTGGGCAATTTGAAACCCTTCAAGGTCATGATGAGACTGGAGAAGTCCAGCCAAACAGGGAAACAGCATGTGCCTCATGAATTTTCTTTTTTATGAATAATGACTCAAGAAGAAAACAGGTGGTTGTAACTATGCAGACCAACCAGCAAAATTCCAAATACAGAAAATAAACATCAGAGATTCCTTTAAAAGTTAATTTAAAACACAAATAAATTCCCAGAGATCCAGAAGCACAATTGAAATATGTAGAAAGAGGGCCAGTGAGGTATGTGGGGAATTAAAGAATGAGTTGTGAGTGCAGCCCTCAGAACCCCAGGAGTACATAAGCTTCCAGAGATGGAACTGCCAGAAGAAAGAATTCACCAGAATATCCCTAATTAAAGGTCTCTAGAAAAAGTTTCCTTTAAAATCCAGTCCAGATTCTTCCTGACCTACTACAAAAGATGCCTTTTAGTGTGTGTTTTTTTTTTCTTTTTTTTTTGATGTCTTCATCAAAAATCACTTGATTGGAAACAGAGGTGAAAGTAAAGTAACAGGGCTTAAGCTTCAGGGTCCTTCACTTAAGCTTCATGGGCCCCTGTACCGAATTTTCTATTGTCATTGTAAGTTCTTCTGACAAAAGGCCCCCCAAATAGTATTAATATATATTTCAGGCCCCACAAAACCTGGATCCACCCTCAGCTGTCAAGGATAGAAACTCCTTTAAGCCAACTCAAGTAACTCATGTCTCGTGGGGTCTCTAGCTTCTTGTTTCTACTCTTCTGACTGTGTCTCCTCCATTTTCCTGCCCCTGCAAAGCAATCTTCTCAGCCTACTAATGGCTTCCCAGCCCCACTAAATCTTTAGTCTTGCTTGTGGTTCTGGCTGGCAGTGGTGCTAAGTCTGGCTCAGACTCTGGGTGAACTTTCAAACCAAACCTCCGCAGGCAAGTAACTGACTCCAGTCCGTCTGCCCCAATTCTAAATTCCTTGGAGAGGGGACCTGACTGTCCAGTTTGAGTTGGTTGTCACCCCGATCCAGTCAGCTGTGGAGGGTCCTGAACTAATTGAGGAGGGTCCTGTCATAGACTAAGTAGAACTATTTCTTAGAGAGTGAATGGGCAAACTCTCTAAGGAGGAATGAGTGGGGAGGCAACAAATGTCATGTTTACTGTATTTAAAAAGGAAGTTGACTCAGTGTTTTCAATCTACTGAAGATATACTAATAACTGAACAGGGAGGGGTAATAGCAAGTGACTTGCTTTCTCATTATGATTCACAAAGCGCTTGGAAGCCACTGTTTTCCTGCTCTTTCTTTATATATTTTTTTTCTTTTTAGTATTTTCCAAATCTCTCAGCAAATAACTTTCAAAAGACATTTTTTCTAATTTGCAGAATATCTCTTAAGCTTATTCTAATGTTTTACCACCCTTATAATCAAGAGGTTCTTTCCCTCCATTAGGTTAGGAAAATAAACCCAGCCAATGTCTCTTCTACATCTAAAAATATTACATTTCTTTGTTTTTTTAAGCTGAATACCTTTGCTCTATTATTCATAGGAGCATATCCAAAAAAGAGAAATGATATTATTTTCTGGAAAACATAGGCTAAAAACTAGAAGCAGCTTATGACAGACTAATTGACTCAGTAGATATTGTGTATATAAGCATACTTTATAAAAAGTATAGAGAATGTATTTTTTTAGCAACCAGGTACACATTAAATGGTTAGATGGGAACATAGTAAAGGTATGATCCCAGGCTTCTAGGAAAAATCAGTCTTTTCCTGATCTACTTATTTTTCTGCCCGTACTGTATAGCCACATAGAGACTACAATTTTTCGAGACCCTTACATCTTAATCCTTGTAAACAAGTTGCCAGATAGCTGAACTCAAACTGGGTCAAAAAAGTCTGTTTTTCAGAAGGCAAGATATGCCATCCTAACACCATAAATCATGCTTGCTTTAGAAATAAGTATTTCCTTGATCCAATTGCCTTTTCTCAATAATGCATTCCTAAAATTTATATCTTGGTTCTGCATATGATTATACTATATCTACACACACACACACACACACACACACATATTATTAAACACAATACATTTTATTGAAAAGACTCGAGAGAGCTTAGGAAATGCAAAATTTGGTGCTGCAAAGAGAGCTAGACAACCATTCTGAAAAATAATAAAAACTAATTTTTAAAAACAACTCATGGAGTAAGGTATTAGTTTTCTCCACATATAGCTATTTCTATAATAAATATTTCTTTCTCTCTGTCTGTCTTTTTGTATTTTATTGGTTTTTTTTGAGTCAGAGTCTCCCTTTGTCACCCAGACTAAAATGCAGTGATGCTATCACAGTTCACTGGATCACTGCAACCTGTAACTCCCAAGATCAAGCGATTCTGCCCCCCACAACCTCCCAAGTAGCTGGGACTACAGATGCATGCCACCATGCCTGGTTAATTTTTTAATTTTGTGTATAGATGGGGGTCTCACTGTGTTGCCCAGACTGGTCTTCAACATCTGGCTTCAAAACGATCCTCCCATACCGGCATCCCAAAGTGCTGGAATTACAGGCATGACCCACCATGGCTGGCCACAAATATTTCTTTAGAATATAGTTTTTAATTTTTAGGGTGTTTTATTTATTTATCCAAAAAAGTCTTTAAAACGGTGGTTGAATATGGATAACATAAAAAATTACAGCTGAGAATATCAAATATTTAAATTTATATTACACAAATAGTTTTAAGTATTATATATTGGAAATAAATAATACAAATCAGAACTTTCTTTTGACCACCACTTTCTCCTACCAAGGGAATAATGGGTCCCTGGTAGCAACAGTTTGCGTCTCAATCCATATCCACCCCTTCTTATTAATGTTGCAGAGGATTTCTGTCTCCCCTCGCACTGAGCTCAATGTCTAAATGTCAAAACTATCTAGACCCTCCTGCCTGTTTCATAAATTCCTGTATCTCAACATATCATTCTCCTATGTACTTCACTTTTGCTTATGCTTTTTTTTATTCCTATGCCCTTTTTATACTCTACATCCATCTGAAATGCAGCATACACATAGGACTCACCTATGAATGCTACCTCCTGTGCTCCCTCTATGCTACTACTCTCATTTTTATTATCGATAAAGTAATAGTGGGTCAGCAGTACTACCCAAGACACAAAGCCACTTAGTAAACATATGTAATAAATTCCTAAGTTCGAGCAGCCTTACTAACTTAATGCCAATTCCAAACTGCCAAATTCTTTCCCCAGAAGCAATGTTTGTCCACTGAGAAAATCTGGGTCAGTACATGGCCTCAGTTAAGCTGCTTGTCTTTTCTTTATCTCATTTTTCCCCCTGGAGTATTAGCCTGGTTATTTGCAAAATAACCTGATATTCTCGAAAGGTAACATTTATTAAATATTAAAATATTAGCAGTAGCCAAAGATTAAGTGAATTTGATTTTATGAAGCCATGCAGAATTATTTGAAAATGCTAGTTTCTATCAATGATAACATCACTACATAATTTTCACACACACACACACATACACACACACACACACACACACACACATGGTCCCAAAAGTCTTAGTGCGGTGTTAAGTTTAACTAACTTAGAAATATAAGTGCTACAAACTTTCAGAACACATCATTTGAAAGTTTAACCTTGGACTTCTTTCTCATTTATTTACTTTTGTGAATTTTGAATAATAAAAGTTTAGTCTCAATTTTTTTTGTTTCAAATGTTTGCTTTCCTTAGTCAGAAGAACTGATGCATATTTCATGGACATGGAAAAACTAGAGTCGTAAAAATTACATAGAGCTTTTCACATCCGAGTCAATATTTGAACATTGCTTTAATTAGTAGTTAATAAAGTTTCTGCTATTTGGAGAACCACCCTATGAGAAATAGTTCATGTCTTTCATCCAGAAAACACTTGCTGAGAACTTTCTACCTTTCAGGATTACACTACATTAGTGACATTCCTTCATTTAACCTTTACAGCATCTTTGGAGGTAGATATCATAATCCTCATTTTGCGGATGAAGAACCTGAAGTCTAAAGTACTGAAGTAACTGAAGTCTAAAGTACTGAAGTTACCATGATACTTGAATGTTGTATGCGGAAATCTAGACCTGAATCCCAAATCCTCCAAATCTACATCTCAAGATCTTTCCATGCCATTGTGTTGTCACTCTCTTTTTTGATGTTCTGCCAGTAGACTGAGTTGTCATTCAAGTGTGACTATGTCTGAAAGTCATCATGAAAATGTATCCTGAAAGGCATTCTTGGCCAAAATAGAGAAAATTAACAAGCAAAGTACCTCATAGATATAATCTCCTTTATCCAGCATAATTAAAGGAACTAAGTGGAATTATTGGATTCATTACAGAATATTGAACCTATCTCAGGGTCATATAATAATGGTCCTGTCGCCACCCTACTCACTGTAAGATTCAGTGCATTATCTCTTTGACAGCCTAATCCCTATGCTGAGTTCTTTTGATCATAAGGGATCCTGAACAGGATGTTTTGCCATCCAGAAAACCAGCACTACTGGGATGCCAGCTGGAGACATGTCATGAAAATTTGGCCCCAGTTCCAAAGCCAACAGTGTGTTGAAATTGGGGCATATCATTTACTTAGTTCCTGACTACGCACTTTACAAATGACAACTGGAGATTACTAATAAATGTCTTCTATCCGTATGTATCCCTCATCCAGGGGGATTCCAAGTCACTCTATCAGTGTGTAGCAATCATTTAACTCTGCTTTTAAGTCCTCAGAATCTTTAATATAAGACAGTAGGAAAAGAAATATTGCTTTTCTGCGGAGAAGGGTTATCAATTAAAGATTTAAACCTTCTAATCACTTCCTAGAACCACACTGCCTGTGTCAACTTTCCTGGTAGCCAGACAGATAACAACCATTTTATCGAACATATACTATATCCTGGGAATTTTACGTGATATAATGTTAATTATTCTCAAAGTACTTCAAAATAGCTATTATTAAGCCCTTTATAAACAGGAATGTTAAGACTCAGATAAATTAGATAACTTGGCCAGATGTCACACAGTGTAAAATGACAGAGTCAGGATTGAAACCATGTCTGTCTGATTCTGGAGTCTGTTTACAACTTTATTGTGTGATCTGGGACATAATAGTTCCCTCACCCCTCTTTATTTCAGATTATTATCTCACTCAGGTCCTCTATGAAGATCTTAGCCTGAATCCTCAGCACCCGCCATCCCTAAAGAAATGATACAGATGTTTGTTAATAGATAAACACATAGGTTTGTCTCCAAACCACACTGTAGTCAAACCCTTTAGTTCATTTCAATCCCTGCCATACATCATCAGTCAGTTAATTTACAAGCATGAAAACAGTTTCTGAATTCAGACTGTGCCATGATCTAACTGCACTGACTTTATAACCTCTATCATCAGCCTTCTCAATACCACTCAAGATACAGTTAGAATATCTTTCCTTAATATGGGAAACTACATAAACCTCTTCATTTTTACCACCTCCCCTTTGTCTGCAGGAGCTCAAATTACTTATTCCCAAAATATATTTAAATATTTTTCTGTCTATGCTTTGTGAAATTATTCTAATCAATTAAGCTCTGATACTGCTACAACTGATACAGGCATAGATTGCATATTACTTTAATAAATGTGTGATAAATATATGTGTGTACATAGAATTGAGGGAAGAGCTTGAAATTATGTGTGTGAATCTGCATTTGCTTTATGGAAGGAAATAAGTTGCTAAAAACCTTAATCTAATTAAATATATCACTCAAAATTGGCTTAACGTTTGCTTTTTCAGAGTTTCTCTCAGCTTTCTTTATATTTCTTTTGAAAAAATGATCTTAAGAAAATACAACAGCTTTGGTTTTGTTTAATTTGATAATTATTAATATTTAAGTTAGAATACTGGGTATGTAAAGCTCAGAGTCTCTCTTGCCAGCCTATTACAGCTCTCTTTGGTCTCGGGGTACTTTAAAAGAAACACAGAGTTTTGTAGAATAAGGGGAATTATAAATCTACATTGGTGAAACCAGCTGGACTAGAGCTGTGCTTTGTCTGAGAAAAAAATGTAGATAAATGGATTTGAACAAAAATACAGATAAATGGAAACATGCTCCAAAGAGAGCCAACAGGAAGGTGAAGGGATTTAAAAATATTTGTGGAGAGGAATAATTGAAGGAACCTGAGATATTCAACCAAAAGAAAAGAAATTGCAGAGAAAATAGAACAGCTCCTATCAAATAATTGGAGATTCTTGTGCAGAAGAGCAATTTAGACTTGTTATTTGAGATTCCAAGGACCAGACCCAGGACTAGTAGTGCATTGACCAACTCATAGAGTCACGTGCACTGTGTCCTGCACAAGGACACCTAGCCAAGGAGGCACATGGAAGCTGAAATTCTGCCCATGCTCCTAACCACTGTGGCCTGGATTAGGCTGTGGGATGTAGAAGCCCAAGAACATGGATAACCACTTAATAGAAATTTTATTTTAATTGCAATACACAGAGGCATATTAATCAGAGACAGTCTAGGAATGGACCCAACCTGAGACTTGATTCCAACACTAGCTGTGGTTGCTGAAAGAGTGGGAGGAAATGGATTTAGACAGATGTCATGCTGCATTCTGTGAGTACTGTGACTGGTAACTGGTGACTTTGCAGTTGTGGCTGGGATCAAGAACCAGGCAAAGGTAACAGACATGTAGAACACAATCATAGGAAAGACAGAAACCAGCAAACCCTAGAGATATAGCCAAATGGATGGGCAGTCTGCATCAGAAAGATAATGTCTGGAGGTAGCTGAGCTCCCGTGGAAAGGTGGTGTTCTGAGGGATCTGAGGACAGCAAGGCAGCTGTCCCACTTCCTAAGGAAGATAATGGAAATAGAGATTCAAGTATAAGAAACAATGTCGAGAGCCACTTTCTGGTCAGGACTTAAGACTCCAATTTAAAAAAAAAAAAAGATAAGTATTAGTGTTTACCTGCTTATCTGTAGAGGATTTGTGATGAGGCTGAATCTTCCCAAGTATCAAACTGGAATTCCTTTTATCCTCTCCATCTGAGCATCTGAGCTTGGGGCAGACTGACATTGCAGGTGAGGATCAAGTGAGTCTTACCTGACAGCAGGTAATCAGGCAACATGGAGAATTCAAATCTTAGCATAGCATTTAGTCTAAATGGTCTTTTAGGTATTTTCCAACTCTTAAGTATTCTAATTCTATAAGGACTTCTTTGCACTTAAGTTTTTCCTTTCTTTCAGTTACTTTAGGTAAATAAAATACATGAATGCCTTTTCCTCTGCAGGCTTCCTAGCACATCTTTTACAAGCATAGCACTTATAAAGACAGAACATTTTGACACAGCCTTTTTGATATCCAGTCACTTCAAGATGTAATTTTTTTTATATATAAATTGAAAGGGGTAGTGTTTTCAGGTAATAACATAAGGGGTGCTTTTCACTCCTGTGCCAGCCTTCAGGATGTTCTCCATGGGGTGAGCAACGCCCAGTGTCAGGTTAAGGTTGGACACGGGTTGCGGCACAACTTCTGGACAGCCCACAAGCCAGGGGTGTGATGTGGGTCAGGGAGGGAACACAGATGATTTTTGTGCAAAGAACTTGGTATTTCAAGTTGAGAATTTAATGGTTTTCTCTTTAGGGAGTATCAAAACATTCCCTTGCCAAAATTGCTGCCTTGAAAAGTACACACTATCAAAATGGCCCTATCAAAATTTCACCTGCATATGTTCATACAACAAAGAACAACTATTTCTTAAGTGCTGGTATTTTGATTATAATTGCATTTGACTACTTCTTTAAAATGTTAAAATTTGGAATCTTGGTATAATTATTACATTGTTTAATCAGATACCTGAATTTTTGTTATGACTACAATGACATCAGTATTAGTAATCCTGCTGCTTGGGTGATGTATTCTGTCTCTCTTAATATTTCCATGCTGATGTGCCCTACATGCTTGGCCAAAAACAACACAAAAACATGATAAATCCCTCATCTTTCTTAAACTGCATCCCAATATTTAAAGCCACTCATTTTTTAAACTGATTTATCCTAATTTCATTGTCTTGAAAAAAAAAATATCACTTCTTTGAATGCCATTTTATCTAGGATGTAACCAGGTAGAAATTTTATAGTCAGAGGAAAAAATTATACAGTGTACAAATGATTCAGTAATGCAGATTTCTTGTGTATATCATCCTAATGACTGTAATTTATACTACAGTATATATGTCATATAGGCTCTTCAAAATCAAATATTCAATAGAAGAGGATGATGCTGCTTCAGTTTTCTCTTAATTTTTTCCTTTTCCTTTTATGTTTTAACCATGTGGGAGCAATATCTGGAAAAGAACAGATATTCTAGCTTCCAGGTAAATACCCTGAGAAGCCACACACATAAGCCCAGGATTGTATTGGCTGGTCTGTTACATACAGTAATGATCACTGTCAATGAGCATCCTCTGTGCCCCAGTCCTGAGTACTTGGCCCTCTATATCCCTGTCATCACTACAAGCTTTTGAAAATGAACTAACATCTCTATTTCATGAAAAAACTGAAGGAGAGGGCCAAGATGGATGACTGGAGACACCACTTGTCAGACCGTCCCAGCTGGAAGGTAGAATATTGGACTGAGAAGATCAGAGAAGAGTTGAAGCTTAGCTGTGGTTCATAGAGAGAGACAACAGAGACATCTGGGGACCCACCAGAGAAAAACTGTGAAGCTGAGAAAGAAGAAGATAAAGAGGAGAAGATTGCAGTGTGGATAAAATCCAGAGAGGCTCAGAGCCTAAAGAAAGGGAAAGAGGGTTTTCCTCTCCCCCACCTAGGTGCCTTCACTGAATAGCAGGACATAAAGTATACTGAAGATGCTTCCATCCTGCATGAGACCAGCATGACAGCAAATTAGGAATAGTGGGGTGAACCAGCAAACCCCAGGTGTTTGTGTGTCCGTAAGGGACACCCACGGGAGAATGCCACAAGAGACTGGAGTGCTGACTTTATTACACCTAGATTCTTCCTTGATCTTTGAAAAGATAAATAAAATTGATAGACCTCTCACTAGATTAACCAGAAACAAAAAAGAAAGGACCCTAATCAATTCAGTCGGAAATGAAAAAGAAGATATTAGAATTGATACCACAGAAATTCAAAGTATCATCTCTAGATACTCTATGTACTCTAAAAATCTCTATGTACATAAATTTGAAAGCATTGACTCACTGAGGAAGGATATCACAGAGGATGTAAATAAATGGAAAAACATATCATGCTCACGGATTGGCATAATTGACATTGCTAAAATGTCTATACCACCCAAAGTGATTTACAGATTTAATGCAATCCTCATTAAAATACTAATGTCATTTTTTGCAGATCTTGAAAAAATAATTGTGTGCTTTGTATGGAACCAGACGGGAGCCCAAATAGCCAAAGCAACCTTAAGCAAAAAGAAAAAATTGGGAGGATCACTCTACCAGACTTCAAGCCATACTGTAAGGCTATATAGTAACCAAAACAGCATGGTACTGGCACAGAAACAGAGACATAAACCAATGTATTAGAACACAGAATATAGATATAAAATCATCCTCATATTGCCATCTGATCTTTGACAAAGCAGATAACAACATACACAGGGGGGAAAGAATCCCTATTCAATAAATGCTGCTAGTAAAATTGGGTAGCCACATGTGGAAGTCTGAAACAGGATCTGCACCTCTCACCACTCACAAAAATTAATTCATGATGGATAACAGACTTAAACCTAAGGCATGAAACTATAAGAATTCTAAAGAAAATGTTGGAAAAACTCTTCTAGATATCAGCCTGGGCAAAGAATTTGTGAAGAAGACCCCAAAGGCAATCACAGCAACAACAAAAATTAATAAATGGAACTTGATTAAATTAAAAATTCTCTGCATAGCAAAGGAAACAATCAATAGAGTGCATAGACAACCTACAAAATGGGAGTAAATATTTGCATGCTATACATATGATAAAGGGCTAATAACCAGACTCTACGAAGAACTCAAGCAAATCAGCAAGAAAAAAATCAAGCAACCCAATTAAAAAGGGGACAAAAGACATGAACAGAAATTTTTCAAAAGAAGATAGATTAATGGCCAATAAACATATGAAGACATGCTCAGCGTCTGTCATCAACAGGAAAATGCAAATCAAAACCACAATGAGATATCTCCTAACTCCAGTGAGAATGGCTTTTATCAAAAAGTCCCAAAACAACAAATGCTGGTGAGAAAAGGAACATTTATACAGTGTTGGTGGGACTGCAAACTAATACAACCTCTATGGAAAGTAGTATGGAGATACCTCAAAGAACTAAAAGTAGACCTACCATATGATCAAGCAATCCCACTATTGGTTATTTACCCAAAGGAAAAAAGCCCTTTTATCAAAAAGACAATTGCATTCAAATGCGTACTGCTGCACAGTTCACAATCGCAAAGATGTGAAATCAACCCAAGTGCCCATGAGTACATGAGTTGATTAATAAAATCTGATATATGTATACCAGGGGGTACTATTCAGACATAAAAAAATTGATAAACTAACATCCTTTATAACAACCTGAATGGAACTAGAGATCATTGTCCTAACTAAAGTATCACAAGAATGGAAAAACAAGCACCACATGTACTCACTATTAAATTGGAACTAATCGATCAACACTCATGGACACATATGTAAATAAAACTCAACAGAAATCAAGCAGGTTAGAGGAGGAGGAGGGGATGGGTGAAATCATACCTAATGGGTACAATGCACATTATCTAATGATAGGCACACTTATAAAAAACTGTACAAAAACAATTCACATAGCCAAAACATTTGTACCCCCGTAATACTCTGAAAAATTAAAAAAAAGAAGAAGAAAACTGCAGCAATAAGAGGTCTTCCTTATTAAATTAATTTCTAATTTTGAAGAAGACATCATTTAAATATGTATCATGTCTATAGTTTGACTTCTAGTTTTTAATTTGACCATGTAACATAGTCTGTTTCTGAGTCTGCGAAACCTAGTAGGAAATTGTGAGGGGGGAAATAGAAATAGAGTGCTAGCTTTTCCCTCTTTCTGTTCTCATTTTTTGTAACGCATTTACATTTATGTAGTGAATGCTGTGGTGACATGGCTGCCAACTGCTTCATGATTTAATCTGTTAAATAAACAAATGTGTGTTCTAATCAGTCACTAAAGAAATAACTACTCACTAAAGCTAGCACCATTTATGCTATCCTGGATTAAGCTTAAGCCCTTTATCCAAAGTGAGGCGACACAAGACATGGAAAATGGGCTCCACATCTACTCGCCATCAAATTGGTACTGACTAATTTAAACTTCGGTTTTCAAATGGTGGCAATGCTCACCAGAGATTCGGTGGGGGGGACCCAATCTTAGGGATGGGATGAGCATTTTGGAGGGGGAGGGCATAACTCTAACCCTTCTTAGGGAGAGGCAAGATATACAATGTAACCAAAATGTTAAAAAACAAACTTTTTAACAGGTGGTGGGGAGGCGGTAGGGGTGAGGAGGAAAGGGGTGTATGCTTCCATAACGTGTGTGATGCACACCACCAGGGGATTGGACATATCGGGGGGAGGGAGGGGACAGGGGCAATATTTGTAACCCTAACAATATTTGTACCTCCATAATATGATGAAATAAAAGAAAAAAAAAACTTTTACTTTGAGTATAACAACTCCACTGTAGTAATAATAAGCAAAATTAACCAAAAATATTCTGAATTATACTTGCTGTGTTAATCCAAAAAGAACAATATTTGACCTAAGTGTAAGCTAAAAGCCACTGTGCTAATTCACTATACACAGAATAATAAAAGCCAGAGTAAAATCAAAGAAATTTCCCTAAGTCCCATGTAATGCACTGTAATTCCATACATAAAGTTGCCTCTCCCTCTTTCCCCCTCTCCTCTGAGTATGGGTCCAAGGATATTTTTCATCTATCAGAATCTGGGATTGGGCAGGCATTCATCTGTAACCTCATAATTTTTTCTCAGACAGATCATTAAAGAGATAAATATTCATTCTGAAATTACTTGAGAAAATTTTACTCTTTCCTCCCTCTTGCCAGGATGGGAAACTTTCCTAAAACACAGAAAACAAAAACAAAGAGCAACAGCAAAACAAATAAACTTAGGTCTCCAGGGAAGCATAACTTCTTGACAGAGTTTCTTAAGTCTTTGCAACTCCATATAGATTTTTGATAAGTATTTTGTCAGTAGAAGAATGAATATCTATATGGATGGACTGATGGATAAATGGACAGAAAGACAGATGGAAAAAGAACTGATTTTAATGTAATAGCCTTATCTAGCCTCTGTGTCACCATGTTCCTTTATCCTTTCCCTTTTACTTTCTAAAAAAAGTGCTCTCAGCACTTGTTTGAGTCATATGCTAGTGTAATATGTGTTGTTATTAACCTGGTATTAAATTAAGTACTGAAATTTTTTTTTTTTTTTTTTTTGAGACAGAGTCTCGCTTTGTTGTCCAGGCTAGAGTGAGTGCCGTGGCGTCAGCCTAGCTCACAGCAACCTCAAACTCCTGGGCTAGAGTGATCCTTCTGCCTCAGCCTCCCGAGTAGCTGGGACTACAGGCATGCGCCACTATGCCCGGCTAATTTTATATATATATATCAGTTGGCCAATTAATTTCTTTCTATTTATAGTAGAGACGGGGTCTCGCTCTTGCTTAGGCTGGTTTTGAACTCCTGACCTTGAGCAATCCGCCCGCCTCGGCCTCCCAAGAGCTAGGATTACAGGCGTGAGCCACAGCGCCTGGCCTAAGTACTGAAATTTTAAAATTATTTCTTATTTTAAGTTAAAACAGATTCAGAGTGATCTCTCTTGTCACTATTGTGATATCTAATGTCACTGTTGCTTACTTGCATTCCAATATGATATTTGTCATGAGAGAGTAAGGAGGGTTACTCTGTAGAAAATGGACCAACAAGGTGTGTTGCACATGTGGACCTTATTAGTTTTGTAAGTCTCAGCAAAAACAAAATGTTTGAACTACTACTCTGAAATAGCAATAATAGTTGGTACTTAGTAGATAATTTCTATATGCCATACATTGTTCTAAGAGCTTTAAATGTATTATTTCATTTAAACCTCCCCAAAACTCTGTTAGGCGGGTATTGTTATTCCTATTTTATAGTCTAGCATGGTTAAGTTACTAGACCAAAGTCACACAACTAGTATTGATAGAGCCAGGATTTGAAACCAGGCCATCTAGCACTAGAACCTTTGCTTTGCAGTTTTACAATGTGGGAATATCTAATTTGTGCAAGAACAGGCCGAATCTACATTCAAAGCAACTCTAATGAAATACTCTTTATTACTGCCATCTATGGGAAGTATTCAAATTATATATTCTATGTCTAAAATTGAAAAAAAAATCTTGAAATTGGCATCCATATTTTGCATTAAATTATTTTTGTATAGAATTATTCATTCATACAGGTGTTGGAGAACCTACATATTCCTTGTAGACTTAATCAGGTAGATCTTCCACTAAAACAAAATCAGAAAAATATGCATGATATTTCTTCTCTAAGTGTCTAGAAATGAGAGTGCTCATATTTTTCTTAGAGACCTACTTAAGCACCTTTACACGCTTAGAAGAATCTCCTTTCTTTCTAATCTAAACCTCCCTAAAATTAATATATCTTTCCCTTTCTTCAATCAATGAGATCTGATTTTCATTCTCTATAAATAGTTTATGTGCACATAATTTTCCTATTCACATTTTCTCTGTGGCATTAATATTACTAAAGCTAAATGTACCAATTGAAGATGAATTCAAGTTTAATGTTTTTATTTGTGTTTACTTATTGTAACTTGTAAGATATACCTTTCACTTTGGGTAGTTTAAGAACAATTATTGTAGTTTATGGTTCTGCGGGCTGGGCATGGTGGCTCATGCTTGTAATCCTAGCACTCTGGGCGGCTGAGGCAGGAGGATGGCTTGAGGTCAGAAGTTCGAGACTATCCCGAGCAAGAGCGAGATGCTTGAGCCCAGGAGTGTGAGGTTGCAGTGAGCTATGATGACGCTACTGCCCAGGCGACACAGCAAAACCCTGTCTCACAAAAAAAGAAATAAAAGTCATATTGTTTTGTATTACATCTGCCACAAAGATAGTGTGCCCTTCTTTTGAAGTACACCATCAATTTTGCAAAACAAACTCAAATCCCACTAAATAAAGCAGTTCTATGGGTACCTATACAATCTGGGTGAGATTTCATTTGACCCCATCAAAAATCTTACTCTAATACAATCCTCCGACCTTTTATGGACAGGAAAATAACAGAAATGCTTACATGGTATTTCTGCTTCCAGATATCAGATGTGATTTATTACTGAGTGAGGCTGCTGGCGCAATGGTTTTAACTGGCTTACAAAAGCCTAGCTGTACTTTCTCCCTAATCATGTTAGTAGCAATCTTAGTATTTAATTACATTTCCAGAGAATCTCAATAGGAGTAGAGTGTTTTTAGTACATTAAAAATAATCTAGAAAAACTGGTTTTTTGCTTCCTAGACAATGAGATGTCCCTCAAACCAGAAACACTCTAAGATAGCAATTTAATTGGTATATGCTTATATTTTGAAATTCTTCCCCTAGATATATATATATTTTTTTTTCTTTACTAAACTTTAATGACAGTCAGCAAGCATGTTGAGAGTGAGTTGAGAAAATACCTTATAAACCATGACACTTAGGAATATATACACTCTGAAATGTATCTTTTGATTAAAGTTCCTATTACATGTTAAGTAAACCTAAATCCAGCTGATATTATATTTAATATTTTAATTATGATATCCTTTATGCATTAAAAATCAAAGTTTTTAAGCCAAAAAGAATGCCTCTTCCAACGTGAAAGGACACATATTTTAATAATATCAAAAATAATTCATCTTTGCTATTTTCAGAGTACAAAAATAAAGAAATATCATGGTTTTAGTTTTCTGGAATACATACTATGAATAATTTCATCAAATTGGTTAGATAAACTAGATACAATTTTAATTTTTTAGTAAAATTTTATAAAAGTTAATTCATTCATATATCTAGAAGAAATAAATGTGCACTGAATTTGTTAGAGTAAATAAGGGAATAAAGTTGTGGAATAGAGTGAAATATAATTCTGGGACCTGGGTGGTTTATCAACATAAATATTTGCTGCAAATGATTTAAAAATAATATAATGAGATTTTTTTTCAGAGAAATTTATTTTCTCTTCAATCACTGAAATAACTAAAACCAAAACAGAAAAGCTTATTGTTTCTCAAGTCTAATGGGAATAATTTAATGGGAAGAAGAATCAACAGGCATTTTGTCAAATGAATAATACTAACACAAGTAATAGTAATCATAATCATAATAGCTACCTTTTATTTAGTGCCTGCCCCAAACCAGGCACTGAAATATGAGTCCTCTCATCCTCACTTTACCCATGAAGAACTTGAGTCTCCTACGCCAGTTAAAGAGCAGAACAAGAACTCAATCTCTAGCCTATGTGCTTCATTGGGTTATACACTCCCCTGAAATATTTGTATTTAAGTTCACAAAAAATAACATTAAATTATTTCATATGTAAAAAATGGAAAGACAAATTTCTCAAAAAAGCATAGCAGGTTTTATAATCATTTTTTAAAAAAATACTGCTGTATAAATTTCTTCCAATAATGTTGCCATTAATGGAAATACTCTGGGAATCTGGTCTGAAATTGCCTGAAAATCCCACAGTGCACTCCCTTTGTTTGTCTTCCCCGATGGAAGATCTTTTGTCTGGTAGAGATGAATTTCATTTTTAGAAGCAGCCTGAAGGCATTTAGAACTTTGTTTTATGCATAAAGTGATGATTAATGCAGTTAATATAATATTGCTCAAAATTCTTTTATAGAAAGTCCATTATGACATCACCATAGTGAAGTAGGTCAGACAATTCCTTGGCTTTGCTTTACAGAATCTCTCAGATGCTTCGTGATTCCTCCACCACAGTTGATTCACTTGAGCATTTTATCCTATAATCTGAATTCTCCATGAATAACGTCATTGATATCAAGGAACAAATCAACATTCATTTCACTTAGATTTTGGCAAGTAAACTTTTCTCCCTGGTGGAATTTCCACTGCAAATGTTCATGGTTTATTTCCAGGTTTTATGGGAAACAACATATTTCATCACCAGTTACTATTTTCCTCAAATACACATTATTTTGTCCACTTTACTTGAAAGCATACAACAAATGTCAAGTTGTCACACTGTTTGTTCATCAGTCATAATGTGCAAGACATCTTGGCAGGAACTTCTTTCATTCTTAAGTTGTTTTGTTATAAATGAAAATGTTTTATTATATAATTACTCAACCATCATCTTCATGGTTAATCTATTTAAGTAGCACAAGTCTATTTCCAATTCACTATTTCAGTTGATCCCTTGGGCTGTATATGTATTTTTATTTGAATCTTTACACTAGAGATATATTAATTGAAAAATAATTTTTACTTTTCTTTATAAAAATTATATCACATGGTATATTATTTTCTGTAACTTGCTTTTTCACTTAACCTAATCAACTGCCTTTTTGATATCTTGGGGTAGATGGCTTTTTTATACAAAAAAGAGTATCTATGGTTAGTTATTTGTCTTTAAATTAATATCCTGTTTAATAGAATTTTAACTTTAAAGCCTAGCTTTTCATAAGATTTCAAAGTAAACTTACAAATCCTACTTTTTTAAAACTAGCAATTTATGAATAAATTAAAATGTCATATTTTAATTGTTCTTGAATATTCAGTTTGTTTATGCATTTACTAGATTAAAGTTCCCTAAATATTTGAAAATATTTAAAGAAAATTTAAACAAGTTCTCATAAACATTTTTAATTAAAACCACAAATTTGAGAAATCTGTTTTCAGCACTTGAAACACTCAGAAAACAGACTTTCAACTACTCAACAAAAACAACAAAATCTTCCGAAGCACTCAAACACTGCTTGTAAATACAATAAACCTAAATGGATAGTTCTAATAAATTTGATTGCCTTAAGCATCTAAACATTGATTAAAAGGTTAAGTTAAATCTGTCTGAGTATTTCAATTAAAATCTCACATCCTTTATGTCAAATTCCTTTAAATGCCTCTCTTAACGAAGATATCACAAATATAAATTAACAAAACAACTATAAATCTTACTACACTTTTACTTAATATAAAAATATTAATTGCAATTTTAATTTAATTTAATAATTAATACTAATTTATTTCATGCCTTTATCATCTCTATCATTTGTCATATGATCAAATGTTAAAATCATTTGCCATGGAAGCAAAATAACCATCTCAAACTGGTTGTTTGGTTAGAGATTAAGATAAACAAATTATGGAATTAGAACCTTGATGTGTTTATAGATTTGGATTCTTAGCCAGAGATTTGAGATTAAAACATAGGAACCTGAGTGTATTTTCTTACATGGCAGAGCCAGTGATTACTGGGATGGGATATTTTTCACAACCCCATGTACTGCTGTGTCAAGTGGTCTTTTGGGGACAAATGGTTTCTCACAGCCTATGCCACATATATCCCTTAATTGTCACCATCAGCTATTTTTTTTTCTTTTTTACCTCTTATACACAACATTTTACCACCGCCTCCTTAAATTTTCACCATCTAATTTTGGCTGATGGGGCTGATGCAGATAAAATACAATGTACTTACATAGTTTCAGTTAAGATATGTATTTTCTGTAGACATCATTGGAAATCTCTAGATGTCTTTGCTTCCATATATTTCATATGATTGTCCTACTTTGCATATATTATAAATTCATGGCCTTTGACAGGATGCTTATTTTCTTATTGGGTGCTCTGATTGTCACAACCCCTGGAGGCACTTTTTCCCCTTATTTATAATAAAGCACCCAGACATCTTTGAAAGTATTCTCACTTTTTGGTAACAACTACCTATTTCAAATACAATTTTATTTTCTCTACCCCATGACAGGGAATCAATTGCTCTTGAAGGGATCCTGGCTCCTTTTATGGAATATGGAGATCAAAATCTGGGCATCAATAGTGCATGTCAAATTTCTACTCATAAGAGTTGGAGATAGAAACAGT
Source organism: Microcebus murinus (assembly GCF_040939455.1). Classification (NCBI taxonomy): domain Eukaryota; kingdom Metazoa; phylum Chordata; class Mammalia; order Primates; family Cheirogaleidae; genus Microcebus; species Microcebus murinus. The sequence continues at coordinate 79,109,572 of NC_134108.1, read as the reverse complement.
GACATTTTTCCAGGCTACTTAATAACTAAGCTAGGAAAGACACTTTTTGACCTTCGTGTGAACTTCAGAAAATTTATTTTACCTTTAAATTCAATTTTATTATGGTTTGTTAAAGACTTTTTGTCATGGTATAAAATTTTTTATCTCATTTATTTCCCTTCAGACTATCATTCTTTCACCACTCCAAATATGCCATTTTATTAGGTGTCATAGCAAGCAATAGGATTAAATTATGAGAATGTCTAACCTTTGTTAATTTGATGTGATTTGCTTTGATTCTATATCTCTCTCAGCTGCAGCTGAGGCTTCTCTTTCCTTACATGAATCATAATTTTATAGTCATTTTTGGATAAACATTATATTTTCAAGATCTTTCTATGGTATACTATGTATTTTGAGTATCAGAGACAATGCTGTAAAAAGTGTCCTTGTATATTTCTCTGTTACCATGTGCCAGAGTTTCTCTGGGATCTAAATCTAGAAGTGGAATTATTAGGTTATAGGTTCTGTTCACTTTTAACTTTACTGGATATTGACAAATCACCCTTCAAACTGAGTTGACAATTTGCACTCCCAGCAGGAGCATATGGGATTTCCAATTTCCCCTCATTCTGACCAATACTTGATATTGTCAACATTTTAATTTTTATTACTTCTGATAATGAGAAATAGCTTCCCTTCATTGTTTTACTTTTCACTCTCTTGACTACAAGTGAGAATGAGTATCTTTTCATGTGTTTATTTAGCACTTGAAGTTCTTGTTTAGTGAATTTCCTGTCCATACCCTTGTTTATTTCTCTTTTATGTCTTTTTATTCTTCTAAATGATGTCATATATTATAAATATTACATATATATATATAAATATATATCTTCTCTCAGGCACTTTACTTTTAGCATTGTTTCTTTTAGTATCAGTATCTTTTACTATAGATGCATTAAATGTTTCTATCTAGCCAACTTATTAATATTTTATTATTTTTTGTTCTGTGTCATATGTATATATGAAATTCTTTTTTGCCCTGATGTAATGTGGATAATTTCTCCTAAATTTTCAAGATTTTTCAAGTTTCTTTTTCACATTTTAGGTCTTTAAATCATTTTGAATCTATTTTTATGTATGGTATGGTAAACAAATCTAATATATTTTGCATTCTTTTCCAGAGGCAGTTGTCCCAATGTCACTTTTAGTTCCATTTTCCTATTTTCTCTGATGATTTTTAATGCCTTTTTACCACATACCAAGATCCATATATGCTTGAGAAGGCTTCTGGGCTCTATATTCTTTTGCACAGATCTACTTTTCATCTGTCCCTATGACCTCCAATATTCTTGATCACTGTATATTTATAACATCTGATAGGGCAACTCTCTTCTTCTTGTTTTCTTTTTTTTAATTATCATCTGTAATCTTGGACCTTACTCTTCCACATGATAACTAAATCACTTTGTCAGTCTGCCCCCTCCCAAACAAAACCTGCTTATGATTTGCTAGGAAAGTGATAGTCTTTATGAAGAATTTTAAATAACTGCTATCAAAATAATATTATGTCTTCCTGTCTTAGTCCATTCAAGCTGCTATAACAAAATACTACAAACTGGGTGGCTTATAAACAATGGAAATTTATTTCTCAGAAGTCTAGAGGTTGGGAAATCCAAGAACAAGGTCCCAGCAGATTCAGTGTCTGGTGAATGCCTGCTTTCTGGTTTATAGATGGTGCTATCTTGCTGTGTGCTCATGTGGTAGAAGGGGTGAGGGGACTATCTTGGGTCTCTTTTATAAAGGCACTAATCCCATTTATGATGCTTCACTTCCATAACCTCCCATTGGCTCCACCTCCTAATTCCATCACCTTAAGAGTTAGAGTTTCAATATATGAATGGGGGCGGGGGGGATACAGTCATTCAGACCATAGCACTTGTTATCCATGCATTTGTCCTATTTTGCCATTCATTCTGGTATTCTGCAAGTAACAATGGAAGTCACAGACACATGCATGTGTTTGCTATATTGATGCCTGGAAATCTTAAAGGTTTTGCTGCCATTATGAATATTGTCTTCTTATTCTATTCCATCTTTTTTGTTTTTGTTTTTTTTTTGGCTATTGCTGCTGTATGGAAACACTATTGATTTTTATATTTTGGTCTTATATCCTGCAACCTTGCTGAATTGCCTTATTACTTTCACTAGATTTTATTTATCTTGAATTTTACATACAAATTAAGTCAACTTTTTTTCTCTACTTTTCTAAAACTCAGTTTCTTATCTTATTCCTTTGACTAGAACCTCTAGTACAATGTTAGATGGTGGGATTGATAGTTCAAAGGACAAATGGCAAGAGCAAAAACATAGACAGTGGACTGACTGAAGGTTGGTGGAACAAAAGGAAATTAAAGATGTCAATAAGATCATATTCGAAATTATTAACTGTGTTAATCCAGCTGGACAGTGCTGATGATGGTGACAATAGCCAAATTTTAATAAATATTATTCCATTTCACAAATTGCTAAATATTTTATATTTGTATCATACATAAACCTTCGGAAAACCATATGAGGAAGGTTAACTATTATTATTACCACCTAGGGATGAGAAAATGATTCCTAGAGAAATTTTTAGTGCCTCTATCATGGTCATACAGCTAGTGATTGATGGATACAGGACACCAGTCCAGGCACTTTCCCTTAGAACCTTCAACATTACACCATTGACTGGTTCTTTAGTTCTACAAAGGACAGAAATAGAGGTAGTGGTGTTCCACTCTAGTACAAATGATTTTAAGCCCGTTTTCACGTCTTCCTCAACTATGTCTCTGATTATTTTCTCTGGAGGTTTTTAAAAACAAAATACAGACCCGTGTGTCTTAGATTCCACTTAATAAACACTTACCACACACCAATTATATGCTAAGCATGATGAGACATTCAAAGATAGCTAAAACAGTTCTTGAAAGAGATTTCAGTAAGCCAAAGCAGACAAATGAGAATATGACCAACTAGAATTTCAGGCAGAATAAAGGAAGTGTTATAAGTAAAAGTACAAGCAAAATGCTACTTGGAATAAAAGCCAGGGAATAGATTAAATTACGTTTTGACATTTTTCAGCTGGTGATTCTGCAATTCAGGCATTACTTTTGGACTTTCTGATTGTGTACTCACTAATAAAAAAAAGTAAAAGGATAGAAATGGATGAATTTCTCTAGAGAATTGCCCATGCACTTGGTATTTTTTTTAATGAACAGAATAGAAAACACAAGATAGTATACTTTCCCATTAAGTAATAACTTTATAAAATATAGAATGCCACACCAAAATCCAAAATACCCCAATTTAAATTTTAAAAGGTCTGTGCTATTACAGATATATTTAATCTCTGAATTTTATTCCTGCTGTACAAAGAGAGCATCATGTTAAAAGTGGACGTGGGTGGTTCTAAGGTTCATTTGCATAATAGTTAGTAATGCAAAGCAGGGTGCAGGCATCAACTAGGAAATACTCTTCTTAAAAGGCCTGACCTTGCACAAGCAAATCTTAGGGAAACTTCCTCTAAATACATACAATGTTATAAAAGTTTTTTAAAACGCCCCTAAATGCAGCACAAATGAGAGAATCCATCAGCAGATGATGTGTTCAGGGAAAGCTAGAGACACTGACATTGTATAAAGTTAAGAGAATCAGATTTTTTTTAATGTTTAATTATTATGGGTACATACTAGTTGTACATATTTATAGGGTACATGTCATGTTTTGATATAGGCATACCATGTGTATTAACCAAATCAGGGTACTTGGGGTATCCATTACCTCAAAGATTTAACATTTCTTTGTTTTAAGAACATTCCAATTCCACTCTTTTAGTTATTCAGCATTCTGAATCCACTATTTTAGTAATTTTAAAGGATACCATAACTTATTGTTGGTTAGAATCACTTTGTTGTCCTATCAAATATTGTTCATTCTATCTAACTACATGTTTGAACCCATTAAGCATCCCCACTTTATCCCACCTTCCCTGCTATCCTTCTCAGCCTCTGATAACCACCTTTCTACTCTCTGTCTCCATGAGAACAATTTTTTTAATATTTATCTCCCATATATGGGTGAGAACATGCAAGATATGTCTGTGCTTGCTTATTTCACTTAACATGATGTTCTCCAGTTCCATCTATGTTCTTCCAAATGACAGGATTTCATTCTTTTAATGGCTATATAATATTGCATTGTATAAATGTACCACAATTGCTTTATCCATTCATTCACTGGTGCACACTTACGTTGATTCCAAATGTTGGCTATTGTGAATAGTGCTGCAATAAACATGAGAATGCAGATATTTTTTCAATATACTGATATTCTTTCTTTTGGATATATACCTGTCAGTGGAATTGCTGGGTCATATGGTAGTTCTATTTTTAGTTTTTTAAGCGACCTCCATACTGTTCTTCACAGTGGTTGCACTAATTTACATTCCCATCAACAGTGTATGAGGGTTCCCCTTTCTCCACATCTTCCCCAGCATTCATTATTGCCTGTCTTTGGATAAAAGCTATTTTAACTGGGATGAGATGATATATCATTGCAGTTTTGATTTGCATTTCTCTGATGAGTAATGATGTTGAGCATTTTTTCATATACTTCTTGGCCATCTGTGTGTCTTCTTTTGAGAAATGTCTATTCAGATCTTTTGCCCATTTTTTAATCAGATTGTTTGATTTTTTCCTATTGAGTTGTTGGAGCTCCTTGTATATTGTAGATATTAATCCCTTGTCATATGGGTAGTTTGTAAATATTTTCTCTCATTCTGTGGGTTGTCTCTTCACTTTGTTGATCATTTCCTTTGCTGTGCAGAGCTTTTCAGCTTAATGTGATCCCATTTATCCAATTTTGCTTTGGTTACCTGGGCTTTAAGGGTATTACTCAAGAATTCCTTGCCCAGACCACTATTCTAAAGCATTTCCCCAATGTTTTCTTATAGAAGTTTTATAGTTTCAGGTCTTAGAGTTAAGTCTTTAATCCATTTTGATTTGATTTTTGTATATAGTGAGAGCTAATGGTTAGTTTCATTCTTCTGCATATGGATATCCAGTTTTCCCAGTCCCATTTATTGAAGAGACTGTCCTTTCCCCAATAAAGGTTCTTGGCAACTTTGTTGAAGATAAGTTAACTATAGATGTGTGGATTTATTTCTGGTTCTCTATTCCGTTCCATTGGTCTATGTGTCTGTTTTTATGCTAGTGTCATGCTGTTTTGGTTACTACAGCTCTGTAGTATAATTTGAAGTGAGCTCATGTGATTCCTCCGGTTTTCTTCCTTTTGTTCAGGATGGTTTTGGCTATTCTGTGGTTTCGTATAAATTTTAGGATTATTCTTTCTGTTTCTGTGAAGAATGCCATGGTATTTTGATGGGGATTGCATTGATTCTGTAGATGACTTTGGGTAAAATAGATATTTTAACAATATTGCTTCTTCCAATCTGTGAGCATGGAATATCTTTCACTTTTCTTTTCTTCCCCCCCCCTTCAACTTTCATCAGTGTTTTATAGCTTTTATTGTAGAAATCTTTCACTTCTTTGGTTCACTTCATTGGTTAAGTGTATTCCTATGTATTTTATTTTATTTTATTTGTAGCTATTGTAAGTGGGATTACTTTCTTGTTTTTTTTTTCAGATTGTTTACATTTGGCATATGGAAATGCTACTGATTTTTGTATGTTGACTTTGTATTCTGCCACTTTACTGAATTTTTTTTATCAGTTTAATAGTTTTTTTTTGCAGAGTCTTTAGGTTTCTCTATATATAAGATAACATTGTCTGCAAACAAAGATAATTTGACTTCTTTCTTTCCAATTTGGATGCCCTTTATTTTTTTCTCTTGTCTGATTGCTCTAGCTAGAATTCCAGCAGTATGTTGAATAACAGTGGTGAAAGTGGGAATGTTTTATCCCAGATCTTAGAGGAAAGGCTTTCAGTTTATCCCCATTCAGTATGATACTAGCTGTGGGTCTGTCACATATGGCTTTTACTGTGTTGAGATATGTTCCTCGTATACCTAGTTTTTTGAGAGTTTTTATTATGAAGGGATGTTGAATTTTACCAAATGCTTTTCAGCATAAGTTGAAATGATCATATGTGTTTTGTCCTTTGTTCTATTGATACGATGTTATCACATTGATTAATTTGTGTATGTTAAACCATACTTGCATTCCTGGGATAAATTTCACTTGATCATGATGAATAATCTTTGTAATGTGTTGTTGAATTCAATTTGCTAATATTTTGGGGGGGGGGATTTTTGCATCTTTGTTCACCAGAGATATTTGCATAGAGTTTTCTCTTTTTTTGTCACATCTTTGTCTGGTTTTGGTATCAGGGTCACACAGGCCTCTTAGAATGAGTTGGGAAATATTCCCTCCTCCTTGGTTTTTTTGGAATAGCTTAAGTAAGATTAGCATTAGTTCTTTAAATACTTTATAGAATTCAGCAGTGATGCCATCAGGTCCTGGGCTTTTTTTGATGGGAGACTTTGTATTACTGCTTCTATCTCATTATTTGTTATTGGTTTATTCAGGCTTTGGATTTCTTCCCAGTTCAACTTGGTAGGTTGTATGTGTCTAGGAATTTATCCATTTCTTCTAGGTTTCCCCATTTATTGGCATATAGTTGCTCATAGTAGTCTCTAATGATCCTTTGAATTTCTGCAGTGTCAGTTGTAATATCTCCTTTTTCACCTCTGATTTTGTTTATTTGGGTCTTTCTTTTTTCTTAGTCTAGTTCAAGGTTTGTCAATTTTGTTTATATTTTCAAAAAATCACCTTTTTGTTTTGTTGATATTTTGTATTTTTTTGTTTCAATTTTCTTTATTTCTGCTTTGATCTTTATAATTTCCTTTCTTTTACTAATTTGAGTTTGGTTTGCTCTTTTTTTCCTAGTTCTTGAAAATTCATCATTAGGTTGTTTATTTGAAGCTTTTCTACTTTTTTAATGTAAACACTTATTGCTATAAACTTTCCTCTTAGTAGCACTTTTTCTGTATCCCATAGGTTTTGATATGTTGTGTTTTCATTTTCATTTTATTTGAGAAATTTTTTTAATTTCCTTCTTACTCTCTTCACTTGTCATTCAGGAGCACATTGTTTAATTTCCATGTGTCTGTATAGTTTCCATTGTTCCTCTTGCTATTGATTTCTAGTTTTATTCCTTGTGGTCAGAGAAAATACTTGATATGATTTCAGGTTTTTGAATTTTTTAAGACTTGTTTTGTGGCCTAACATATGATCTATCCTTGAGAATGATCCATGAGCTAACTTGACAAATGAACCTGTATTCTGTAGCTAGTAGATGAAACATTCTGTAAATATCCATTAGGTTCATTTGGTCTATAGTTCAGATTAAGTCCAATGTTTCTTTGCTGAATTTCTGTCTGGACGATCTGTCCAATGCCAAATGTGGGGTGTTGAGGTCTCCACCAATTATCACATTGGTATCTATCTCTCTTTTTAGCTCTGATAATGTTTGCTTTATATGTCTGGGTACTCCAGTGTTGGGTGCATATATATGTATAATTGTTATATCCTCTTGGTGAATTGACCCAGAGAATCAAATTCAAATACTAGGAAATTTTGATACTTTTCCTTGGCTTGTGTTTAACCTTTAGGTATTCATTTTTCTAAAATTCAATACTGCTCACACATTTAAGTGTTTTAAAGTAATTGTGCTCATGTGTGGGCATATCGTTGTTATTCTTTTCTTCTTTTTATCAGCATACTTCGCACATATTCTAGGGGTGGTTTAACTCATTTCTCTGCATTCTGCTGGGTTGATGTTGATTATGAGGTGTCTTTCCAAGGAATAGAGGAATGTTTGACAACAGCATATGCATCATTGTAGGAGCTTTAAGGTATTTCATTTTGTAGGCACCTTTTATTTTTTTCATGTGGGAAAAATAGACCTATATCCCATTTTATTTTCAGCTTGCTTTAGATAGAGAGCTTTAATGTGACTAACAAGTTATGACTCATGCATTTGTTGGTCTGTAATTAATTACAGGCCTAAGACCCATCAGAAACCCACTCTTCTGTGAGATTTCCAGCAATTGTGAGTCTTACGTTCACCAATCTTCCTTCTCTACCCTTAAGGTGTGTCTAGTAATTGTCTGATGAGCTACTGAAAATAAGAATAGTATCTATGCTCTGCACTTCTCAAAATGTTTAACAAGATTATTTTTCCACTTATACTGTTTTGTCTATTTAATTATCCCACCATTTCTTTCTAGAACAGTTGATGCCTCCTGTTCTCAAACGAACATGTTTTTTCTGGGTATATTGTCTTTGTAAAACAAAGTGAGAAATTATAACATGAAAAAACCTGATAAGGCTACTTTTTCTGCTGAGTTCAGGCTCTATTATCAATAAAAATCCCTGAAGCATCCATTGTTGGATTTTATAGACTCCTCTTAAAAATTCAGAGCCAAAACCTAAAAGGCTTAAGAAAAAGAAAGAAAAAAGAAGAAAGAGTCCAATATAAAACAAAAAATTTGTAATGGAGCTGACTTGGAAAGAAAGAAGAAATCATCAGAGTAGAACATTTGCAAGCAAAAATAAGAGATAACATCATAAAGAGACCATGGCAGCAGACATAGTGGCTCACGCCTGTAATGCTAGCACTCTGGGAGGCCAAAGTGGGAGGATTGCTTGAGGTCAGGAGTTCGAGACTGGCCTGAGCAAGAGCGAGACTCCCATCTCTACCAAAAATAGAAAAACAATTAGCCAATCAAATAAAAATAGAAACAAAAAATTAGCTGGGCATGGTGGCTCACTCGGAAGGCTGAGGCAGGAGGATTGCTTCAGCCCAGGAGTTTGATGTTGCTGTGAGCTAGGCTGTCTCCATAGCACTCACTCTAGCCCTGGCAACAAAGCAAGACTCTGTCTCAGAAAAAAAAAAAGAGAAAGCGAGACACTGTCTCAGAAAAAGAAAAAAAGAGAGAGCACCACATATGCATAGAAGCCAGGGGTACAGAAGAACAGAAAAGCTTCCATTGAAACCTTAGGGGAAAATCTCATGCTACAGCTCAACCCACAGCAGCCAACAGGTGACAATAATAGGAGATTAGGCAGTCACCTAGGCAGCTGTAAAAGATAAGGAAGTAGAGAGAACAAAGAACACAAAAGGCTGGTACCTATAGTAAGGTAGATTAAGAGGCATTGGGGGGTGCTTAAAATATGTACTTAAAAAGCACAAGTAAGGCTGAATAAAGTATAAGTTGCTGCTGAAAGGATGCCATTACTAAAATTAAATGTAGGCTGGGCGCGGTGGCTCAAGCCTGTAATCCTAGCACTCTGGGAGGCCGAGGTGGGAGGATCACTGGAGGTCAGGAGTTCGAAACCAGCCTGAGCAAGAATGAGACCCTGTCTCTACTAAAAATAGAAAGAACTTAATTGGCCAACTAAAAATATATAGAAAAAATTGGCCGGGCATGGTGGCACATGCCTGTAGTCCCAGATATTCGGGAGGCTGAGGAAGAAGGATCGCATGAGCCCAGGAGTTTGAAGTTCCTGTGAGCTAGGCTGATGCCACAGCACTCTAGCCTGGGCAACAGAGTGAGACTCTGTCTCAGAAAAAATAAATAAATAAATTAAATTAAATGTAACTGTATATTACATAAAGATTACCATGGTCATTTCTTAATGCATATTAAGAACTGATACCCTTAAGGGCATATACAATAGGTCTTCTTCAGTTTCTCAGTATTTATATGATGAGATAAATCCCTGCCACATCAGGTAAATGCTTGAAGACATGACTTAATTTAAAATTCTTAATATATATGGAACAACTAAGGTTTGAATTCTTTGACAAAAAGTTTTCATACAATGATTAGAACAGTGTTCTTGCCTGAAGATACTCCTTAATCCAACACATAACCTAGATCATAAAAAATCCTGATAAGACTACTTTCCCTGCTGAACTCAAGCTCTATTAAAAATCCTTGAGTCTTCTATTGTTGGATTTTATACACTCCTCTTGCAGTTCAGAGCAAAAACCTTTTAAAGGCTTTAGGAAAAAAGAAAGCAAAATAAAAAAGAAAGAAGTCCAATACCAAACAAATACACTTAGGATGGAGCTGACTCAGAAAGAAAGATGTCAGTAGAATAGAGCATTGCAAGTAACAGTAAGAGATAATATCAGAAAGAGAACATTGTCTATGTGTAGAGAGTCCATCTTCAGGGATACACCTCCCCACTTTCCTTTTAATACATTCAAGTGAATCTCTGAATCCATGTATATAATGTTGAGTTTGTAGCAATAGGCAACCATTACATGAACTCAATAGAAGATATTTAAATTTTTTTAAATTTAGGCCACAGCTGGCATATCATAATAGTTATTAAACTCCTCTCTTACCACATACAAGTCACTTCTCTCAGCCTCAGCTTCCCCATCTGTAAAATGAAATAACAATAATGGCAAACTCATAACATAATTGTGAGGAATTATATGAGACAATAAGTATAGAGCATTTATCAGAACTAGGTGATTTTTAAGCTACAAATGATTCAACACATTAGCTTTTATTATTTTTAACTTGTTAGCTGCTCAAGTGCAGGGCCCATTTCAGTTGAGCCCACCTTTGTGTGTGCAGCAGCTAACTCAGTGCATAAGTGCATAGTGACTAATAGAAACTGAATAATATTCCTTGGCTGAATAAATTATTACATGGTAAGAAGCAGTTCCTGCACTCAGGATGAACACAATCACCTAGAAGAGTGGGAATTAATTGACATTTACAAAAGAATGTACTAAATATTATAATATGGGGAATTTGGAACACTATAAGAGAGACTTATCTTTCTAAAATCATGATGGAACAAGTACTCTGAAAATCCTTCTTATAACATCACCTAAAAAATGCATAGCTGAGCTCACTAGAAAATAAGGGAGCTCCTCAAAGGCCTAAGTTAAGGAGAAATCCTGAATCCAGAGAGAAAGCAGTTGGCATGTGCCATGTGCTTCTGCCAGTGCCTGGTGGCCTACAGCATAGATCACACGTGAGCAGGGGAAAGAAGGCAGAGCCTAGGGGGCTGGGGAGAGTGTGCCAAGTGAAGCAAAAGCTGTTTGAGAATCATTGCCACAAATAAATAGTAAAATGGGATGGGGGGAACCACCTTACAAAATGAGAGACTAAAGAAACCAATCTTTCTTGACCTTGATTGTGACTGGAGGGAGGAAAAAAATCCCCACTAATAACTACAAGCCACCTCTTACATGTGTGTTCCCCCCAAACCTAAGCTCACATCTCTCACAAGTAAAAGAACACCCTCTCTGGGAGAATACACCTTACTCCAGGACTCCAAGACTTCTCACAGATAATACCCAAAGAGTGTGAGGTAAATGAGTGAGGGTTCACAAAAGAAACAAGTGACAGAATCAGGCCATTAAAAATTTTTAGATATTGTACCAAGTAGTTTCAAAATATAAAATAGGTAAATAACATCTTAAAGAAATAGAGGATCCACAAATATGAGTGAGGAACAGGGGAACATTAGAGATACCTAGGCATCATATTTGAAAGGAGAATGAATATAGCTTCTAGAAATTATAGTGTGTGTGTGTGTGTGTGTGTCTGTGTAGTAAAACATTAGACAGCATGAAGAATTAGTGAAGTCTAGACATGAAGAAATTAGGCAGAAAGGGATGAAAAATGTGAAAGAGATGTTAAAAGCTACATTTAATCAGAATTCCAGAAAAAATAAATAATACGGGGAAGAGGAAATATTTCAGAACATGATTGTTGAGAAATTTCCAGAATTGAAGAAACATGCCAATTATCCAGTTTAAGCAGCCAAATTTATCCCAAAATAGATTAATAAAAAGAAATCCATACACATCATAGACTAACTGTAGAACACAGAAAATTCTTATAAGAAGTTTGAGGAAAAAAGCAAATAACCTAATGAAGAATGACAATTAGACCAACAATTGACTTCTCAATAGCAGCAATGGAATACAGAAGACAGTGAAATAATTAGTTCTGAGAGATAAATTACTGACAAGTATAATTGTATGTCTTTCAAGAACAAAGGCAAAATAAATGCATTTTCAGCCATTCTAAAAAATAAATATAAAAAACTAAAACTGAAGAATTTATTACCAAGAAACCCTCACACATGTTTTATCCTAAAAGATGTACTTAAAGAGAAAAGGCAAATTATCCCAGAAGAGATGTCTTAGATGTTCCCATAGATCCTCAGCTCACACCTCACATAAGCAAAGGAAAATCCTCTCTGGGATTTTCTGTCAATTTCAAGAAATTGATAGTTTTTGTTTTATTCACCAAGACTATCTTCTCCGAAAGATGAGAAAGAGTGGTGAATGTGATCATGTAAATGTAAGCAAATAAATGGAAAAAAATCTAATTATCATAGTGTTAAAATCTACTGAAAAACAATAGCAAATAAATTTTGAGGGGATTATCAGAATAAAAAATGTTGCAAGGAAGAAGGAAAAATTTCCTCAAAGAAAGAATTGAGATGAAAGAAAGTATGACGAACAAAGAAAAGAGTAAACATATGGATAAATCTAAATAAAATGATTGAAAATAATATTTAATTTGCTTATTAAATAAAACACCTAAAAAGCTGGGCAACAGTATATCAGTTGTCGATAGTGGTGGTGATCAAATTAACATGTTCAAAGGTCCTTATATTATTCCAAAAGAGGGTAAATATATTGATTAAATTTAAGCTTTAAGTTATTTATGTATGTACATTAGAAATTAGAATAAACACTAAAATCATAGGATTCAAGAGTACAGTTCTAAAACTAGTAGACAGGAAAACTAGGAAGAGAAAGAACCCCTGTCAGGTCCCGGCCATCCTGTGCATGCTGCAAGCTGAGGCTTTGAAGGGAATATAACACATTCCCTGAAAATAAGCCATAGGATGTCTTCTTGAGGAAAAATAAATATAAGACCCTGTCTTATTTTCAGGGAAACACAGTACCAAGAAAACTAACCATAGGAAGTTGATATAGCTACATTAAAAGCAGACAAAATAAAATTTAAGACATAAAAATATTGTCAGAGATAAAGAGGGTTAATGTAGAAAATAAAATATTAAAATATGGCAGAACCACAAGAAGAAATTGACAGATCTTGTGATAATCACCAAGACTTGGTGCTAAGTCTTGGCGTGCTAAGAAGTAGAGGGTAAATTAATGCATTCTAGGCAGTACAGGGAAGGCTTCTCAGAAAAGTTGGTATTTGTGTTGGGACTCAAAGGATCCTGGACCTTGCCCAGATAAATAGGGTAGAACCAATAAGGGAAAATAAGCACACAGACACAGAGAACATAGCATTTTTGGGAAACCACAAGTACTTTGATATGACTCTGTGCACAGAGGGCAGGTAATGATGAGGAGAAAATGAAGAGCGAAAGTAGAAGTTTTATGCACTGTTAGGAAAAAAACATGGAAAATCACTGCCGAATCTTAAGCAGATGAGAGTCATTATCAAATTTTTAATTTGAGACCAGTAATGCTGGTGGCGCTGAGCATAATGGCTTACAAGGGATCCAGACTGAGTCTGTGATGAAGCGTATATCGCTCTGGTCTCAGAATCAGGGGATAATGAAATAGTGACAGCAGCTTTAAAGCCAAATGAAGCCTTTCACGTGATGTGGGCCTCACTGCTCTCTGGAGTGCCTAGAGAATAACAGTGTCTGTTTCCCCCTCGTCTTGATGAATACACATCCCAGCCAAATATAAGGGTGTCTTGCTCTCCTGCCATAGTGCATTTGTGGATAGTCCTTCATTCACCCATCTTTTTATTCATTTGATATTTATTGAGCAAATTACTACCGCTGGGCATACATTTGTAGGCATTGGGGATACAGCACTGGGCAAAAGAAAAAAAAAATCCATGCATTTATGGAACCCATATTCTGTGTGTATGTCTGTGTCTGTCTTTGTCTGCCTGTGTGTGTATAGGAAGATGCAGACAATAAACACAATGCATAAGTAAATTATATAGGATATTAGAAAGTAATAAATACTATGGACAAACAGAAGACAGTAAGGGAAATGAAGAGTGCCTGAGCAAAGAGATTACAATCTTAAGTAGGTGATCATGGAGGGTCTTGTTAAGGTAGTGTCTGCACTAGGACTTGAAGGCAGTGAGGAAGTGGACCATGCCACTATTGAAGGAAGAGTATTCCAGGCAGGAGCAACAATAAAGGTAAAGACCCTGGGGTGTCATTGTGCCTGGTGTGTTGAAGACCATCAAGGAAGTCACAGTGGCTGGAACAGGCAGAAGGATAGAACCCAGAGCAGTTGTAGAGATGTCACTCTGGGGGAGCGGATTAGATAGGACCTTGGAGTCTAGGAAGCCACCAGAAAGCTCTGGGCAGAGAACTGTTCAACTGCTTATAACGCATGTATTTATAGTGTGTGAGAATGCATGTAAAGCCTTGCATCCTCCCTGCACTCTCCTTTCTTACCATCTCGATTATTGAAGGTAGAAACTGAAGTAATACTAGCAAGGAGAGACTTGGGCCGTGGTAAGAGAAACAAACTTACCTTTACTGAGCATCTACTATGTGCCAAGCACCATGCTAGAAACTCTACTCTTTGTCTTAATTCAGCAGCAAAATCAGTTTATCCAGTTTTGATGGCACAAAGAAGTGAGCAAATCACACTTTACAGAAACATTTTAAAGACAGTTACCAAATGGTAAGCTACAATTTTTTTTTAAAAGTCCCCCCCCCTCGCATAAAGAAAAGATAAATGTTTATGGTGATGGATAACCTAATTACCCTGATTTGATCATTACACATTATATGAATGTATCAAAGTATCACATGTACCCCAGAAATATGTACATCTATTATATGTCAAGGAAAAAAGAAAAGGTCTCCACCAGCCCTAGCAGACAATTGCTAAGGGCACTATGGCTGTTTACCTCCCTGTATGCAGAAACCTGCATGGACAGGAAGGGCACAAGGCAGAGAGAAGTGAGTTCAGTCACAGCTGACTGGTGCTGGTCATGTGTCCAGGCTCCAGGAGGGGGTCTGCTGACCCTCAGCCAGCAGTAGCCAGCAGTCACAGCGTCCTATGCCCAGCGAAGGCCAGATTAGCTCTGAAGGTGGGCTGTTTATTTCTCTTTATTTTTTTAAACTTTATTGAGATATAATTGATGCACCAAAAAATTGCACATATTTAATGTATACATTTTGATGTATTTGGACATATGTACGTACCTGTGATACTACCACCACAATCAAGGCACTAAGCATATCCATCATCTCCCAAAATTTCCTTGTGTTCCTTTGTGGGTTTGTTTTGTTTTGTTTTATTTCGTTTTAAGAACACTTAACATACTTTAGAGTGTGCAATACTATATTGTTAACTGTAGGTATTATATTGTACAGTAGATCTCTAGAAATTACTCATCTATAACTGAAACTGTTTTTAGGATTGTTCATTTCTACGGCAACTCCTCATACTAAAGAGCTCTTATGTGGGAGGAAGGGAGTTATTAGGCTGCATTAAAACAAGCCATTGACAACAGTGGCAGGGCTGTGGGTGTGTGGCAGTGGCTGTCGCTGTGGGAGCTTGTGTGCCTGGCAGTCATGAACTGTACCAGCACTAGCACCCTTTGACAGTGAGTAGAATACAAGGGCACACCAGGGTCAAAACCGGCTTGCCTCAGTTCTTATTCTTCATGCAAATAGATTTGAATTTCAGAAATTATCAGATAAAAACTTTCATGTCTTAACTAAAAGTAAATCAGGGGTCCTGGTGACAGACTTCGCAAAACTGCCAAATCACATAAGTACATCATATCAGAAGACTCTGGAAAGAACACAGAACATCAAGAAAGAAGCCAACCATGTGGCCTTTGTAAAGAGAACACATTCTGAGGGAATTCTAGTAGTTGGAGTGGAAAGAACTCTAGCCCAGTATCTACAAAACTCTTAAATGAGATTAATAAACCATTGTCCACAATTGTGGAGGAATTTGGGGAAAAGAGAAAGGGACTGGAAGACTAGAGATTAGGCAAATGCTATTACCAATTTTGCTATTTTAGAGAATTTCAAGAGCCAGCATGCTTCATATTGATTGAAAGCAATATTCTAGAATGGATTAGTTAATAGATGGGTATATGAATACTTGGAAAAGCAAGTGTCAGTGGTAGTCTGTATGAGCTCACCAAGAATAAATCACACCACACTTAATTCCTTGTTTGATAGATTTACTACACCCGTAACTCTTATTATTGCAGTTAAATCCAGAGTTCAGTAAAGCTGTTGACAAAATCAAGCATGAAAGTCTTCAGAAAATGTTCAATTATTCCATTCTATAGTTGAGTATATATAAATGGTTGGGTGAACATATTCAAAAAGTGTCAATTCAGCTATTGTAGAGAATTATCAACATTTCAATAGAAATATTTGGATAAAAGACCCTTCATGCCCAGATAACCTATGATTTCAAGACTCTTACCTGATAACTATGCTATCTAATCATGGCGAAAATGCCTAGAAAAAAGTGATAAATTAAAGTGATTTTACACCATGTAACTGAAATTGCCTGTTCCACATGGCCCCAACATTATTATAGAGTCCACAGTTATGTAATGAATGTTTTAAAAATAATAATTGAGTTGATAATTTATCCACTGAAGTTAGTATTCAACACCTTCCTAAGACACAACCCCACCATCTTGTTTAATCCTTATCACAATAAAGAAATATATCAACATATACTAAGATTCTAGAGCCTTAATTTTAAAATAGAAAAATATAATCCCTATAATCAAGATCATTCTAGAATTCTCTACCCATCCATCTCCCATTCACCTCAAAATCTAACCATATTCTTGAAGCCAGAAAGGTTTGAATGTCCACACATTTGCAGATAGGCTGTAAGAGGTTCTCAGATCTGGAGTTAATAATAATTATTGCTGTGTTAACAACACTGTGACTACTACACTTTATGGTCAATGTAAAAGAGATTAAAGATCACGTTTACCATGTCTAATAGTTTGTCTCTCTCATTAGATTTACAGCCTAATCTTTATGTAAGATGCTATTATATCAATTGCATTAGCTATATATGCACTATCAAAGAATAATGGACAACGATTTCCTGCTCTCCCAAAAAAAGAAACCAATTAACATTTACTGGGTGTTTGCTAAAGGAGCACCACCTTACTAGAATCTTCCTTCAGGGAGGTCAGAACTCATGTCCATCAGCAGTATCCCCTTATGCCTGCTTTGAAATCCTTTTTCTTTTTTCTTTCTTTCTTTTTTTTTTTTTAAGGCTCTTGTTGCTATAGGTTATCTTATGGGAGAGCAAGGACAATGGACATTGCTGTCACATGACTGGTCTAGCAGATCTAATACAGGTCAAGTTCAATCAGATAATTTGTAGTGTCTCAATTGATCAAAGCCCTTAGACATACACAGGGCTTCCCTAGTGTTGAGAAGGAACATTGCTATCTCACATCTCTGATGAAAGTTCACCCAGATTCCTGTAGCAAACAACTGTGCCCTTGGCTTAACTACAGAGGTACCTCTCTGGCAAATTTGTAGAATTTTAGTAAATGTATCAAACCCTAATGTGTTATGACAAGAGGATTTCCTCTACTAATCATAAGAGTAGAAATGTCTGGGAACTGTTATTCAGTGAGGAGCAAAGCTCCTCCAACCAAAAAGCAATTTGCAGACTGACACATGCTACAGCAATTTTTATCATGAGTTTGTACCTTGAATGGAACCTCTCTTCATTTTAAAAAAGACAGTATATCTTATATCCTGGCTTGTGTAGATTTTGAAACAGAACAACAGTAGCAGAAAATACTTGTTTCCTGGGCCTCATCTGCTCTGAGTTAAAGTATCCAGGTTGGGGTTTTTTTTCAGTTTAAACAAGAAAAAAGTATAGTGCCCCTTAACAAATTCTATTGATTATCAGTCATGATTGCTAAGCCCATAAAGTGGAACCATGTGAACACAGTCGCTGTAAAGTTATAATGGGAAGAATAGACATATGGACTTCCCAGGAGAAGGGGGGAGCATGTTTTTCCCATTTGCCTACCCCAGAACTTTCCATATTGAGTAAAATTTTCCACCCTTGTTCATCTCCAAAAATGAAAATAAAGATTGTAAAACAGCTTTCTGAGCATGGTGCAAGCAGAAGAGTAGGGTATGGCTGAGTGGTATAATCGACTTTTTTGATGCGAGGACTGCTGGGAAGCAGTGTGGGGCCAGCGGAGCCCACGGGAAGCTAAAGAGTGGCCATAAAAATGCTGGAGACTTCTCTGTCCTCGGCTGCATTTGAGGTGGATGTATCAGACTTCTGTGCTTTTTTAAAAAGTGCTGATTCCTGACTTTTTTTATTTTTTTTATTTTTTTTGGTTTGTAAAATAAGGCTATCAAAAAGAGGAGTGGTGGAATGTTTCCTCCAGTTCGTCAGTGTCTGCAGCAATAGACAGGAAACCTGGCTGTCTTCAACAGAAAGGGTGTGGGAATAACCAGGAGATTGGAAGAGACGCTTTTGCAAGGAGCCTGAGAGAAAATTTTGGCACATGCCCTCCCCAATCTAATCTGCAGTGCAATGCTTTAGGAGAGCCAGGCACCACATTAGAATCCTGTTAAACTAAATATTGCACTGTTTTCTTCTCTTGGTAAACTTTATATCTTATGAGAAAAATGATATCTTCTTTATGTGAATTTGTTCTCCTAGTAATAATGATAGATTTACAGGTATTTATGCATATGATTTTTGTTACCCAGGTAGACATTTTCAAGGCAGCTCACTAAGGTTAGGTGGGCAACCCATGATCATTCATTCATTTAATAAATTTTAATTAAGCAACTACTATGTGTGAGGCACAGTGCTTGGCATAGCTACAAAAAAGTATTGCCTCTACTCCAAACTCCCAATTATTGAAACTGTATCAAAGAGCTTTCCCAGGTCATCCTGGGATCCCAACCCCACAGCTCCTAGAGCAGTGATTCTCAGCCTTTCTGATGTTCCAATACTATACAATTATTAGATATTGTGAATCACCATCATTTCTAAAAGCATTATAAGAGTTTGCTTGTCTTATAAATTAAATTAAAAATAATTTGGTTTAGAGCTTTATAGTAGCCTTCTGGATAGAAACATTCTCAAATACTGAAATCTAAATAATCACCCTGCAAGTGTCTTTTATGGATCCCTTTAACATTTGCCATGTCTATCGACTCAAATGAGTCAAAGCAATTATTCTGACGCTTGAAATTTTACCTTTAACGTTTCCTAGGAAACATAGCTTATACTCACCCTTACCCCTCCCATGGGGCCATTTGAAAAGGAAGTAATCTGGAAAACAGCCACGAATACATAGAATTACCCAGTGGCTTCATGGTTACTCATTTCTCTACTGGCATTCAACCCAACGCCTATCACCATTACCTCTGTAGGAACTTGGTTCTTTTATGGCAACTTGAGTGGCATTGAGCTTTGATGAAAGGTCATAACATCTTTGTTAGGAATGATATGCAAATTCTTCCAGGAGGTTATGTCTCAAGTTTTT